>NW_022111359.1:5241753-5245122 GCF_000313985.2 Echinops telfairi | reverse complement strand
TTATCTCTCCACCCTTCAATTAATCCCACATGTGTTTATCGGCCAGGTTGGCACAATAAACTAACTACCTCACGTGACGTCCTTCTCCAGGGACGTGTGTCCGAAGTGTGTCATAGGACCAAGTCCTGCCTTTTAGACTTCTCCCAAGAGAGGCTTGCTGGTCCTCCCGCCGGCCCATGGTGTCTGTCGTCAGTGTTCTTCCCCAGCACCACGTTTCAAGTGCACGGCTGCTTCCTTGGCCTCACGTATGCTGCGTCCAGCGTCACGCGCACAGGAAGCAATCAGAAATGCCACGGCTGGTCCGGGTGCACCGCAGTCATCCGTCAGAGAGACCGCATCGCTCTCTAGCACTCCGAAGTGGCCTGTGCTTTCCTCGTGGCCGCCAACGTCCATCACAGGAGGTCCCCAAACCGGTGCCTTCCAGCCACAGAAGACAAAGCAAGATCAGACAGACAGACAAACCCAACTCCGTGCCATCAGATCCATGCCAACCCGTAGCGACCCTGTAGGGGAACAGTCCCTGTGGGTCCCTTCTCCCGTGGACCAGCTGGGTTTGAACTGGTGACCTCGTGACTAGTCCCATAGGCCTTTTTCTGTGTCAGTTGTTTCCCTGTAACAGACTCACTGCTCTCTCTCCACCTTACACCCCCCTGCAAAACAAACACCCTTCTTGTCTCTTGGTCAGGGGTGCTGTTGTCATGTTGGTCTTTCATAGGTCTGTGCCCTGGTGGCACAGTGGTTAAGTGCTGGGCGGCTAACGGTAAGGTCCCTGGTTCACACCCTCCCAGTGGCCCTGTGACAGGGTCCTGGCAGTCTGCTCCCTGGGGCGGTGGGGGGGTGGGGGTGGTCCCCTGTGGCCCTGGGCTCTCCCTGAGTTGGGATGGACGGACGGCACGCACCGCTGACGGTCTATGCTCTCCTCACAGCCCTCAGCACCCCAGGGGGAAGGTTTTCATCAAGTGAGACTGCTGTCTGGTTTAGAGGGGACTGCAGCTAGTGGTTTGGGTTAAAGAGTACGTCAGAGCGAGAGGCCCAGCAGTCCCCCCAGTCTCAGTGGGTCTGGTAAACCCGGAATCTGTAGCCATTGGAGTTCTGCCCCACAGTCACTCACCCTGTAACCAGGGTCTGTCTATGGTCTTGGGAGCCGGCCACCGGCCACTTCTCTCGGCTTATTTCTGGGATTGGACTACAGGACTCAGAGCACCCTCCCTGACCCCACCCTCAGTTGCTCCAGCCCCCAGGGGTCCCCAACCCTTTGGTCACCACGGGGTTGACTTGGGTTTGGGTTCAGCTGTTTGAAGTGTTCCAATGTCTTCTCGTGGACCTTCCGCCGTGTTCCCAGAACTGTCCTTCAGGCAGCAATGGGCACACCCAGCCGTGTGCCTGCCCGTTCCCCTAAGGCAGGGTGTTGGGGGCAGTGAGGAGTCTCTACTTCACGGAACGCCAGTGTGTGGTGGTCTTGGGTGGGTTCAGAGGTAGAGCTCTTGGTAGGGGGCCTATGGAAGGCCAGGTGGTGGTCCAGAAGCCTGAGCGTCACTGTGTTCTGAGGGGCAGGGACGCTGCCCCAGGAGCCACTTCAGCCCGGGAGCGAGTCCACCGAGAGAGCAAGCTGACTTGCCCCCTGCTCAGGTACGAGCTCGGCAGACGGGCAGTGTTGACCCGCCCAGCAGCTCTGTGGGAGAAACACCTGACCACCTTAGTCCCTACAAGTCATAGGGACCCTGCCACATGGGGCATGCGGGTTGGAATGGATCTGAGGGCAACGTAGGGCCTCAACGTAGGGCCTTCATGTCTGGGACACCTCAGGGCCCACCCTGGGGTCCCAGCACAGTCTGGGGTCAGCTGTCCCCAGTTAGGATAGCCCTGGCGCACCTGGTGGAGGCTAGAACTCCCAAGGGATAGGTGGGCAGGTGGGTAGATGGGAGGCTAGCTGCCCCCTGTGCCCTGTGTATCACTAGGCCACACCTCATGTGCACCTGAGAGTCTCCCCCACAGTCCATGTGGTGCAAGCCGTGCCCCCTGTGCCCCCCCCAGGCCACGCCCCACCACGGCGTCTACTCTCGGGAGGAGGAGCTCCTGCGTGAGCGGAAGCGGCTGGGAGTCTTCGGCATCACCTCGTACGACTTCCACAGCGAGAGCGGCCTCTTCCTCTTCCAGGCCTGCAACAGCCTCTTCCACTGCCGAGACGGGGGCCGAGACGGCTTCATGGTGAGGGGCCGGGCCCAGCATGGCATCGTGGTGAGGGGCTCGGGGGCAGGACAGCTTCGTAGACGGTGACACGGCCAGCATAGCATCACAGTCGGGTGGGACAGCTTCATGGTGGTGGGGCGAGGATGCAAGGTCCGGTGGCTTTATGGTGGGCCTGGATGGGAGCCGGGGATGGGTCCTAGCTTTATGTGAACCTGACAGGGGTGGGAGGGTGGGTGGACTGGCTTCGGGGGAAGAGGCAAGGGTTGTGGGGGAAGGAGGGCATCAAAGACAGCTTCCTGGGGAGGGGACAGGGTCATCATGAGTCCCTGGGTGCCACTTGTGCTCCTTGGTAGGGAGCAGGTGGGCGGGTACCCCCCTGACTGGCCTCTGCCCTCAGGTGTCCCCCATGAAGCCCCTGGAGATCAAGACCCAGTGTTCAGGTCCCCGGATGGACCCCAAAATCTGCCCGGCGGACCCCGCCTTTTTCTCCTTCATCAACAACAACGACCTGTGGGTAGCCAACCTGGACACTGGCGAGGAGAGGCGCCTGACCTTCTGCCACAGAGGTGAGGGCCCCTCAGCCCCACCCCGCCAACACTCATCCAGGCTCCCTCCTTCCCTGACCTTGTTCTTCCCCGCCTGTCCCCTCCCGGCCCCCAGGGGGACCCCTGGTGGCACCCCAGACCCTCATAGCTGTTGTGGCCAGCTGCTGGTCCCCTGTCCCTGTGGAGAAGGTCCAGGGTGCTGAGCTTCATCTGGGGTCCCTCCTGGAGGGCTCCTAATTCCGCTCGTCAGAGCTGTTGGGCTGATGCCAACCCCCAGCCACTGCGTCTGGTCCTGGAGTGGCCCAAGAGCCCTCTGCTGCCCTCTGCCCACAGTGCTGCTGCGGTGCGGGGCCTGGGCTGCTCTGCTCCTCGGGAGCAGCCGCGCCACCAAGGCCTCCCAGTGGCCAGGCTACCGCTTCCCTGCAGGTCTCTCCAATGTCCTCGATGACCCCAAGTCGGCCGGGGTGGCCACTTTTGTCATCCAAGAGGAATTCGACCGGTTCACTGGGTACTGGTGGTGCCCCACAGCCTCCTGGGAAGGTAAGCCTTTTTCTCCTCTCTGTCTTTAATGGCAAGACTTTGGTTGGTTTGGTTTTTTTGGCAAATTTTGGGTTCCCAGGAAAATTGATCACAA
>NW_022111359.1:5227489-5238893 GCF_000313985.2 Echinops telfairi | reverse complement strand
GGTTCCCAGTGGCTGCGGAGATGGGCGTAGGGGCCAGGGTGGGCGCTGGAAGTTTCTGCCGAGGGGGACAGAGATTGGAAGCAGGTTGTGATGTTGAGGACGCTGCCTGCTAAGCGTAGGCAGCCCCGGGTGTTGTACACTTGGGATGGCAGGTCCTGTGTCCCCGTGAGTGTGACGTGTGTAAATCCTGTGGCAGTAGAGCCCTGCCTCCCTGCGTCACAGAACTGGGCTCCCTCCCCAGGGCTTGCAGGGGCTGACTTTCCAGCAGTGGGTTGCCAGCCCGCCCTTCCTAGGTGCCCCGGCAGCGTGATCCTCCAGCCTTCGGCCTGCGGCCAGCAGAGCTCCACCCTCCAGTGCAGGGGCTGAGGCCCCATCGGGGAGCCCCCAGAAGCCAGGCCTGAGAGGGCTGCCCACAGTCATTGTGTCTGCCACCACGCGTCACAGCGATTCTCTGCATGCACAGGTCACTGGCTTTAGTGGCATCCCTCCAGCTGTGTCCCCCCCCCTTCCCTCTCCTGACTGGCGTACTTGTGCATATGCATACACACACGCTTAGCCTCCAGCCCCTGAGTCCGTCTGGCTTCATGCTGGTGAGAAGGCAGCAGGAGGGTGACTGTCGTTACTCAGAGCTGAACTTGCCGCCCAGTTTAAAGCGGCTGCTTCAAGGGTGGTTCCCATTCAAAGCCTGCAGTGTAGCCTCGAGGGCCCTTCCAGCCCCTGCAGGCCCCACAAGTCTGGATTCTCTAAGAATGTGAGATGCTATAGCAGTTTCCCACCTTTTGATCCGCACCTGAGCCGACCGTTAGGTTGGGGTGCTGATGGGGTCACACGCTCTGTGTCAGCCACCGCAGCCCATGCCAGGTCTTCCTGGGGACAAAGTGATGGGACGGGGGCCGAGCATGACCCCAGAAGGACCCCTTGGAACTATATGACGTGGGCCAGCCGGGTCAGCTGTAGATCCCTGGGTAACGCTGGCAGGAAGTGGCCCAGCCCCCAGGTGCTCCACTGGACTTCTTCAAGAAACTTCCATCTGTCTGTCTACAGAGGAAGAACCCTACATGGCTTAGAAAGGCCTGGTGGTGGATTTTGACCCTGGGCATCAGCTGTAGTACCAGCCTGCCTTTGCCTTTTTTCGTTTTTTCCTAACGTCGAGAAACGTGCACTCAGTGGTTATTTGCCAATTCGAACACCTCCTAGGTGCGTTCAGTGCTGTCGTGGACGTCCCTGCTGCAGCAGGTCAGAGGCGCCTGGGCGGCGCTGTGGTTACGCCTGGGCTGCTTTGCAGAAGGTCAGCATTTCTCAGCCACCAAGCGCTCGGTGGTGGAAGAGCCACAGTCGGGCGCGCACACAGGCAGTTCCACCCTGTCCTGTGGGGTCGCTGCGGGTGGCACGGTGTGGTGTGGGGAACTGTTCCGAGAGAGGGCGACACTCTTCAGGTCCGACCCCCTCCTGCCCAGGCTGTTGTCGCTCCTGATCACCGGTGGTTTTCACTGTCACCCTCCTGCGCCTCGCCCTGCTGGGAACCACGCTCCTTCCGTCCCCCTGGACACACACGGGTCACTGGGGCCTGAGTGCAGACAGGACTGGCTGTGTCCTTATCTTGGCAGGACTGGGGGGAGGGGCCCGGTGCTCAGCAGCTCCCCTCCCCCTCCCAGGGTCAGAAGGCCTCAAGACGCTCCGCATCTTGTACGAGGAAGTGGATGAGGCCGAGGTGGAGGTCATCCACGTCCCTTCCCCTGCCCTGGAAGAGAGGAAGACGGATTCCTATCGCTACCCCAGGACCGGTCAGTGGGCCCCTGGCAGGGTGTGTGTGCCCCTCCTCTTGAAAAAAGCCAGACTGAACCTCAACAGCTCAGCTCTGCCTCGTACCCACCCCCACCCCCACCCCACGACCCCCACCTGGCTCACAGGTGGCCCTCCATCAGGAGACAGGAGGCTTGCACCCTGTGTGGCCCGATCTCACAGAAACCCCAGGTTCATTTTCTGAACGGGGGCTGCCATTGCCGGTGGGAGTGTGCCGCCCTCCAGCGGAGCAGGGTCCAGTGCCCCCACCCCGCCACCAGCTCTCCTCCACTCGCCCCCCTCCTTATGTGTGTGTGTGTGTCTCTGTGTGTGTTGAGCCGTTGAAGCAAGGCCAGGGACTCCCCACACCCCCTGTGGAAGCTAGGCAGCGTGCTACCAGAGAGCAGCAGGGTGACACCCTGGGGCAGGTGCAAGGCCCTGGCACACGCAGGCCACACCTGCCACATGCCCACCCTGCTCACTCGCTTTGCAGGCAGCAAGAACCCCAGGATTGCCCTGAAGCTGGCAGAATTTCAGACGGACGGCCAGGGAAAGGTGAGTGTCCTGGGGGTCAGTCATGGGAAGCAGGCAGGCGCCCCTGGACCATCGTTCACCTCGGTGTGGGAACCACGCAGTGCGGAGCTCAGGCAGGCAGGGCGTGGAGGGCATGGGGTCCCCCAGCACACATGTCCTCGGGCCTCCTCAGGGCAGTGGCCGCCCTCGACCTTTGACCAGTCCTCTTGCCCAGCTTCCAGAGTTGGGGCCTCACAAATGCCCACCCTGGCACTCAGACCTCAGGCCAAGTTCAGGCAGGTCCTCGAAGACCACCCCCACACCCCCCACACAGGGCGCAGACTGCCCAGGGCCCCGTGGACAAGGTGCGCTGCGGGTCATGACCAGTGGTCTTTCCCCGCAGGTCGTCTCTGCCCAGGAGAAGCAGCTGGTGCAGCCCTTCAGCTCGCTCTTCCCCAAGGCCGAGTACATCGCCAGGGCCGGCTGGACGCGGGATGGCACCTAGTGAGTGGCTGCGTGTGGCTCGGGGACACAGGGCCCTCTGTTGGTGCGCACACAGGGACACAGAGACACTGCTGGGTGCACACGAAACCCTGAACTAAACCCCCAGGTGACCCCCCCCCCCCCCGAGTTTCCACAGTTAGCCCTAAGCCACAGCAGTCAGAAGACAGCCATGGGGTAAAGGTCTGGTTGGGGGGGCCTTTGGGGCATTGTGACCACCTCTCCCACGCTGGGTGCAGAAACAGACCTGCCACAGGAAGGCAAGTCTACTCCTTACTGCCTGCTTACCGTCTGCTCTCTGGGCAGGTGGGACGTTGTGTCTCAGCCTTGCCCACGTGGTCCAGGTGCGCGGTCGGGCTCTTTGGACGGATCACTACGCCCCTCCCAGGGCTTTGTGCTTCTCTGCTGGCTTCAGTGGTCCCTTCAGTGGCCACACCAAGCTCTCAGTAAGAAAGGACCACGGAGCCCTGGTGGCTTGTGCGTCAGCCATTCGAACCCAGCAGCTGCTTCTCGGGAGAAAGATGGGGCTTTCCATTTTTAGTCTCGTAAGCCAACAGGGTGCCCGCCCCCTGCCCCCCGCAGAGTGGCCAGGAGTTGAATGGACCCCACGAGCGTGAACTTGAGAAAGACCTGCAGGGCAGAGACCCCCGGGGCTGGCCTGCTCTGCCCTGTGGGGTCGCTGTGAGTCAGAATTGGCTCAAGGGCAGTGAGTTTGGGTTTGGGAGGGAAGTCCCAGATCACAGTTCAGGATCAGGAACTATTGAGAATACAGTTCTTTAGTCAGGACAGCTTTTGAGCTGTGTCCACAAGCAGGCCTCTCCTGGCCTCTTGGGCCCTCCCGGTCTCTCCCCTGCTCAGACAAATGTTACAAAGCTCTTGAACTTCACCCGGAAGAGCTCAGAGGCACCCACTCTGTCAGCAGGCCTCCCCCTGCAGGCGCCCAGCTCTCTGGGGGTCCAGAAGTCCTTCTGCCTTCTCCCGCTTCTCTGCCTCTGCGCCTCACCGCTTACTAGCGTTATGGCTCTCTGGCTCCCAGCTGGGTCAGGAGATCCCAGCACAGGGAACCAGGTCCAGGGGACACACGGTGCTGCTGGGATCCCTGCTTTTCATAAGGTTTTCTGTTGGCTGATTCCTCTGGACAGCCTATTTCTTTGTTATCTGTTCTTAGTGAGAAAGTTCCGCCGAAAACAGTTTGTTTGGGGTGACCCTGCTGGTGTGTTTCGCGTCACGGCAACACGCCAGCCACCACGTGTCTGTCAGTTTGTCGTCTGTAGTGGCTGCTGTGCTGCTGGGAGTTGGGTTCCTGGGATTTCACACGCCAGCACGTTGTCACGCGTGCTTCGACCAGGGAGCCGTGGGCCTTGTTTGTCTATTCCCAGTGGTGTCCTGGGGGCACAGCGGGTAGTGGCGCGCTGCACTGCGCTCCCTTCACGGTCAGCAGTTCGAGTCTGCCAGCCGCTCCCCAGGAAAAAGATGGCACTCAGCTCCTGCCAAGACTCACAACCCGGGAGACTCGCAGGAGCGGCTCCATCCGGGTTTATGTCTTTGGTGGGCCGGAAGCACCTCATTTGCATAGTCCCACCCCATCCTCCCCTGGACGTCACATAGCTGGCTCTTCTTTCCCGCCATCCTGCGGACCGTCCGGCTCACAGGGGCCCACGGGTCTCCACAAACCTGTGGCCGCCCCAGCGACCCTCACGTGCAGCGACCCTGCAGGTCAGAGTACAGCGGGCCCCCGGGTCTCCAAGACTCTGTGTTTACATAACCAAACTTACCAACCCTGCCCGCAAGGTGATTAGCGGCCTACAGGACAGGGTCGAACTGCCCTGTGAGTTTCCGGCACTGTAACTCCTGAGAGAGCCACCAGGCTCATCTCTCTCCCACGGAGCAGCTGGTGAACTCGAACCACTGACCTTGCAGTTAGCAGCCCAACACGTAACCCACTGTGCCGCTGGGCCTCCTGGACCACAGGAGAAGGGCCGCGTTGTCACTCACAGCGCCACGCCTGGAGTAAGTGCAGACAGCCAGCTCTGCCCGTGTGTGGGCAGGTGAGGGAGGTCCGGCAGTGGGCCAAGGGGCTGGGTCAGGCAGGGGCCAGGGAGTGTGAAACTACGCCAGGGCTTCAGAACACCTGGAGGGGCTCTTGGGACCCAGCGCTGCGGAGTAAGGTGACTCCTGATCTGCCCTGCTCGGTACTTGGTCAAGTGTGGGTGGGGTCTGGAAGCCCTGGGTGCCGAGGTGAGGCCGGGACTGGCCCTTTTCCTTCTGGGATCCCAGCTCCCGCACAGGCCCCAGGGGTCAGCGTGGTTACCATTCAGAAATCAGCAGGTGTGGCTGCATGCCAATAAAGCGTTATTTACAAAATCAAGCAGCGGGCCGCGTTCGCTGAGCCCCCATCAGCAAGGCCTGAGTCGGAGGGGCACTAGGGGAGCATCGGGAAATGAGTGACTGCGTGAGGGTCTAGCGGTGCAGAGGGGCGCCCTGGTGGCGCAGTGAGGAAGTGCCTCCTGGCCCCCACGAAGAACACCCCGGGAAGCAGGAGCCCTGGTAGTTAACACCCCGGGAAGGTCAGGAGAAAGGCTTAGCGGCCAGCTTCCCTAAAGATTGGCCACTGGGCAGTCCACTCAGCCACACGGGTCCCCATGCACCAGCCACAGAGCAAGTCGGGAAAGGAAGCCACTGAGCCCACCCCCCACCCCCCTCTACGTCCCCCTGCAGTGCCTGGGCCATGCTCCTGGACCGGGCCCAGCAGCGCCTGCAGCTGGTCCTCCTGCCCCCGGCCCTGTTTGTCCCTGCCACTGAGAACCAGGAGCAGCAGGCAGCCTTCGCCAGGGCCGTCCCCCAGCACGTCCGGCCCTACGTGATCTACGAGGAGATCACCGACGTGTGGATCAACGTAAGGGCGGGAGCAAGGCCACCCAGCACAGCCCCAGTGGCCACGGGCGGGACCAGGCCTGGGTGGAGGAGGAGGAGGGAGGAAGAGGGGCCTCTTCTCAGCTCCCTGCCCTGACGGCCTTCCCTGGCCTGGTGACCCTGGCCCCTAGCACCCTATGGACCCCCCACCCCCACCCCGTAAAGCCTGGCCTGGTGGTCTCGGCCCTGTGTCCTGACAGCCTCCTTGGATAGGGCTGCCTTGGTGGCCCGGCCTTGTCCCCTGACTGCCTCCCTCTCCTCTCGCACAGGTGCACGACATCTTCTACCCGTTCCCCCAGGCCCCGGGCTCGCAGGAGCTCTGCTTCATCCGTGCCAACGAGTGCAAGACGGGCTTCTGCCACCTGTACCGGGTCAGCGTGCGGATGGAGCCACGCAGCTACGACTGGGCCCAGCCCCTGCAGCCTGCGGAAGGTGAGCTGCTGGGGCGGGCAGGGGTCCCTCAGCTGGCATCCTCGTCCTGGCGGGGACAGGCAAGCTGAGGTGACAGTAGGACTCATCGCCAGGCCTTGCTTGGTGGACCTGCCTTGGGTGAGCCGCAGGGGTGGACTGCAGTGCCACCAGGTGTCCTGGGTCTGAGGAGGAAGTTGAGGGCCATGGGCCAATTCTGTCTCCGAGCAGCCCCAGGTGACAAGGTAGAGCAGGCTGAGGACAGGACGTTCTGGGCCTTCTTCTGAGGGAGGTGAGACCCGCCGACCTGGTCCTGAGCAGGGAGCTCACCCCACCGCGCCCCAGGGCGCCCTCTGCACCATCAGACACTCGCTCACTCCCGGTACTTTGAGTAACCCCTCTGACTCAAGCCAGGGGCTCAGCATACTCTGACCAGGGGCCAGATCGGGCCCACTGCTTGGTTTTGTAAATAAAGTTTTACTGGTAGCTGAGAGCTCTCCCAGCTTCCCCGTGGTTATGTGCTGCCTGGTGAAACGCAGAGAAAGGGAAGGGACAGTCCCTACTCTGGGGGGGGTTCCATGAGGGGTGGGGGGTGTCTGGGGAAAGCAGGGGAGAACCAGTGTGAGGACCTTTGAGAAGAAGCGGCCCACCCATCCTCTGGGGACCGAGCAGCCCAGGCAGCACAGCCAAGGCAGGTGGGAGCCCTGGGCGACTCAGGTGCTCCAGCTACCGCAGGAGCGATGGCACTGGTTCCAGCGGTGACCATGGGGTTGTACCAGGTGGAGACGGCGCAGGGGCTGAGTGGGCCCCGGGAAAGCCCGTGCAGTGGCCCTGAGGCAGGCCCAGGAAGGACAGAGGCGGCGTCTGTGGCTGTGAGGGGGTGGAGAGGGTGCAGCGCTGTCATGGGTGGGTGTCCTGGGCACTGGGCGTGTTGAGCAGCACCCCTGGCCCCCTCATCCCCACCCATGACAAGCGTGCTTCCAGATGTGACCCAGTGTCCCTTGGGGGCACAGTCCTGGGTAAGGACCCCTGAGTTAGCGGGAGACCCTGCGTTCCATGATCACCTGATCCCTGCCATCCTGGGGCACTGCCCACATTGACATCCACACCCTGAGTGAGGAGGAGGAAGACCCCAGGGGCTGGAGGGTCCCCCTGGTTCATACCATTTGACCAGCAGGGCTTTATTCTGGGGTACCATGCGAGCAGGGGCCAAACTCAACATTTTCCAAATAATAGTCCCCACTCACGCACCCACCTACCCGCATGCTGACTCTGGCCCACTCCTCGGGGTGGGGGTGGGGGTTGTGCTGTGTGCTTCATGCTGACAGCACCCCCCCACACACAGTTACAGCCAGTAATGTCCCCATGAGGACCCCCAGCCCTCCAGCCTAAGCCAATCTTATGCACCGTGGTGACGGGCCGCGTCTGTCCCAGAACCCCGACACCCCACCCCACCCCCACCCCCGGGCCGGGTCAGGGTGCCTGCCCGAGTAGGAGGGGCAGAGGCTATTCTGAGGGGCAGCAGTGTCAACCCCTCTTCAGTCAACCCCTCCCCTTGGGTTTGTGGGCTGGAAGTCCTCCCGGAGGCCAGCGTTTTTTCTCAGCCGGCTTTAGCCGACATGGGGGATGGGGGTGCCCTCAGCCAGGGTGAGTCCCTGTCCCGAGAAAGCCAGCGAGGCGGCGGCCTGCACCTGCGCCGTGTGAGGACGTCCCGTGGGCTTGCTGAGCACCGTGACAGTGCCATCACCCCGACCACACAGGCTCCCGGAGCTCTGCCGGGCGCACCTGGTGTGGCCAGCACCGGCTTCTAGAATAGGGTTGCTTCTCGGCAACTGCCAGGCCCTCTCCCTCCGCAGTCCTGGGGCTGGTGCCCACCCGGTTGCGCCCCTGTGGGGCCCACTGAGCTGGCCCCTGGAGCCAGCAGGGGACGGGCCCGAGTGCCCTGCCCCCCTGAGCCCCCCTCACCTCCGTTGCTTCCAACCTTCCAGATGAGTTCAAATGTGCCGTCAAGGAGGAGGTTGCCCTGACCAGCGGCGAGTGGGAGGTCTTAGCCCGGCACGGCTCCAAGGTAGGACCACCGGCCCACCACGTGGGCTTCAGGAAGTCGGGGTATGGAGTGGGAAACCCGTCCTCCTCCATTCGATTTCTCCACAGGCCTTTCAGAGCCCCTGTGTGTTCCTCTCTCCCAGGCACCCCTCCTAGCGTGGGCCTGCCTTGCCCTGGTTTCTGCACACCCCTGGGTCTCAATGGGCCCCGGCCTCCACCGAGCCCCCGGCCCTGGTCTCAGAGGGGCTCATGAGTCCCCACTGAGCTCTCAGGTGTCCCACGCCCATCGGAGACCATACTTCCTGTGGCCGACCTGGCCCGCCCAGTACTCCACTGGGACTCACTGGTATTCAGGAAGCGGGTGGGGCTGGCACGGGCTGACCGCACTCTTGGCCACCCTAGGGGCGTGGTGGGCCCCGGCCACCCTCCCCAGTCTGTGTCCTGCTTCCTGCCAGCCTGGTTTTGTCAGTTTTCTCGGTGAGACATGCCTCGGTCCTTGGCCTGGCACGCAAGGGAACTCACGCCGAAGCCTGGTTTGCGATCCAAGTGGGCTTTTGTAAAGGACAAGTTTCAGGTGTTACAGTTAAGAACACGGCACCCTCTGGACTTCGCACACCCACACGTGGCGCCCTGAGTTCAGAGGGAAGACAAGAGACTGGCGCAGCTGTGGGGAAGGCAGAGAAGCGGCGGAAAAGAGAGGGGCCTCGGGGTGTGGCCGCAAGGGACTGGAGGAGCAACAGGGAGAGAGGGGGCGTCTTCTGGTTCCAGCCTTTTTAGAGCCTTTTGCTGGGAGGTGTGGTCGACGGTGTTGGTTGACCCCACTGGCTGATTTAGCCCCCCTAGCCTAGATTGGGGCCCATCCAGGTGTACTGCCTTCCTGGCTCCAGGGCCTGAATTGGCACGGGTCCTTTAGCCTTTATCAGCTTCCAACTTCCTGTAGGGGGACCCCTGGGCATGGAGTGCCCCTATCCGGCTACCTAACAGTTTCAGGGCCACCAAACCCCCAGGAAGCCCAAGCTTTGGGGCCCTCCAGTGGGCTTCCAGGTCCACTCCTGCCAAAGAGCTTGTGGAAACCACCTCCTGGCCCTGCAGGCCAGCCCCCGTGGGTGCCCAGACTGCTGCCCAGCCCTGGGGCAGGGAGAGGGACCCTGCCCTCTGGGCTCACGTCCTGGCGTGCCGTCCCTGCAGATCTGGGTCAACGAGGAGACGAAGCTGGTATACTTCCAGGCCACCAAGGACACGCCGCTGGAGCACCACCTCTACGTGGTCAGCTACGCGGCTGCTGGCGAGATTGTGCGCCTCACCACACCCGGCTTCTCCCACAGCTGCTCCATGAGCCAGGTGGGCTCGGCCCCCGGGAGGACCTGTCGCTGAGCCCCTCCTCACATCCTCGAGCCCTTACGTCCCTGTGTCCAATCGCACGTCCGTCCCGGCACGTCCGTCCCAGGTCCTTGTGCCCTTCGCTTTGGCTACCCTGTCATCCGTCTTGTGTCCCTGGCGTCCTGGCCCTCATCCACACGCAGTAGTCGGGGCTCCGAGGCGCCCAGGCAGGACAGCCTTGCTCCTCAGCCGCCTCACCTGCCGGGCAGGGCGCCGGACTCCCCAGAGTACACCTGTACTCTGTGGACTGGCAGCAGGGTGCAGGAGCCCCTGGCACCCTCCCTGAAGCTTCCACTCCCCGCCCCGCCCCCAGCACTTCGACATGTTTGTCAGCCACTACAGCAGTGTGAGCACCCCGCCGTGCGTGCACGTGTACAAGCTGGGCGGGCCCGACGATGACCCCCTGCACAAGCAGCCGCGCTTCTGGGCCAGCATGATGGAGGCGGCCAGTGAGTACCCCGGCCAGGCCGGCCACCGCACGCAGACCGCGCCTCGGGGGGTGGGCACCCTGGTCAGATGCAAACAAAACACGCTCGGCCCCTAAGCAGAGGGCTGGAGGTTGAAGCCCATCCCACAGCAGCTCAGAAGAAAGGCCCGGCAACCTCCCGCAAAGTTGCGCCTCTGAGCCCTCGGGACACACACGGGTCACAGCAGGAGGCGGGGGGGCCAGGGCCACCCCATCCCTGGCCTGCCACCACAGGGTGTGCCACTGCCCCCACCTAGCAAGGAGGATGAAGGGCAGCAGAGGGTGGAGACCTCCTCACCAGGGAACCCGCCAGGCTCCCTGCTGTCGCGCCCACTCCGACTTGTGGAGAGCCTGCAGGACAGGCTAACACTGTCCCTGTGGGTTTCTCCGACCTGATCTCGATGAGAGTCAGCGCCCCTGCTGGCTTCAAGCTGCTCACCCCACTCGTAACCACGACGCCAAGCCCAGACCAAACCCCTGCCCTCACGTAGATTCCGACTGAGAGGGGCCACTAGGGCAGCATAGCACTGCCCCTGTGGAGGCTCTGACTCTCCACGGAGGAGAGGACCCTGTCCAGCTCCTGCAGAGCAGCAGTAGCCGGTGGTTTTGAACTGCTGACCTTGCAGTTAGCAACCCCACGTGTAACCCCACGCCCCTCCCCCGGGGAAGCAGAGCTCCTTCAACACAGGTGGGATGGCACAGACAGTTCGGCGCTGAACAGTGATCCGCCAGTGGGCCCTCAGGACCCACCCCAAGGTGCCTCCGAAGAAGGGCCTGGCTAGCTACTTCCGAGCGCCCCACTCTGCAGACTCAGGGTGGGCCCAGTGGTACCAGCCCCACTCCTGGCCCCGGTCACCACGCCTGCCGGGACCCTGGGTTTGAAACCGGGAGAGATGGTGGCTTCCATGGCACCCACAGCTGTGCTCTGCTCCCACAGGCTGCCCCCCGGACTACGTGCCTCCCGAGATCTTCCAGTTCCGCACGCCCGCTGATGTGCCGCTCTACGGCATGGTCTACAAGCCTCACTCTGTGCAGCCTGGCAGGAAGCACCCCACTGTCTTATTCGTGTATGGGGGCCCCCAGGTGGGTGCGCGTCCACTCAGTCGCTGCTGAGCCCCGAGGCTCTGCTCCCAGCTTCCTGGGACCCTACTGTCCTCGGTCACATAGAACAGAGGCCCAGGCCCGGTTCCCCAAGGATTTGACAGTCGGGTTCTCACTGGGGGGGCTGGATCCGACCCCCATGGGGGCACGTGTGGGTCTCATAACTGGGGGAGGGGTGGTCCTGGCATTGAGTGGGGAGGCTGCTCAGCAGCCCACAGTGCACAGGATGACCCCAGCCCAAAAAGTTCTGCCCCGCCCCTGCACGTCAGGTCCCGGGGTTGTGGTGGGGTGGGG
>NW_022111359.1:5224596-5225708 GCF_000313985.2 Echinops telfairi | reverse complement strand
TGGTGGTGGTTGTAGTGGTGACTGTGATGGTGGTGAAGGAGGTGGAGGTAATGGTGGTGGAGGTGATGGTGGTGGTTGTAGTGGTGACTGTGATGGTGATGGTGGTGAAGGAGGTGGAGGTAATGGTGGTGGTGGAGACGATGGAGGTGGTGGTGGTGGTTGTAATAGTGATGGTGGTGGAAGTGGTGGTAATGGAGGTGATGGTAGTGACATTCGTCATGGTGATGATGATGGTTATAATGGTGGAGGTAGTGGAGACATGGCACTGTTGGTGGTACTTAAACCTGTGGATTAAGGCTCAGCATGGACCAGACTTCTGAGTGCAGGACACCCCTCCACCCCCTGTGTCCTCCCAACCCGGAGTCCGCTCTGCCTGGGCTCCTGCTCACACCGGGGAACTAAGGCCCAGAGGGCGCCAGGATTTTCCCCAGAGTCACTGAACCTTGGTGGGGTGGGCAGGGATGGGACTGTGTCTGCCCAGCACCCTGGCCTCCCCAGAGATCAGGTGGGGTCTGCCAGAGAGGGCTGGGGCTCGGGGCCGGGGTGGGCGGCCATGGCGGTGTGCCCAGAGGAGGTGCCGGAGCCGTGCGGCCTTGTCCTCAGGGCCAGGTGGAGATCGAGGACCAGGTGGAGGGCCTGAAGTTCGTGGCTGAGAAGTACGGCTTTGTTGACCTCAGTCGCGTCGCCATCCATGGCTGGTCTTACGGGGGCTTCCTCTCACTGATGGGGCTGATCCACAGGCCGCAGGTGTTCAAGGTGGGTCCCGCCCAGATGGGCCTCAGCCACGTGCTGCCTCCTAGCCCCTCGGAGTCCACCTGTCCACGGGGAGGTGCCTGATTGGGGCCTTGCCATGTGGCTTTTCTCCCCACAGTGGCCCCGTGGGAACGAGCCCCCCTCCTCATTGCCCGCCGCTGCTGATCCCAGGACGGCATCCGGCGGCGGCACCCAACCCCACCGGCAGCTCTCTGTGGCAGGCTGAGCCCAGGACCGGCCTTGGAGGGGCAGAGGTGGGGCGCGGTGTGCAGAGGCGCGGGGAGGGGCCCTGGCCGGCCGGCACTGTCCAAGGGTCCGGGGCGGCGGCGGCGATGAGGAGGTGGCGGCAGAGGGTGGGA
>NW_022111359.1:5219500-5223725 GCF_000313985.2 Echinops telfairi | reverse complement strand
GTAAAAGCCCCGAGTTCGCTCTACAGTGGTCCATCTTGGGTCCTGGAAATCTCAGCTTGAAACTGTGGCTTTGTTTTTGGGGGAGGGGTTTGTTTTGTTTTTCATGAAACTCAGGTCCTCCTCCGTTCTAGCCACGTAGCAGATGCCCATTGATCACGTGCGGCAGGACAGCACCATTCTAGAGTTCTAGAAATTGCCCAGGCTTGTCTCCTGGAATGGTATCTCCCGCTGCTGAGTGAGGGCAGGAGCAGACAGCAGGGAGCCCTGCCTGGTGACCCCGACCCGCCACCCCGACCCTCTCCCCATCCTGCCTTCCAGGCCCAACCGCCTGCTCATCCTCCACGGCTTCCTGGACGAGAACGTGCACTTCTTCCACACCAACTTCCTTGTCTCCCAGCTCATCCGGGCAGGGAAGCCCTACCAGCTCCAGGTGGGTGGCCCCTGGTGGCGCCCGCCCACCCCAAGAGCAGCAAGGCTCCAGGGACGGGGAGAGGCAGTGGGCACGCGGAGCCACACACACACACCCCAGGCCTCCGAGGCTCTCCCCTCAGACACCCGCTGCGCCTGGCACCCCGGCAGCCCTCCTGCTGTCTGCCCAGCACAGGGTCAGTGCTGCAGGTGCCCTGGGGACAGGAAGGGCACACAGACACAGGTCACCGGGCTGAAAGATGTGCTTAGGGTACGGAGTGCCTGGTGAGGTCTGAGCAGAGCTCCTTGAAAGGGCAGGAGGCAGTGACCTTCAGAGCGGTAGGCCGGGGTGGGGGCTGGGGTGGGGGGCGCCACGTGTGTCCCACCTCAGCTGCCCACCCTCCCCAGGGCTGCCCCTCCTCTCCCTCCCGCTCCCTCCCTAGGTCACCCCGGGCCTGGCTGCCCGTCTGTGAAGTGAGCTCAGGGCCCTTGGGATGTGCTGGGCAGGCAGGTCAGTCAGGGTGGCCCACCTAAGCGAGGGGAGAGGGAGAAGGAGGGGGAGTGGGAGCACCAGTGAGCTGCGTGAGGAGTGGAACCCGAGCCTCCCAAGACACTCAGCAGCCTGGGCACGTCCTCCTGTGGGCTCCTGGGCTGACGACCACTCTGTGCCCGCAGCCCCGGGAACGAGGGGTGGGACAGGTCAGGATGGGCAGCAGCTGGGGCTGACCCCTGCTCAGGGTCTGGGAAGGGTGGGGGCGGGGCTGGAGGATGGCAGGGAGGAGGGAGATGGGGAGGGAGGAAGGGAGGGGTCCCTGAGGCTGCAGGGGCAGCAGGTCCCGGGAAGGGTAGGTAAGTCGACACCATGCTGGGCAGGCAGCCAGACTGTGCCTCTCCCAGGGACGGTGGAGCAGGAGGGCCTGGAGGAGGGGCCCACAGGAATGACGGGGGGCTCTCCCAGAGTCACGGGCCAGAGAAGGCACAGAAACCCACCCTGCTGTCAGGCAGAGGCCAGGAACGGTCTCTTGTCCTCCCAGCTGCCAATTCTAGTGAGAAACCCGACCCGGGCACCTCCTTCCGTCTGGAATCCCGAGTGTGTACACGCAAACTCACACATGCACACCCCACACACACGCAGCCTGAACTAAGGGCCTGGGCAACAACATGTCACTGCTCCTCCCTAGAGGTGACCACCTCCCTCCGCTTTGGGAGGATTAACCCGAGACGGGGCATCTTGGACATGAGCTCGGGCAGGTGCAGGTCACACGGGGCCTTTTGGTCAGGTGGGCTGACTGCCCCTCACCGCGGAGGCCAGTGCAGCACGCGCCCTTTGAGCAGGGGTGGGAGGGCAGCGGGCAGAGCTCTTTGTGAGTCTGAGTGTGCAAGCCCCTGCATTTTGAGCGTCCCTTCATGGGACCCCCATAAAAACGGTCTCCGGTGAGGAGGCCGCCACCTGGGAGGCAGCACCCTGCCCCAGGTGTGCAAGCCGGTGTCAGGAGTGGGATTTGAACCCGGCTCCTTCCGCTCTGGAGCATGTGCCCTTTCCTTTCTACCCCAGGAGAATGATGGAGGGGGTGCCCAGAGCCAGAAGGGGGGGGCAGCCTCGTTCCCTCAACGGTTCCTCTCCACACAGATCTACCCCAATGAGAGACACAGTATCCGCTGCCCCGAGTCTGGCGAGCACTATGAGATCACACTGCTGCACTTTCTACAAGAGTACCTCTGAGCCCACCTGCCTGGCGCGACCGCCCGACTCAGAAGAGCACAAGTGGCTTTGCCACCACGGGAGCCGCCCCATCCAAGAGCAGGCGCCTGGCACTGGCTGTTAGTGCCCCTGGATGCTGGGGTTGCTGTTGCCTGCTGCTGCTGCTTCCTTGCCCGGGCAAAGGCCCATGCCCCAGAGGCACCTTCCCCTGCCGTCCCCTCCGCTCCCCGAGTTCTGGAAGGACCCTGGAGAGGACAGGCGACCAGAAGACAATGGGGAGATGCCCAAGTCCCCCACTGCCAGCCCTAGCGCCCTGGTCCCTGAGCTCCAGCAGCAGCCCCTGCCAGCACTGGGCGGCCTCAGCCCCACCCCCACTGCAGGTCGGCGTTTTGTCAGGGAGGCTTTTTTTTCATAGTTATTTAAAAGACAAAACAGCAAGGGATGCCCCAGGAACTCCACCTCTTCCAGAGTGCGGAGTGACCACAAGCAGCCATCAGGGCCAGGGGTCAGGGTGTCTCCACGCCCTCCCCTCGGGCAGCGCTGACTGGGCTGGTGGCCTGAGCCCTGCAGAGCTTTTTGGGAAATGGCTGTGCCTCCCCTCCCCAGCCCCGCCCTCCTGTGTATGATTCTGGGGCTGGGCATGGCCACCACCCCCCACCTCAGGGTTATCCTTCCCTCTCCCCCCGCCCTCCCTGCTGAGAGATCTGCTGGGGGTGGGCCCAGAAAAGGGAGAGAAACAACCCAGAAACGAACCACCTCTACAGATTATGGAAAGAAAATATTTTTGTCGATTCCTATTCTTTTATAATTATGTGTGTAAGAAGTAGACTCATTAAAAGATTCCAAATGGAGACCTGGCTGCCTGCCTGAGGCACCCTCCAGGTCTGGAGCTGCTGACCGGCTGTCCTGGTGCTGCCCAAGCACGGACAGAGGCCGCAAGGGGGGAGCTCCGAAGGACAGAAACGTATTTTCTTGTCGTTTTGGAAGCTGGAAGCCCCGATTCTGGACACACACAGCCCACCCCCTGTCCTTCCTAGTTGACAGCCCTGACTTCTCTTCAGTCTCTGTCTCTACGTGTGTGTCAGTGTGTGTGTGTGTGTGTGTGAGTCAGTGAGCCAGCTCACTCCAGCCCCCGGGCCAGGCTGAGTTCCATAGGTTGTCAGTGGCTGAACTAGATCTCCAGGTGGATTGGAACCTCCCACCTTTTGACTAACACTGAGTGTATTAAGCAGTTGTGCCCCCCAAGGGCTGTGTGTGTGTGTGTGTGTGTGTGTGCAGCTCTATATAACTGATGATCAGACTCAGCCCCCCCCTACACCGAGTGACCACGTTGGATGATTACATTGCAATAGAGTGCACTACAGAAAGTCACTGCATTGCATGATGCTGTGCTACGCTGGGTTCCATTACATGTAAGCTTGTTACATCCTGTTAGATACATCCACTGCTGTAGGGGGTTGGACTCCAGCACACATTTTCACAGGGTTGCAATTCCATGTATAACAAGGAGGGCTTCATGGAAGAGACTGAGTCCCAAATTGACAGAAAGCCATCACCGGCTCCCTCCTTCCAAGTTTGCCATAGCCCTCACCAGACCGACCCAGGTCCCTTACAGGAGGAGCCTGTGTCCACGGCGGCTCAGAACAGGCAGTCTGCGGGCAGCATCGTGTGACTCGGTCCAACCTCAGACTAACCCACAGCTTCATCACAGCGCCCCCTCGTGGCAGATGCTCTATGGTCTCTCAACTTCCAAACCAAACCCATTGCCATCAAATCAATGCGGACTCGCCGATCCCATACGACAGGCTAGAACGGACCCATTGGGTTTCTGAGACGAACGCTTGACGGGAGCAGAAAGCCTCTATCGGCCACTGGAGGTGTCGAACTACTGACCGTGAGGTGCTCAGCACAACACATAACCAGCCCACTGTACCACCAGAGGCCGAGGCTGTGGAAAGCAGCCGTTTCCTGTGACCTGCCCCAACAACCACAGTGCCAAGGGGAATGCTGGCAGCTGCCACCCGCCTGGCCGGACATTCGTTCCCTGGCCTGCCCACTCTGCGTCCTTCCTGGCAACCTATTGAGGTCTTTCCTTTATGGTTGAAATGTACAGAG
>NW_022111359.1:5216029-5218012 GCF_000313985.2 Echinops telfairi | reverse complement strand
GATTTCAACCTTTTCTCTATATCTCATGATGATACCTGTCGGTCTAGTTGTGAGGATGTTGGTCTTCTTTACATTAAATCATAATCCATACTGAAGGCTGCAATCCTTGATCTTCGTCAGCAAGTGCTTCAGGTCCCCCTCACTTTAGCGAGCAAGCTGTCATCTGCATATTGAAGTTTAAGCTTTCCCCTAATCCTGGTGTTGCGATCTTCATAAAAGCCCGTTGCTCTGATGATTTGCTCAGCTTGCTGACTGAAGTATGGTGAGAAGATTCTACCTTGACACACACCTTGCCGGATCTTAAACCATGCAGTTTTCCTTTGTCCTGTTTGCACAACTGCCTCTTGATTCACGCACAAGTTTCGAAGGGTGAATGTGTAGTGTTAAAGAGATCGCATTCTTCCCAAGGTTATCCAGTTTATTACGGTCCAGTCTAATGCCTTGGCATAGTCAATGAAACAAGTAAACACCATTGCGATTTTCTCTGCTCTCAGCCAAGATCCATCTGACATCAGCAATGATATCCTTTGTTCCATATCCTCTTCTGAATCTGGCTTGGACTTTTCCTGACGGCTCCCTATCAATGTACTGCTGTAACCCCTGTTGGATGATCTTAAGCAAAGTTTTACTTGCATGCTATTGCTCTACAATTGTCAAAATCTTTGGGTCACTTTCTTTGGAATGGGTACAGAGATGGATCTCTACCAGTCACTTGGCCAAGTAGCCGTCTTCCAAATTTCCTGACATAGAGGAGTAAGTGCTTCCAGTGCTTCATCAGCTTATTGAAACATTTTAATTGGTATATTCCATCAATTCCTAGAGTCTTGATTTTGACTAATGCTTTCAGTGCAGCTTAGACTGCCTTCTTTAGCAGTCTTTTAGCATTGGTTCTTGCGCATATGCTACCTCCTGAAAAGGTTGAATGTCGCTGATATAGTTTATCGTGCCAGCCTGGCCGATAAACACAAGTAGGATTAACTGAAGGGCGGAGAGATAAATGACTTGGTGAGCCTCGCCTTTCTTGTCTCTTGTTCTTTGATCATCGGACCAGTTTGCGGCTGCCTTGCTTGTTCTGTGCCTCAATTTATAGGCTACACTACCTGTGGGATGCCTAGCCTGTGGACTGTGTCGCTGTAAGTTGAGGTCCCTTTAAGACACCTCTGGAGCTGGGGACTGGCAGTTGGGACTGGTGGTTACTTGACAGTTGGTGATCTGCCTTGTGATTGGCTGCTGTGCTGATAGCCTCGCTCTCTCTATAAATAGAGGGAGATCTGGCAGCAGAGAGACGAGAAAGACTGCTAGTCTCTCACAACTCTGAGCCATTTGTCGTGCTTATAATTTAACTGTTAATTTCTTGTATTATAGATTTATCTGTAATGATTTAATAGTTCATTTCTTGTTATGTATCTAATTATCTTCATAAATATATTAAATTATCAGCAATTTGGTCTTATCTCTCTAGAGAACCCTGTCTAACACAGTCGCCTAGTTTGTTTGTTTTTTAAGATCATTTTATTGGGGGCTCTTATAAAAACCCACACATCAATCGTATCAAGCATATTTGTACATATGTTGCCATCATTTTCTAAACATTTACTTGCTATTTGGATCCTTGGTATCAGCTCCTCTTTTCCCCCTGCCTCCTCCCCTCCCACTCTTGTGACCCTTTGATAAGTTCTAATTATTTTCATCAGCTAGTTCTTTTGAGTACAGTGGCTATATACACTTTCCATCTTCTTTGGATGCATCCTGCATCATTCAGTATTTCGCCTATAGAATCTTTCAATCTTGCAACTAAAGACTTTTTTTTTTTTTTAGTTCTTTCCGTTTGTTTTTCTAGTCCTTTCAGTTTAATATAGGCTGAGCGTGTTCTTCTTTGTCTAGGTCTTTGCACATTTCATTCTAATATTTGACTAGCTTCTTGAGCTGCCCTTTGAAATTGTCTGTTCACCTCTGACTTCATCATTTCTTCCCTCTGCTTCA
>NW_022111359.1:5212595-5214954 GCF_000313985.2 Echinops telfairi | reverse complement strand
TTTTATTCCCACAGGTTTTATAACTCCAGTCACATCATGATGGTCAACTCTACATTGAGAAGGCAGCCCTTTCTCAGTCATACTGTGCGTGCCTTCTGACCTGAGGGGCTGGTCTCCTGGGCCTGACCCCTGACAACGTTCTCCTTCTTTTCATGAGGTTTTCAGTAAGTGATATATATTTTAGTGCTTCCGATCTAGGAGCTTAGTGTGTGCATTCGATTACAGCATGCGCAGGCACTATAACTTATCCACCAGGGAAGGTTCCCTTCTGATTCCTAGGCTTTTCATCTGGCTGGTTTTCAGAAAGAGATCGCCTGGCTCTTCTTGCTAGTCTCACTCTGGAAGCTCCGATGACACCTGCCCTTCTGTGAGCAACCCTGATGGTGTTTGAAATCCTCGTGGCTCACAGACCCAAACTAGCCAAAGCCTCGTGTACATGACATGGCAACACATACCACGATACATGCCTAAGGCCACAGGTATGAGTTTACAAACTCACAAAACAAATTACATTTGTGTGTTGTTGTTGTTTTCTAATTTGGGATAGTATAGCCACCACAGATGCCAGAACCTATATATAGGTGTCTTTACCTTTGGTTTTGAACTTTCTATCTTGGAGATTGTACCCCATCATCACACTCCTATCAGGTGCTGTCCAGTTGGTTCCAACTCAAAGCAACCCCTTATACACAGAAGAAAAATAATATATGTTTGAGCCCATTGTTTCAGCCACTGGGTCAATACAGCGCATAGAGGGGCTTCCTCTTTTTCACAAACCCTGCATTTTACAAAGCATGAGGCCCTTCTCCAGGACTGCTCCCTCTTGATCACGTGCCCAAAGCACTTGAGATGAAGTCTGCCATCCTTGATTCTAAGGCATCCTGTAGCTGTACTTCCTCCGAGGCAGATTCGTTCGTTCTCCTGGCCATCCATGGTGTACCCTTGCACTAGCTTTCTCTCTTAATACAAGTGCCTGCATGCCATCACAGTACGTGCAGGCCCTAGCGTTTATCTTCCACTCCCGTGAGTGGGTACTTGTTATTCTAGACGGTTTCGGTTACTTTAAATCAGGTGTGGCAAGCTTTTTCTGTCCAGCTCGAAAAACAAAAACTCACGGCAGCCAGCCCTAAGGACAACAGAAGGAACCACCACCGGTCCTGCGCCAATCCTCACACTCGTTGTTAGCCCTGAGCCCATTGTTGCAGCCACCTCGCCGAGGGTCTTCCTCCTTTTCACCGACCTTCTACCTCACCAACCGGAACGTCCCTTTCCAACAATGGGTCCTTCATGATGACATATCCGAAGTATGTGAGACGGAGTCTTGCCCTCCTGGGGCCTAAGGACCATTTCTGTGTGTGCTTCTTCTAAGGCAGACTGGTTTGTTCTTCTGGCAGGCTGTGGTACTTTCAGTATGTTTCACCAGCACCACAATGCAAACACATCGATTCTTCTTGGGTCTTCCTCAGTCAACGTTCAACGTTCACAGCCATAGGAGGCACTTGAAAATACCATGGTTTGGGGCAGGCTTACCTTAGTCCTTGTGTTCGTCTGGGTTGACTAGAGAAAAATGCGTAGACACTCGTGTCTAAGAGAGAACTTGATCTCAAAGAGCAATGGTGCATTAAGGAAACATCCAGTCAAAAAAATAAAATATTTTTTAAAAAAAAGAAAACATCACAGTCTAGTCCAGATCAAGTCCATAAATCCGATATCACCCCATATATCCATAAATTCTTCTTTAGACTCATGCGGCCATGCAATGACACCGAATGCAGGAAGATCACAGGCCAGTGGGTGGAAAGTCTTGTGGATCCAGAGGTGGTGGAAGCAGCTCAGCACTGGCGTGGGTCTCCACATGGTTCCTCCAGCTCCAGGGCTCTGGTTTCATCATGTAGTTCCATGTGGCTTGTCAATAGGAATGTCTTGTAGGGAGGGAGCCCGTATCTGGCCTCCAGTGAGCTATTATTTTATCTCCATTTGCTCCTCCCAAATGAGGTCATCAAGCTGTGACCTGATTGACAGGCTAGACTCCACCCCCTCGCAAGTTGACAGGAGATGATGTAACTACCTACCAGTCCTCAACGTGATCTCCTTCCTCTTCAACACTTTCAAGTTCATTCTTTCCCAATCTTGTAAATGAAACTTGCAATCTCACTGACATTTGAATTCCAACGTCTCATGTGTGAGGTTCAGCATCGGTTCATCTTTCTGCCTGTTTTAGTATCTGTTCAGGCCCTGTGCCTACCTTTGTTTTGACCTGTCGTTGGCCTTGTTGATTTATAAAGGCCACTTAGCTACAAAGGAGCTCAGTCCCCTGTCTTACATGGTGCAAAGCAGAAGAGGTCTCAGTGTGTTATTG
>NW_022111359.1:5200589-5210963 GCF_000313985.2 Echinops telfairi | reverse complement strand
GTTGTTCCCCATGGAGGTGGTCAGGCTCACCTGCGGCCAGCAGGCCCGGCGCTAGCCCAGTTCTGTCCCCAGCTGGCTGGAGAAGTCCCTTCCTCGCCAGGTTGCTCTTTGCTACGAAGACACCATCCATCGAGTTGTGTTTGTAACGCCTGGGTTTTATTCACTGCCATCCGTGTGTGCATAGGGATGAAGGTGAAATCTTAAACCTCCTTCAGTAGGCTGTGCATGGAGAGAACTCACGCAGCCCGGGCCCCGCTGAGCTCCCAGAGGAGAGAGCTGCACCTTCAAATCCCATAAGCAATAAAGCGAGGATTCCGCAAGAGCCCGTGTTACCAATCCCGGGGTAGATGTCCTGTCAGCGCCTTACAAAGAAGGTCGTTGGTGTGGGGCTGTGGTCAGCAGGACTGCTTGCTTCCAGGGAGGGGACAGTGCTGGTCGGCCACCAAGTGCAGGGAAAAGCGAGTGACAGCCTCTCAAGCTGAAAGAGTAATGTCCTGTCATTCCGCTGCTTATGAATCCGTTTTTTTGGTTTTGTTTAATTAATGTGTCCCATGTTTTGGGCATTCCCCATTACACCTTAGAGCAACGGTTCTCAATCTGTGGGTCACGACCTCTTTGGGGATCAAACAACCCTCTCATAGGGGTCGCCCAATTTGTAACAGTAGCAAAATGACAGTGATGAAGTAGCAATGAAAATAATTTTATCGTTGGAAGTCACCACCGCATGAGGAATTGTATGAAAGGGTCACGGCATGAGGAAGGTGGAGAACCACTGCCTTAGAGGATGTCCGTTGTGCCTGAGTTGTGACTTATCTGCCCTTTTCAGGCTCACAGTCATCATGTCTGAATTTTAATTTGTGTGTACCGCAGCTGAGGACTTCCTGATAGGCAATTCTTGTGCCAAGTCCTTGGTGTGATACACCCATATTACCACTTATCAACCCGCCGCTCACCCAGTTGACACTCCTGACTCATGGCCACCCTGTGTGTCCAGGTAGAATTGTGCCCTGGAAGGCTTGGCTGTGCTCACCACTGTACTACCAACACTGCACAAGGTGGCTGATTCTTTTAGAGGTAGATGGCCAGGCCTTTCTGCCTGCGCACCCTGGATGGACTCCCATTTTCAGCTTTGTGGTTAATACCCTATGTGGACAGAGGCTCAGAGAGGTTTTTCAATTACCCAGAGCCCAGAGCAGAAGAGGGATGCTCCCCCCACCCCACCCCCAGGTGTCCCCGCTTCCAGAACCTGCACCCAGAAAGGTGGGTGCTAGAGAATGACCCCCTCGGACGATCTTAGTACAACTGCCCAAAGGTGGGCAGTGGGCTCTGGCTTGACGATACCATCCAACTCAGGGTCTCAGCAGAAGCTCTGAGGCCCAGCACCTGGAGCCCAAAGGACCGCCACTCACTCAGCCTTTCTTTTCTCTGGCGTCTAGGACAAGTACACCTGTGTGTTCACCTACGCTTCTCAAGGAGGGACCAACGAGGTGAGTCATTCGAGACCAGAGTGCAGGCCCAGAGCCACTGTCAGCACGTTCCGTGACGTGCGCTCCTGGCTCTGTTCCTGCTTCACCTGGAGAAGAGAGTTCCCTCGGCATCATAGTGGTCCTCCCATGAGCAAAGGTGTGGGCAGAGGGAGGGACAAGAGAGGAAACCAGGGCTCCGTGAGCCCCTGTCATCGCGGGTGGCCGTCGACTCAGTGCTGAATCACAGCGATGCCCACCTGCGACAGAGCACCAGACTTTGCCGGTCCTGCACCAGCCTTGCAGTCCTCGGGGTGTTTGAGTTCATCGCTGCATATCCTGTGCCAGTCTGTCTCCCCGAGGGCCTCCCTGGCCTGTTCCTTTACCAAGCTGGATGCCCTCTGCCAGCGACTGATCCCTCTGGTGCTCGTCTGAAGCAGGAGAGTCGGTGTTCTGTCAGGACCGGCAGGGTCTTCGCTGGCTAGTTTATCGGAAGCCGGTCGCCAGGCCTTTCTTCTTCTCGGTGTGGAAGTCCACTGAAACCTACCCACGGTGGTGGACCTGCCGGTATTTACAGCGCCTGTGACAGCTCCCAGAGCCCTGGCGTAGTGGTTATGCATTGTGCTGCTAACCGCAAGGTCTGAAGTTCGAAACTACTAGCCCGCTGAGGAAGAAAGATGAAGCTTTCTACTCCCGTGAAGAGTTATGGTCTTGGAAACCCATAGGAGCAGTTCTACCACATCCTGTGAGTCGGCAACGACTCAGTGGTGGTGAGTTTGGTTGGTGGCATATCTTCCAGTATTACAGCAAGGCACAAACCAGCAGAGTATGGCACACTGGCACATGAGTGGTGGAAGACTTTATTAGACATGATGTATTGGACCGGAAAGGGGCCCTGTAAGGCCAGCAGTTCCAGGCCACCAATGACTCCTGGGAGAAAGATGAGGCTCTCTGTCCTGAGACCCACTCTGCCCTGTAGGGTCGCTGTGAGTGGGAATTAACTTGAGGGCAGTGCGTATCAGACCAAATGAACGTCAGTAAAGACTCTTGCACCTGGAGCAGCTCGGCTAAAGGAAGCAGTACGCAAGCAACACACCTGAGCAGAAGATTTCGATGGGCAGCTCGCGAAGACCGAGGATCAAGAAGTGTCAGTAGCACGTGTCTTGCAGAGACTTGGAGTTCAGAAGCCACAGGGGAAGAAGGCGCTCGCTCAGCAGCTCTCAGAAGGGAGAACTGAAGGAGGAGAAAGTCTCAGAAAGGAAGCGTCTACGGGCAGAACGTTGAATGACATGGGAGACATCGGAAGAAGATGGCAGGAACACCCAGAGTCGCTGGACCTAAAAGAGCGGGTTGGCGTTCCGCCGTTTCAGAAGGCAGCATGGGATCGAGAACCAGTGGTACTGAAGGAAGACGTCCAAGCCGCGCTTGAAGGCCTCGGACAAAAACAAAGCTCCAGGAATTGGTGGAACGCCAACTGAATTGTTTTTGTTGGGGCTTTTTGGCGGGGGTGGGGGTGTTAGAATTCTATCCTTCAACCTGGACAGTTGGGGGAGTGGTTAGTAGAATTCTATCGTTTAACATGGACAATTGGGGTGGTTAGTAGAATTCTGTCCTTCAACATGGGCAGTTGGGGGGTTAGTAGAATTCTATCAACATGGACAGTTGGTTGAACCTGCTTGTGCATCCTCACCGGCCACTGGGGCGTCTCTACCCCTGGTGTTCCTGGCGTCAGTTCCTTGAGCTGTGCTTTGAAACCACTTGCTAAGCCCTTTACTGGGCAGCTCCTGGAGGGCAGCCCTGGCCAGGGAACCGCGAATCTTCAGTCGCTCAGAGACAGAGACAACATCCGGTGTGATGAGCTTAGAGTGGGGAACTTCTTTACAGAGCTCCTCATGTGGCTTTCTCCAGTGAGACCATGTTCCTGAGCTTGTCCCGAGTTTTGCCTTTGGACCACTACTTCTTGGCCCTGCCCCCAGATTGGTTCACGAGGTCTTTGTGTTTCCTGGCCAGCATCCTGACATCCCCCTCCTTACCGTCCTTGGGTGGCATCACGAAGCCCAGAGAGCAGCTATGACCGCAGCAGCCTCGCCAGTATGGGCCGGAATACCAGTTGAATTGTTCCAGCAAACAGATGCAGGGCCGGAAGCTCTCACTCATCTGTGCCAAGGAATTTGGAAGACAGCTACCTGGTCAGCCGACTGGAGGAGATCCATGTGGGGGCCCATCCTAAAGAAAGATGACCCACCAGAATATGGGAATTACCGAGCAGTATCATTAACATCTTAATGCAAGTAAAATCCGCTGAAGATACTTTTAAAATGGTTGCAGCCGTGTACATCGATGGGGAGCGGAGTTGGAAGGGGATGTGGAACCAGGGGCATCATTGCTGATGTCAGGTGGATCGAGGCTGAAAACTGAAAACAGCATTTAAATGTTTCCTTGTGCTTTATTAGCTCTGCCTTCCATTACCCACTGTGGATAACATTGAGGAGTGGGGATTCCAGAGCACTTGATTGTGCTCCTAAGGAACTTGAACATAGACCTTGAGGCAGCTGTTTGCACAGAGCAAGGGGGCACTGCGTGATTTGATATTGACCGTCATGCATCAGGGCTCTCTCAGGAAGTAGCTGGTGGATTTGAACCGCTGACCTTGTGACAAGCAGCCCACCATGTGATCCACTGTACCACCTGGGCTTGGGGCCACGGGCAGGTGTTTTTATAGGGGGTGAGGGGATAGGGGAAGAATGCTAAGTGGGCAGGTTCCGCCTGGGGCCGGCCCTTGTCACACAATCGTTCCCTGCGTTCCTGCTTGAAGACTGCCCTTCTAATTCCCGTGACGATGCCGTGTTGGTCTTCGTGATGGGCCCGGTTGCCTGAGTCCATCGTTCCTCCGGGAGATTTCGGTGAGCTCAGTCATTTGACCAGCAAAGGGGCAGGGAAGGCCTTTGCCCTCCCCCTGCCAATCAGGGGCCTTGGGACGAGCTGGGCAGCAGGTTTCTGGGCAGTGCCTGGTGGCAAGCACGGTTAAGCACTCGGCTCTCCAGCAGTGCTTAATGTTGGCAGCCACCCTGAAGGGCTGGAGACCCTGTGAGCAGAGCCCTCGGTGTGACGCCCAGGGGCCCCAGAGGCAGCTGGTGTTTGTCTGTCTTGGTCTGTGTGTTTGCAGGAGGCTGGCTCTCCCCACAGACAAAGTTTACCGGCTTTGGAGAACAGGAACCAGTCTGAGGGCTGGCTGTGAGAGCCGGGCACAGGGAGCCTGTGTCCTGGGCCAACCTGAGCTCTTTCTCTCCTCTCTCTCTCTCTCTCTCTCTCTCTCTCTCTTTTTCTCTTTCTCTATCTCTCTCTCTCTCTCTCTCTCTCTCTCTCTCTCCAGAAGTGGCAGATGAGCCTGGGGATGAGTGAAGACCATCAGCATTTCACCTGCACCATCTGGAGGTGAGCAGGGGGCCCGCGAGGCTGGCGCTGGCCTGTATGGGGCTCAGCTGTGAGGGTCCCCAGGTACCTGGGATGGGAGAGCTCCCACAGAGCCTGCTGAGAGAAGGTGGGCAGGTCGGTGCTGAGGGTCCTAGGCAGTCAGTATGGCCCAGGTCAGCTCTCAGTGTCCACAGACGGAGAAGGGGCCAACCAGCCAGGAAGGGGCCCCAGGGGCCCCCTGGGACCTGAACCCACCCTCCACCTGTTCAGATCACCCCAAACCCCAAAACCAAACTCACTGCCATTGAGTCTCTGCTGACTCACAGCAACGTGGTGGGACAGGGGAACCTGCCCCGTGCGTGTCCGAGGCTGGGACGTCCACAGTGTCTTCCTCACCCTTTGCTTCCAAGCCGGTACTGTCGACTCACAGCAACCCCTGGGCCCCGAGACGGAGTAGCGGGCCCCCCACCCCCCGGCCGCCATATTCAGGGAAGAGAGCGCTAGGCCTTCCTCCTGGGGGGGCTGTTGCTGGGAGGGTGGGGGTTCTGTTCACATCTGAGCCCTCAGCCCTGTGCCCTGTGGCTGAGGCATCCACTCGCCCACTTCCTGTCTGGATTTGCAGTTGGGGACATCTGGTGTGGGTGGGTCAGAGGGCCCCCTCTCACGCGAGTCTTCAGGTTTGGCTTCCAGGGTGGCAGTGTAGCGGGCCTCAGGCCTTCGTGTACACTGAGAAAGACACTTCCGGCACCACGGTGTGTTGGGCATGGCTGTGTCGTGTGGGGCCCCTCAGGGGCTGTGGGCGTCTGCACAGCATCAAAGTGGCTCAGGGTGAGGGCTGAACCTTGTCACAGGGCCACCATGGGGAGAGCCACCCACGCCACCTGGCCTCCCAGCTCCGTAGACCTCCCCATCCTGTTCCTCACACCCTGTTCCTGGGCTTCATCACCCTTCATGGGAACCATGGCCTCCTCCAGCTCCGTCCTGGAGCCCCACTGACTCCGGCAGGACGGGACGTGCCCAGGGGAGCCAGGCAGGCCTGAGCGAGTGAGTGAGCCCCTGAGTGAATGAATGAGTGGAGCCGTGAATGAGCAGGCGAATGAGTGAGTGGGTGGACGGTGAGAGAATGGGTGCGCCCCTGAACAAGTGAGTACATGACAGAATGAGAGCGGGTCAATGAATGAACGAGTGAACTGCATGAATGGGTGATGTGCTGCCTGAACTGTCCAGATGGGCAAGTGCAGAGGACAGGGAGGGCTGAGGGGAGAAGACAGCGGGCAGAGAGGATTGTTGGACATCAGTCAGAGGGGCCACAGGGCGGGGGGGCGGGGACAGTGGGCAGAGAGGACTAGTGGTCACCAGGGCAGCTCACAGGAAGCCCCTTGTCCACTGGGATGCCGAGACAGGTTAGAAATGCCGATGTGGTGGTCCCACGTGGAAAAGATCGTTAATGCCACCCAGAGATAGTTACAGGTTAACTGTCCATTAAGTGTATTTACAGTACTTGGAAAACAACAAAACAGGTCCTGGAGGAGTGAATGTGAGGGTCACAGCCCAGAACAGGAGAGCAACTTGTCTGAGAAACACACCAGAAGAACATTCCAGCAAAGGGGCCAATGCTGAAGAGCCTGCCGGTCTCCCCAGAGTCCAACCCCCTTGGGAACTGTGGTCTCGCTCCTGAAATGGGGACGGCACAGCTAGAAGTAGCCCCTCGAGGCTGACTCCGGCCCACAAGGCCTGGGCCACCTCTCACACCTGTCTCCTCTTCACAGACCGCAGGGGAAATCCTACCTCTACTTCACCCAGTTCCAGGCCGAGGTGCAGGGCGCTGAGATCGAGTATGGCATGGCCTACGTGAGTCCCGGGACACGGTGCAGGGCCAGGGACTGCCGGGCGTGTGTCACCCACCTAAATGCCGCTAGACTTGTGGGAAATGCAAGCAGAGGCCTTCCTTCCCAATGAGGACGTGTGCCAGGTGCACGGGGTGAAAGGATTCCAGCCTCGCAAACCCTGTAGGGCAGTTGTCACGGGGTCGCTGGGAGTTGGGACCCACCCCACTGCACCCACAGCAGCCACGGAACTCGGAGGTGGGGGGGTGGCTGTGGAGGCCAAGCCCACTCTCAGAAGTGGACTCACGGGGCAGCCTCGACAGGATGCGGAACGGACGCTCCTCTGAGGACAAAGGGGGGCGTGGTCGTGTGCCTTCTCAGGCGGCAGGCGCCCGTTCCCCTCCCGGGCCCAGCCGCTCAGGGTGCTCCCTTGTTCCCTTTCAGTCGAAAGCTGCGTTCGAAAAAGAAAGCGACGTCCCCCTGAGAAGTGAGGAGTTTGAAGTGACCAAGACAGCAGGTCCGTCAGTGGGCTGGGGCGGGGCCGACAGCGTCCCAGCAGGGGGGGCTCAGCTCAGGAGGGCTCAAGTTTTCCCTGGAAAGGGCCAGGGAGCCCGTGGTTACTTTGGGTGTTGCAGGAGGGCTTGTGTCCCCACCTGTAAGACTCGGGGCTGGGGTCCTTCTACTGCTGCTCTCTGTTGGCAGGGTGGCTCCACTCCTCCTGCGTCTGGGCCCTCCGCAGGCGGCGTAAGCCCTGAGGACCCGGGAGGCTGGGAGCCCCACGCCAGGTCTCTTCTCTTGCAGTGGCCCACAGGCCCGGAGCCTTCAAGGCCGAGCTGTCCAAGCTGGTGATTGTGGCCAAGGCGTCCCGCAGTGAGCTGTGACCAGCAGGCCTGCCGGGCCTCCCCTCATCTCTGAGCAAGAACAGGACCCGAGGACTGATGTGTTCCCGGTTTTCTGGGGACGGCCTCAGCTGGCAGCCCTGATCGGAGGAGTTCATGCCGCACTGAGGCCCAGGGGACGGGTTCAAAGCTCCTTCCCCTGTCTCCGGACCGACCCTTCCCACCTTCTGCTCCTCTCGTTCTCCAAATGCAGGACCTCACACAAGACCCGACAGACCTTACGGCAGGCAGGCATACGGCCCCTCCAGAGAGGTGGTCAGGACACGGGCTGCCGTGTGGTGGCTCCACCGGGACAGTCTCCTCATCCCTCACCCTGGCCTCTCGACTCCCAGACCACTGCGGGGCCTACAGCCCTCGTTCGCAATCGAGGTTTTTCTTACAAACCTTCCCCCACCCCCCAACTCGGACTTTCAGATTGTGGTATTTAAATAAATAAGACTACAGAGGAACTCCACCCAGGGCTCCAGCTGTGGCCTGTGGGGCTGCGGAGGGGGCCCTTTGCTGCGATGCAGACCAGGGGCTGCTGGGCTCAGGGGGCTTATGCTCACGGCGCAGGTGACAGGAACGGACCTCGGGGCCCGAGGGCAGGACTTTGCTGAGGTGGCCGAGGCTCAGAACTTGCCCCAGTTAGCCCCCAGCCCCTACAGAGAGGGTATCACTTGACAGACGGACGTGCCAAGCCACAACATGGTAGATGCCCCTCCCCCGGGTCCCTACCACTGTTCCTGCCCTGCCCCCATGTCCAGCGGCTGCCAGGCCCGATTCCCAGCGACCCACGTGTTGGTGGGACGGGGCTGCTCCTGGGGCTGCGTGGTTTTTCTTCAGAAGTAGATCACCAGCCCTTTCTTCCGAGGTGCCTCTGCACAGTCCTGAACTGCCGGCTGTGCAGTGGGCGGTGGGCATGTCCCTTGCTGGCACCAGGCGCTCATGGTAGAGTGAAGGGGGTGGGAGGCCAGCCTGCAGCCAGGGGCAAGGCCGAGTGTGCTCTTCGGAGACGTTCTTTAAAAAAAGAAACGGGCAAACGAACACTGGGAGTCAAGTGGCCAGCAGCTGGGATGGTGCCCGAGACTGGGCCGCCCCCTCTCTAGCCAAGAGGAAAGGGGGTCGGGGGCAGCTGAGCCGCCTCCACAGCGAGCAGCCCTGTAGGCACAGCTGTTGAGTGCACACACTCGCCACTAAGCAAAAGGCTGAGGGTTTGAGCCCGCCTAGTGGCTCCAAGGGGAAACGCCCTGGCGGTCTGTCCCCATGAATATGGGGGGGGACCCCAAGGGGCAGGGCTAGGGCCACCTCAGTGTCGCCCCATGCAGCCTTGTCCATTGGGAACGGGGTATTTGGACACGTGCTGGGGTACCAAGTGACCACCAGTCCCTAGGATGTCAGCCTGTCAGCAGAGCGTGGCTCCGTGGGGCTTGCTGGCATCTTGGGGAGGTCAGTCTCCAGGTCCACTTCTGAGGGGCCTCTAGGTGGGCTCAAGCTGCCAGGGTTTAGGTCGGCGGGCGGGCACCAGAGAATGGAGCAGGGTGGGCACTGACGTACTGTGGCCTGTGACTGGGAGGCCGAGGTGGAGACCCAAGAGTGGTGGCCATGAAGCAGTGCAGGCGGCCACCAGCTGGGGGCCACTAAAGGCCAGGAAGGACCCTGCCCTGCCCACCCCCTGGACTCAGACCCCAGCCCTGTGAGACTGTGTCCCTCTGTTCTGCAGAGCTTCCCTCTGCTAGTCGAATAGGCAGCCCTGGGGCCGACTGCTCCTCCACCTCTGTCAGGGCCGCTTCCTGGTGTGCAGGCGGGTGGGACACCCATGTGACCAGAAGTGTGTCTCCACCCGGCTCCCCACAAACCCCAGGGCCTCCCGCTGCTGTGGCATGGGCTGAAACATGGCCAAGTGGTGGCTCAGCTGCAAATTGGGAGGTTGTCGGTTCAGTCCCACCCAGGGGCCAATGAGAGAGCCCCCTCGGTCTGCTCCCAGACGGACAGCGGTCTAGGAGACCCTGCGGGGCAGCCCCCGAGGCGGGCTTGTCAGCCAGGGCCTCAGAAGGGTGGCCGGCAGTGGTGCACCATGACCTCGCCTGGAAGGGATGGCGGCATCATCCACCACACAGAGTCCAAATGGTACGCCACGCTTTTATTTAAATGGATCTCTCTAAGAAGCTCATGACATTTCAGATGCAGGCAAGCGCCCTCAGCCAGGCTGGACAGCCCAGCGGGGGACAGACTCCCTCGGGGCAGCTCTGGGTCAGAGGGACGCGTCCCCGGCTGCCTTGGAAGGCTGAGGAGCAGGTAGGAAGAGCCAGCTCTCAGCCTCCTGCAGGGAAGCCAGAACCCACCCCAAAGGTTGGCCTCAAATGGGAGGGTCTTACTTAACCAGCCAGCAGAGAGGCAACAGGGAGTGGCGCGGACTGTGGCAAAGTGCTTGCCTCAGGCCACCACCAGGGGGTAGTGCAGGGTCCATGACCCTTCTCGGTAAACCCACCTGGTGTTCCCTCTGTGGCCTCCATGGGCCCTGCCCCCGCCTGCCCCCAAACCTGCAGGCCTGTGTCTGTGCCGTCGCTTCTGCTGGCCCTGACCTGGACACAGCAGTGTTTGAAGAGCCTTTAAAACCTACCCCCCTAGCTGAGGATCGGCACCCTCATGGGCACCCAGAGACCACGGGGACAGCTCATCGTCCTGCCCCAGGCTCAGAAGGATGACAAACAGTGGTGGCTTTACCCGTCCCTTCATTTCCAAACGGGAAATGATCGTTTTTTTAAATTAACACACATCCCCATGCCTTTG
>NW_022111359.1:5188076-5199554 GCF_000313985.2 Echinops telfairi | reverse complement strand
GCCGTCATGGCCAGGCTGCGGGCCCGGCGGCGAAGGCCGCGCAGCGTGGCCAGCTCCTCGCTGCCCAGCTGGCCGCCACGCAGCAGAACGGCCAGCTTGAGCATCACCTTGACCAGGTTCTTGACCACCTTCTGGGCCTCCCTGCGGCTCCGCGTGAACTCCTTGGTGGCCCGGTACAGCTCGTCCAGCACCTCGCTGCTCGCGTCGTCCAGGAGCGCGCCCGCCACCGCCTTGGACGCCAACCTGCTCACCAGCTTCTTCTGCGCCTGTAGAGCCAGGCTCTTGGAGCTGAAGGCATCCATGGGGCCTGCGGGGACAGCCATGGGCCATCAGTCCCGGGAGGACCCCGACCGCCGCCACCACCACCACCACCACCGGCCCCGTACAGCACCCTTTGGGGGCTGCTGCCTCTGCCTTTACCACCTGCGAAATGGGCACACACAGGCGCCTGTGCCCTCAGCCACTCCACGAGGATGAGGAGGCCTGAAACGCTGGGCTGCTGACTGAGAGGTTAGCGGTTCAGACCCACCCAAGGCTCCCATCTGCTCCCAGAGAGACGGCCTGGGAAGCCCGGGTCGGCCCCACTCTGTCACACAGGGTCGCTGTGAGTCGGCATCAGCTGGTGGCACAGGTGGTTAAGCGCTCTGCATGGCTAGCAGAAAAGGCGGGCAGTTTGAACCTACTCCACGGTGCCTCGGAAGAAAGGCCCGGTGACCTGTTTCTGGGGGATCACAGCCCTAAACACTCCATGGAGCCCAGTTCTCTGCACACAAGAGGTCCAGCAAGCCTGTCCCACAGGCCACCATAAAGCACCCACTGTACCTGGCCCCCAGGGGGAGCAGAGCAGTGACGGCCGGGCCAGGGAGTTCCCTCAGAACATCTGGCAAATGCACAATCTGAGTGTCACTGCAGGCCAGCAGTAGGGTGGGGCAAGAGGCAGAATTGGGCCCCCGAGGGTAAGCAGGCTGTTTACAGGAAGAGCTTCCTGGGGCTGGAGCACAGAGCAGAAGGTCAGGGACCCAAAGACAGATCATGGGGAGGGGAGGGGTCCTAGGGTCTCTGGGCGTCCTGGACCCGCCCTCCTGCCCTCTCCATGTAATCGATGCCAGTTGGCCAGCGGCCCTGAGGACCCCAGGCCCTTGCTGACCCCTCACCAGGCCCCTGCTCGGCCCCAGAGGGAGGGCTCGTGGATGGCTCCCCTCTGAACATTCAAATAGAGTTCTTGGGTCCTTTTGGTAAATGAGGTGTTTCCAGAATGTTCTGCCTCTCATGGTTCCATCTACCTGGCTCCCCTTACCATCCTTCCAGTCCTCACCCAGCAAACTCCTGCTCACCCTGCAGGTCTCAGCATCTCCATCCGTCTCCTGGTGAACTCCTATACATCCCCCGAGGCCCTGGTCCCCGAGCCCCTGCCTCATCCCTGGTGAACCTCTGCTGGTTCCCTTCAGCACAGCCTGGACATTGCATCCTCTAGTTCCCAAGCTATGAAAGAGGCAACTCTCTACTCCGCACCCCGTTCCCAGGCCTCCCTGCCACCCCATTTACCCCCCCTTCCCCCCGCCCCCCCAATTCTGCACGTGCCTCACTCCGAGCCCCAGGGACCTGCTTCCCTGAGTGCTGTGTCCACAGAGACCCAGAGAGACCTGCCAGGGAGTGAGGGGAGAGCCTGCGGGAGCCCCGAACAAAGGGGCCAGCTTGGGACAGCCCCCTCACCTACCACCCTCAGCCCGGCCCCCGCCCGGACAGGCCAGAAATGCCCCGTGGGCACACAGTCACCCCTAGAGGTGCCCACAAAGCCGGGCTTTGTGTCCACTCAGCCTTGAGGGAGAAGTCCCAGCTGCTGGCCGCCTGCTGGCCTGCCTCAGAGGTCAGGGTGGGCGGCCTGGCCCGGCCCCCTCCCAGCCGCAGAGCCCACCCTGCACAGGCCTGGCAGCCCCCCGCCAGCAGCCCTGCTCTGTAGTCATCACACCCACGAGCTGAGAGAGGCCGGGCCGCTTCCCCAAGGCCACTCAGCAACAGGGCACAGAGCCAGACCTTGAACCCAGTCCTGCCCCAGGACTCCTCCCCCCACGCCATCCTGGGGGGCACCGAAGATCCCCCTGCCTTCCACACCTGAAACCTCAGAGCCACTCAAGTCCCTCCCCGCCTAGAGCAGCAGGCTCTGGCTCCTTGGACAAGCAGCATGCCACCCCCTGGCTCAGTTTCCTCATCGGTCAGTTGCCAGGGACCCACATCCGACCTCCGCAACTCGCCTCTCTTAGGACCCAGCTCTGGGAGGCACTGAGAACCTGTGCCAGCCGCTGGGGGCATTCAGTCACTGTGCACCTGCCCAGACCTCTCCTCCATCAGTCCTCATCACCTGCCAAACTCCTGCACGGCCTCCACCTCCTGGGGCCCTCCCGCAGGCTGAGACTGAGCCAGGCGCCCCTGCTCCTGTCCTTGTCCTGGGCACAGGGCGGCAGGGGCTGCCTCTGTCGTGCTCACACCTGTCCTGGTGCCCTGACAGCCCCTGGAACACAGGACCCTCCCTGGCGCCATCAAGCAGGTTCTGACTCACAGCCACCTCAAAGGGCGGCGCAAAACTGCCCCTGGGAGTTTCCGAGAGGATAACTTTGGTTTTTTTTTTACTCTTCATTCCCTTTTCTTTCTTTTTTAAAAACCATTTTATTGGGGCTCAGACAACTCTTATCACAATCCATACATACATCAATTGTGTAAAGCACATTTGTACATTCATTGCCCTCATCATTCTCAAAACATTTGCTCGCCACTTAAGCCCCTGGCATGAGCTCCTCATTTTTCCCCTCCCTCCCTCACGAACCCTTGATAATTTATAAATTATTTTGTCATATCTTGCCCTGTCCGACATCTCCCTTCACCCACTTTTCTGCTGTCCGTCCCCCAGGGAGGAGGTCACATGTAGATAGATCCTTGTAGTCGGTTCCCCCTTTCCAACCCACCCTCCCTCTACGCTCCCAGTATCACCTCTCACACCACTGGTCCTGAAGGGATCATCCAACCTCGATTCCCTGTGTTTCCAGTTCCTATCTGTACCAGCGTACATCCTCTGGTCTAGCCAGACTTGAAAGGTAGAATTGGGATCACGATAGTGGGGGTGGGGGGAGCATTTAGGAACTAGAGGAAAGTTGTATGTTTCATCGTTGCTACACTGCACCCTGACTGAGCATGACATTTTACAGGAGCAGAAAGCCTCATCTTTCTGCCTCGGTGCTGCTGGTGGCTCTTCACCACTGGTGAACAGCCCAGGGCTCCCGGGGAGGCAGCGGGGGCTTCCTGCGTAAGTGCTTCCTGAATGCAATGGGATGGCCTGTCTGCAGACATCAGACGGCTCAGTGCTGCCTGTCCCTTTCACAGTGAGCTCACTGAGGCTCCGAGAGGTGTGGCCGGATGCCCTGGAGGCCCGGCACTGCCAGAGGCCACAACTCTCCAGCCAGCTGGGCTCCCTGTGACCCAGCAGGACTTGGCTCCTCTCCAGGCTGAGACCTCCCCACCTGCGGGGACTGAGGGTCGCCGGCTGCAGCCTGTTTACAGACTGCGGGAGAGGGCCTGGGCTCCCAGCTGCCTCCCCAACTGCAAGCCTGGCAGGAAGAGGGGGGTTCTACCTGCCTCCGTGGGCCCCAGAACTGCCCACACCTGGGCCAGCCCAGCTGTGTGACCTCCGGCCCCTTCTCCTGACCCATTGTTCAGCCAGAAACCCCCACAGCGAAGCCGTCCTTGAGCCAGTCACAGACGGATGGACAGACAGCCGGCCGGCCGAAAATAAACTCAGTTTCCTTCCTGCCTGCGTGCTGACCCCGGCCAGCCGGTGGCCAGGAGGCTGCTGTGCTGTGTCACCCAACCCCCCTGCCCCCTGGACCCCATCTCTGGGCCCTGCCCCCAATCCCGGGGCACCCCAATGCTGCCATGAGCCAAAAAGCCAAACTCGCCGCCATCTGCCTGGAGGGCTCTGGGCAGAGGGGTGCCCCTGACTCAGGTGCTCACGGGTGACCCCTGGCTGCCGAGGGGAGAACAGGCCCCACCCTCAGACCCACGCCCAAGCTCCTCCTCCCTGGTGCTCAGGGTGACGCCAAAGGTGCCTCCTCACTGAATGGGAGGTCCCGATCTACCCAGAGGTGCCGAGGAAGTAAGGGCTGGAGACTGACTTCTGACCCAGTCAGCGGTTGAAGACCCCGTGGAGCCCAGCCCAGCTCTGGCACCCGGGGACGGAGGTGGGGTGTCGCCGTGAGCTGGACTCCATTCACAGCAACTGGTTGTGCACCCCAGACATGGAGGGCATCACCACCCCAGACAGCCCCACGCCTGGCCCTCCCCTGCTCTTCCTGCCCCACACACTCATTCCCCAAACCCGGGGAGCCAGACTCCTGCCCTCGGTCAGCCCGAGTCACCTCCTGGACTCGGAACTTCAGAGCCATCCATCCCCCAAACGGTCTGTAAACACCACAGGCACCGAGGCCCTGCCCCTCACGCCGCTCCATCCCCACTGGCCTCCTCCCTGCTCCTCCTTCACACCAAGTCCTATCCTGTCCTGCCCCAGGGCCTTTGCAGGGCTGTGCCCTCTGCTGGGGGAGGGAGGGCACACGGTCCGTGCTCAGAGACCTCCTTTGACCCTGTACATGGAGACTCACTCCTGGAATGCTCATCCTTGGTGTAAAAAACTGAAATATTGACAAACCCAAGTCAGTGCCGCCGTCACCAAGTCCATGGCGACCTTACAGGGCAGGACAGGCCCTGTGGGTTTCCCAGACGGTCACTCCACGGGAGCAGAGAGCCCTGTCTCTCTGCCGTGGCGCTGATGAGGGTGGAAATGAGCTACCATTAATTTGCTCCCCCAAGCCCCTCACCGGACTCACGGGGACCCCCACGCACTGTGGGACCAAACGTTACCGGTCCTTCGAGCCCCCGTGACTAGCTTCGGACGGGATTGCCAGGGTCCACGGTTTCCAGAAGCAAATCATCAGGCCTTTCTTCCTAGTCTGCTGGGGTCCCTGTTGCACCCCACCCACATGCAGGCTGCCAGCTGGAGGGTCGGTGTCGTGGGGGCTGGAAGGTGGGGTGTGTGTGTGTGTGTGTGTGTGTGTGTGTGTGTGTGTCATGTGTGCTCTGGGGATTGTCGGCGTCTCTCTGGTGGAATATCCCGGTCGCTCGGACTCCCTGTTCTGGGGCCATCTGCATGTGGCCTGGCCTCTCTCCACACCCTCTCTCTGCTTCTCTCTCTCTCTCTCTCTCTCTTGCTTCATCTTTTTGACCCCGCCAAAGAGATGGACTCTGGATGCACCCCACTCACCCCAAAGCCCCCACCTCTCCCAAAGCCAGGACACTGATATCATGTCTTTGTGGGGGAGGCCTGTCCCTTGGTCCAGCACCATGTTGGCGACCGATCGTGGGCCCGTTTGTGTTTTTTCAGGCAACGCTCTGCGGTGAGCCAAAGGGTTTTCATCGGCTCATCCTCCTTTGTCTTAGAGCAGCGGTTCTCAACCTGTGGGTCGCGACCCGTTTGGAGGTCGAACGACCCTTTCACAGGGGTCGCCCGATCCATGACAGTAGCAAAATGACAGTGATGAAGTAGCAACGAAAATAATTTCATGGTTGGGGGGTCCCCACCACATGAACTGTATGACAGGGTGGCGGCCTTAGGAAGGTTGAGAACCGCTGTCTTAGGGGAGCCCTGGTGGCATCGTGGTTATGCACTGGGCTGCTAACGGCAAGGTCAGCTGTTGCAGACCACCAGCCCCTCCACAGGAGAAAGACGGGGCTCTCTACTCCTGTTGTGAAGGGCTGCAGTCCTGGACAGAGGCCGCGCTCCCCTGTCCTACAGCAGCGACCCGAAGCCAGGGAGTTCGGTTTCTTGGTTTGAGTCTGTCTTTGTCTGGAGGCCCCGCAGACACCTGACCACCGTGGCTGACCCTGCTGGTATCTGAAATGAAGGCAGTCCACCTCCTCGCATCAAGGAGCCCTGATGGCAGAGTGGATACACGCTGGGTGGCTCATTGCAAGGTCAGCAGTTTGAAGCCACCAGCCGCTCTGAACAAACAAAGAAGGGGCTTTCTACTCCTGTAAAGAGTTACCGTCTCGGAAACCCACAGGGGCGGTTCTGCCCTGTCCTAGGGGCTCGCTGGGAGCCGGCATGGACTCGGTGGTGGGGAGTTTGGTTTTTGAGTCTCCCTCCCAACATCAGGGCCCACAGAAGCCACCGCAGCGTGACACTGGTGGATTTTGACCAGCCACAGCCTACGTGCACACCAGCAGATGCTACGGCGAGTGAGGACTGGCCTCCTAATGATCTCAGCGCTTGCTGGCCACACACCTCCCCCCCCATCCCCCATACACACACAACCCAGAGAGCCCCATGTCTCCCTCTGGCCCTCCCTTCTGAGGGAAAAAAAAAAAAGGTGGCGGTTCCACCCCTCCCGTGGCACTGCAGAGGATAGGTCTGGTGGCTGGGAAACCGGATGGAGCAGGGTGCCACTGTCCTGCGAGGGCTGGCCGCAGGAGTAGGACCCGGCTGGAGGACACCGGGTTTCTGTCAGTGCATGACCTGTCGTGTTTTTTAATGATTGCTGAAGACTGTGAATTGTTGTTCTCAGGTACTGTGGAGTCCACACCGAATCATAGCAACCTGAGGCCCAGCAAGACCAAACCCTGCTCCACCCGGCTCCTTCCTTGCAGTGGTGCCTGTGCCGGAGGCAGCCGCTGTGTCCGTCCATCTCATCACGGGCCTTCCTCTTTTCCCTGCCCCTCTGGTTGACCGAGCATGATGTCCTTCTCCAGGGACTGGTCTCTCCTGACAACGTGTCCGAAGTGCATGACAGAAGTCACACCATCTGTGATGGGTAGGTTTATTGTGCCAACCTGGCCAATAGGAGTGTGTGGGATTAATCAGGTCAAAGAGATAAATGGCTTTGCAAGGCCTGCTCCCCTCTCTCTTGCTCTCTGGAGATCGGGGCATGCAGGCTGCTTCTGTACCTAGTTCTCTGCCTCAACCTGTGGGCTGCACTACCTGTGGGCCAGGCCAACCCGTGGATCATGTTGCTAGAGCTTGAGGCTCCTTTAAGACCTGCTTTGCCACGCTGCAGGTATGTACATTGCTTGAGCTTGAGGCTGGTGGGTCCTGTCACCTTGCATTGCTTGTGTTTGATATCCCATCCAGGCCTGTGTCACTGAGCTCCTGATGACCCACCCTCCTGTCTACTGCCTGTGCGCAGACTCTGCTGTCTCCTTCCTTGACCTTGGACCCGACAGTCCTTGTGAGTTGAAAGACTTACAGTATATTAACCATTTCATGGAAGTGAGTTGAACCGAGCCCTCTGTACTGCTGTGTGGACTAATTAGCTGTTATATTCCTTCTCGCTGTATAAACCTATCCATATATATATGTGTGTGTATATATGTATACATGTATATATACATATATGTTTATGTGTGTGTATATATGTATGTGTGTGTGTGTATATATGTATATATATATATATATATATACATATATATATGTAAAATCATAAGTGACCTGGTTTTGTTTCTCTCAAGAATCCTGCCCAACACCCCATCTTCTAATGGGCCCTCTGGCTGTTCTTCTTCTGAGACAGATGTGTTCGTTCTTCTGACAGTCCGTCGTTCCTTCTAGATTCTTTGCCCGCACCATCGTTCACACGCATCGAGAAGTTTTCAGTCGTGCATCTGAGAAGACCATGGCTTGGGTCAGGCACACCTTAGTCCTCAAAGTAACATCCTTGCCTTTTTTTTTTTTTTTAGCATTTGAAAGAGGCCTCGTGCAGCAGGTTTACCTACTGCAGTATGTCTTCCGGTCTCTTGACCGCTGCCTCATGAGCATTGATGGTGGATCCAAGCAAGACAGAATCCTCCACAGCTTCAACCTCTTCTCCGTCTATCATGATGTTACTGACTGATGCAGCTGTGAGGACTGGGGTCTTCGTGACACTGAGTTGCAATCCCCAGTGAGGGCTGCGTGCAATCATCCTCATCAGCAATGGCTTCTAGTCCTCCTCACTTTGAGAGACCAGGCAGAGGTTGGAATTGTGAATTAAGGTGCGGGGGAGGAGGGACTTACAATTCAAACCCTCACATCTGCACTAGATAGTTCAAACCACCCATCTACCCCACCCCATATTCTCTCTTACCTCCTCCCCTGCTTTCTCTTCTCCCCGAGGGGCCTCCACCCTCTCTTTCACCCAAGTCAACATTGTACACCTTCCAGCGCCGCGCTTCCTCTTCCCACCCTTACCCACTCCCCATCCCCACCCTTGGGACCCTCCAAAATCTCTTTGTCTTGGTTTATATCCTCACACAATGTCTGTCCCTTTGTGACTGACTGACTTCACTCAGTGTGATGTCCTCCAGGAGCATCCATGCTGAGAGGGGCTTCCTGCTTCCGCTGTCCTTTTTCAGGGGTGTGTAGTATTCCTTGGGCACACAGCCCAGAGTCCCTTTGTCTGTTCTGTGACCGACATGCACTGGGGCTGCTTGCCTCTCCTTGCTGTGATGAATGTGCCCTGATGGATGTGGGGGAGCACGTGTGCGTCCTTCCTATGGGGCCCACCCCATAGAGGGGTTGCTGGCATGTGAAGCATCTGTTCCCAGGGGCTCCAGGTCTTGCCGTTATCGCTTTGCCCAGTGGCTGGATACATGCCTTGTCGTTTTAAATAGTGGCCAACGTTGAATGCTGGGCTCCGAGAATTCCTGAAAACACAACACGTGGCCTTCGGGAGCTGAGGCCAGCAGGCTCTGGGCAGCCCCGCCCCCACCCATCAATTCTTCATGCCCTACACACAGGCGTCAATAATTGATGGCTAGCACAGGCAGGGCCAATCAGCCAACTCGCCTGTCTCAACCTGGCTGTGGTGCCCCAGCGGGGTCCACGGCCTGTGCCTGCCAGGGCAGACATTCTCACTATCCCTGTCCCCCCACACCTGCCACAAACCCCGGGGTGCTCAGCACGCCCCACTCTGTCTCAGTTGCTACCCGGCTTCCATCACCAAGTAGATGACCCGGGTCGGTGGGGATATGGAAGACAGGGTGGGGAGTGGGGCAACAGGGACACCAGGGATTCTCTTCCAGGCATGTCCTGAGGATGGGCTTCAGTGGGAGAGGGACCCTTGCACCCACTGAAGAGGGTACGTGAGGCCAAAACCACTGTGAGGATGGGGTGCGTGGGAAAACTCAGCCTCAGCAAACGGCTTCTAACCACCAGTGGAAAGGCTCAGAGTCCCCCGGAAGACATGTGGATTAAAAAAATCCAACCAGAACTCACTGCCATCGAGTGGATTCCGACTCATCGTGACCCTGTAGGACACGCTAGAACTGCCCCGGTGGGTTTCCAAGGCCGTACCTCTCTAGGGAAATAAACAGTCCTGACTTTTCTCCTGTGGGGGGTGGGGCTGGTGGTTTCCAAGGGCTGACCTTAGGGTGAGCGGCCCAGCACGTCACCCACTGCACCCCCAAGGCCCCCAGTGAATCTCAAATCCTCCACTTCTCCCTTCCTCAGCCTCCCGCAGGCCTAACCTTATCTCCCCACCTCTACCCTGGTCCCCGGCTCTGTCCTTGCTCCCCACAGTCATGGGGCACCCGTCCCTCCCCTGCCCTTAGCCCTCATGGGCTCCCACTTCCCTCTGGTCAAAGCCAGAGTCTTCCTCATGGCCCACAGGGCGCTGCCCGCCTGCCTCGGCCCCTCCCCATCCCCTCTCCCCAGCTATGCGGCCGGCCGCCTCCCAGTTCCTCTGACTCACCTGGTCAGATCCTGCCCAGGGCCTTTGCGGCGCTACACCCTCTCTCCCAGTTCTCCGAGGGGCTGTTTCTCTCCCATCAGCCAGGTTTCGGCTGGAGCATCACCTTTGGAAGGGGCTTTCCAGGCCCCCTCATCTAAACTCACTTCCGTCTCCCCTCCCCTCTACTATTCTGTGTGATATTTCTGGTTGTGCAGTGTGTACCCTCCCCAGCAGGAGTGGGTGGGGCACCATGGTCCCGCGGCCACGTCCGGCTCTGCGCCTGCCTGGCCACAAGCTCAGCTCACAGGAGCGAACACACCATCTCAGAGCACATCCAACAACACAGTCTCAGGGAGTTCATCTGAGGGCCTCGTTGTCTCGCCGGGGGAAACTGAGGCCCAGAGAGAAAGGGAGAGACAGGCCAAGGGGCCTGCCAGCTCCACCCCGCCACCATCAACCCCCAGACCCCAGGAGCCTTTGTTGCAAAGGCTTTGTATGAAAAGCTCCCTCTGTCCCAAGCCTGAGGCCGCACGCAGTGAGGCAGCAGAGGCAGGACTGGAACCAGCAGCACTGGATCTTTCCTCATTCACACGTGCTGCCACTGGGGGCTCGTCACCACCCCCCCCACACACACACCCTGAAGTAGAGGGGTGCAGGGAGGCAGTGCAATGCCTTCTCGGTGCCCCTCAAAGAACTCCCACACCGGGTTATCTCAGCCTCCTTCCAGAGAGGTGCAGCCCCCATTACACAGATGGGAAACTGAGGCCCAGTGGGTGCACTACACCACAAGGAGAGCTTCCCGATATATTGTGGCCAGAAAGGCCCCAGTAAAGCCCAGCCCCTGCTCACAGCACCACCAGGGCTCCTTACCACAGCTTGGGTGGGTGGGATTCCAGCAGTGGGGGGGCTAGGGGATACTCTGTGCGGTGCACCTGAACCCAGCCCCTCTCTGGGCCTGTCACACCTGGGGCCCCAAGCCCCAGTAAGGGTGAGTTATTATTTAGTCTCTACTACTGGGTAGGGCTGTTGCCATGGCAAAGGCTGATGTTTCATCCTCAAACACCCTCCCTCAGGTCCCTGGACACAGGGGACACTGAGGTTGCTTGAAACCCCCCTCTCCCCACGCACTGAGCCTCACCTGCTCAGGTGGGGGGCCTGAGGCTTAGGGGGCACTGGAGCCACCCAAGGCCACACTCTTCAGATACACTCCAGCTCTACCTGTCTCAGAGACCCCCACAGCCCTCTCAGAGTGGGTGCCAGCCCCCCACACCCCACAGGGGGCCAGGCACTCACCAGGTGCTGGCTGAGGCCGCCCAGTCCAGAGGACAAGTGAAGCCAACCCAGGTGTTGTGTAGAGGGACGGTTTCCATAGGTACAGCGTCCTCGGTTGGCCGCTCCTCCGCCCCTCCCTGCTGCCAGCCCTCGCCAGTGGGGTTGCTCCCCAGGCAGGCATGTTATGGTTTAAAGTTGGCGCCCTGTGGACCTGCCCTGAGAAAGCAGGTAGGGCTGTACCTGGCAAGGCGGGGGAACGGCGAGGAGGCGAGGAGGCCCATGTGGGGTGGCTGGGCCCCCGCGGAAGTTTCATAGCAGTCCCATTTTCCAGAGGAATCCATCCTTCTAAGGAATCCACAATGTGTGGGAAATCTCCCACTGGGATTTGTCTAACAATCAGGGGTCCTCAAACTTTTTAAACAGGGGGCCAGTTCACTGTCCCTCAGACCCATTGGAGGGCTGGACT
>NW_022111359.1:5184692-5187021 GCF_000313985.2 Echinops telfairi | reverse complement strand
GCAGCGCCCCGCCCACAAGGCGTCGGGTGGGGGCGGGCCAAGGAAGCTGGATCAGCCAATAGAAGCACAGGCTAGATACGAAGTGGCCAATGGAAACTGGGAGCCTCGGGTGGGCGTGACCTTAGGTGGGCGGGGCCGGGCGGCCGTGGGGGATTCCTCCGGAATCCGGGAAGGGCCGGATGTGGGGGAGCGGCGGACTGGGGGGCGCCTGCCAGCGATAAGAGAGAGGAAGGAGATCTTAAGAGACTCAGAGATAGCAAGAGTGGAAGCAGACTGAAGAAACCGCCGCCGTACTGAGTGGCTCTGCGCATGCCCCTTTCTCTGTTGGACTCAGTTTACCCATTAGGGGGACAAACTCGCTCTCACTGCCCATGGAGCGACCCTATAGTACAGGGTGGACCTGCGTCTGTGGGCTCCTGAGACTGCACCTCTTTACGGGAGTAGAAAGCCCAGTCCTTCTCCCCTGGAGCCGCTGGTGGTTCCGAACTGCTGATCTTGTGGCTCGAAGGCCAACGCGTAGCCTCTATGCCACCGGGGGGTCCTATATTAGGGAAACAGGTAGCATGGGCAAAGTATGGCCACGCAGGACCCTCTACATCAGTCACCGGGACATCCCTAAAAATGTAGTTCTCTGCAACCCTGGGCCAGCTGACTGCCCTTTTGATTGTAGAGAAATTCTTAGGGGGAGGTTTGAGAACACCCTCTTCACTGAACTGCAACCCCTACGCCCACCTTGTCATGCCTCGATTTCCGTGGGAATGTCCCAGAGGGCCTGGGCCCAGAGGATGCAGCTGTGAGGCCTGGGAGAGAGGCCCGTAGGCGGCTCCCACCTCCCTGTGCTTGCTTGCTGGCTCATTTCCTCCTGGAGCCGGAGGTCAGGTGCCGGCAGGCTGGCCTGGGCCACCTGTGAGCCTGGAGCCTTGTGCTGCCCAGGCTACTGCCTCCGGGCCATTCCTGTGTGCCCTGGCCTGCCCTGAGCCCCTGGGGACACAGTGAGGGACCCCCTTCACAGTCCTCAGGAGACATAACAAAGTGTCTGTTTATCCACTTTTTGGATCAAGTCACTGAGCTGATGGCCAAGAATATCGAATGTACCAGAAGAACGGGCAAACAAAGGAGTAGAGCCAGAGAACTCCTTAGAGGCAAGGATGGCCGGTCTTCATCTGACATACTTTGGACATGTTGTCAGGGGCCGTCCAGCCCCTTGAGAAGGACATGGGCTGGGTCAGAGAGGAAGCCCTTCCATTGGATGACAGGATTTGAGCCAAAGCTACTGTCGATTTCTCTCCTACCTCCTTGCACCGGCAGACCTCCCCCTCCCCTCCCCCCCACCGCCCCCACCATGGCTGAGGTGGAGATCAGGTCCTTCTCTGGGGCGGGGCTGGCTATACACTGTGGGGTGAGGAGCAACATCCCTGGCCTCCACCCTCCAGATGCCAGCAGCACCCACTGCTTGTAACAACTCCCGAATGCTCACTGGGGCCAGAGAAGGGTGTTTAGAGAGCCTCAGACCACATTGTTCCAGTCCGTAGCGGGTCAGCAGGGGCGGGTGGCACAGGTTAGCAAGTGGGTTCACACCCAGTGGGGTCGCTGTCTGCCAGCATGACACGCCTCCATGCCCCTCAGCCTCAGTTCCCCGCCTCTGGGTCATGGGGACAGTAGTGTTACCGAGCCCTCAAATCAAACAATGAAAAACACCCCCCAGCAGCGTGTCGGCTCATCATCGTATCAATAGGAGGGCAGGTTAAAAAGTACGTGACAAAGCCACGGAAACCTTCATGAAACGGAAATGCCCAAACGCGAAGCTGTGGTTTTCTCAACACGTCCTCCGTCCAGGTTTGTACATTTCTCAAGGCAGCGTTTCCACCTCTCTAAGCCTTCCCTGGTGGCAGAGAGGTTACACGTCGTCGGGCTGCTCACGTCAAGGTCAGCGGTTCAAAACCACCAGCCACTCCGAACCCCGAAGAATGAGGCTCTCAACTCCCATAAGGCATTACAGCCTTGAAAACCCACAGGGGCAGTTCTCTGCTCCACAGGGCTGCTATGAGTTGGCATCCACTTGACGGCGGTGAATTGGGGTGTTTTTGGTTTCATTGTTTTAACCCTGCCCTGGAGAATGCCGCACTCTTCCATTTCCACCACGTCAAAATGGCAGTTGGGCATCCTTCCAAAACAAATAAATAAATAAACTCCCTGCCACAGAGTTGATGCCGCCTCACAGCGACCCCGCAGGACAGGGCCGAACTGCCCCTGCAGGTAGGTTTCCAAAATGATGGCAGGCACAGAAAGCGCCACCTTTCTCCTGCAGGGCAGCTGGTGGTTTCAAACT
>NW_022111359.1:5178420-5184566 GCF_000313985.2 Echinops telfairi | reverse complement strand
CACTACGTCATTAGGGCTCCTCACGCAGCCCCACTACGTCACTACGTCACGAGGGCTCCTCACGCAGCCCCATACGTCACTAGGGCTCCTCACGCAGCCCCACTACGTCACTACGTCACTAGGGCTCCTTTGGCATCTTCGATATTCCTGTTCAATGTTCGTTGAGTCTCTGGGGAACAAGATAGAAGTCTGAAGGGGCCCTGCCAGGCTGGAAGGTGGAAGGGGATCGGTTTCTTATTGAAGAAGGAGCCGGAGCGTTGTCGCGATGGAAAACAATTCTTAGGGCAACCTGCCTTTTTCCTCAACCAGGCCTGCAGCTTCTCGTCGGCTTAAAACATCTTCCGATAAGCCTTTCAATCGTCCTGGGTTCTTGGAGCAATGAATTGTCACAGTGACCCCTCGGGAGAGGCTGGTCTCTCCTGACCACATGGTCAGAGTATGTAGGACAAAGTCTCGCCATCGTGGCTTCTAAGAGGCACTCTTTTTTTTTTTGGTCTACCTTCCCCCAAACAGTCTGAGCTGACCAGTTGGCCTTGAATTTCACTGGTCCAACAAATCCCCTTGTTTTGTTGACAGTCCTCCCCCTCCCCCACAGGCCCCTTAATAAGGCTACGATGAGCACATGACTGGGAGGACTTGCCTGCAGCCGCCCACTGAGGGCAGAGTCCTGTGTAAATAGGTCTTGTTTGGAATAAACAAGCCCTTCCGTGTGTGGACGGGAGCCCTGGCAGCAGTCCTGTGGGCGGTCCCACGGGTGAATAGCCATTGGCTGTCCACTCGGTTCCGACCCACGTGTGTCGCAGCAGGACTGCCTTTGCAGGACCAATGACTGTGTGATCTTCTAGCCCAGTGGTCCTCAGCCTTCCCCATGCCTCGTGACCCTTTTCAGACAGTTCCTCATGGGGTGGGGGCCCCCAACCATAAAATTATGTTCGTTGCTACTTCATCACTGTCATTGTGCTACTGTGATGACTCTGGTGACCCCTGTGAAAGGGTGGCTCCACCCCCAAAGGGGTCTCGACCCACAGGTTGAGAACCGCTGTTGTGGGCGGAGATCACCAGGCCTTTCTTCCACATTGCCGCATCTGGGTGGATTTGAACTGCCAGCTTTTTGGCTCGGCAGCCTAGTGCTTCATTGATTGCACCACCACCAGGGGCTCCAGCTGGGCCACGGGTGGTCCCACAGGTGGTCCCTGACTCACGACGGGGCTCCACGTTGATGTCAGTTGGGGCGTAAGTGGAATACCTCTTCTTTTTTTTCTTTTTCTAAAGTTGTTTCCATGATGATTGGCAGAGCCTGCGATAGGGCAGATAGGGACAGTAAATCATGACCTTGAACGTGTGTGAGCCAGGGCCTGAGAAGGACATCAGCAAACTAAATACTGCCAGGCTGGGTGTTGCTCACGATGAGCTGGATCCCCATCCCCCACCCCAATCCTAACAGACCATCCTAAGGGGCGTGCAGCGCTTGAATACATGATAAGTCAGCTGCCGCCTGTTGTTGACGGCTACACCTGAGTGGGTTCCCGCCCATAGCCCCCCTGTGCCCCGCAGAACGAAGCGCATTGTCCCTGAGCCTGAGCCCATGGTGGCAGCCACTGTTTCCATCCATCTGGAAGGCCTTCCTCTGTTCCGCTGCCCCTCCACCTTACCAAGCAGCACGATGTCCTTTTCCAGGGACTGGCCTCTCCTGACGACACGGTCAGAGTGTGTAAGATAAAGTCTCCCCATCCCTGGTTCTAAGCAGCACTCTTTCTGTTGTTCTTGTTTGTTACCTATAGTCATCCAGCCACCATAGCATCTACTCCAGCTCACGGTGACTCCATAGAGGGTGTCCAAGACTGTAAGCCTGCATGGGAGCAGACAGCCTCGTCTTTCTCCCAAGGGTCAGCGGGTGGGTTTGAACTGCTGGCCTGTGGGGTTAGCAGCCCAATGCCTAACCCACAGCAGCACCAAGGCTCCTGGAAATCAAACGCACTCTCATTGAGTTGGTTCCGACGCAGAGTGACCCTGTCCGACAGGGTACACCTGCCCCCGTTGGTTCCCCACACTGCCAACTCTTTACAGGAGGAGAGAGCCTCATCTTGGTGGTTTTGAACTGCTGACCTTGTGGTTAGCAGCCTGACGCATAACCACCACACCACCAGGGGCCCCACCCTTAACAGTGTCTATTTATCAAGCACCTGTTAGGAGCTAACCTTTGCCTACACAGACTCAGCGGCCCAGGGGACGCCCTGGGGCAGTGCCGCTATAACACAATACCAAGAGGGTGACTTTGGCCAACAGAAAACGGATTTCTCACAGTTGCATGAGACCCAGGTCTGAGTTCAAGGCCATGGCTCAAGAGGAAGTTTTTCTCCTCCCGGGTGGGTCCGGGACTCTCCTCAGTCCCTAGTCCTTGGCCCCCGGGTCTTCATGTGCTGTGGCATCTCTCTCCTTCGGTCTCCACTGGTTTATTGCTTTGCCCCATCCCCTCTTTTCCATCTCAGGGTTGATTTCAGACACACCCTACAGGGACACCCCCTGCCCATGGAGTGGATTCCGCCTCAGACCCTTTCCGGACAGAGCAGAGCAATCTGCTGGGGATGTTGAGGCTCTCTCTCACCGAAACAGCAGCCAAGAAATCCAGCGACACATTGTACGGAGCCAATCTGCTGCCCAAGACCTCTTCCGAGGCTGTGTTGCTGAACTCGGGGCTGCCTGTATGATCTTGAAGAGCCTTTCTTCCCAATTCCCCGAGAGCTCTCTGGAATCCTTGCCACCCCTGCCGGCTTGTCTGGGGCCGAGTATGAGCAAGCTGCTAAAGTGAGGCTCCTCCCCGAACCAGCAGCTGATGAAAATGCTGTCCATCTACAGCCAATGCCAACGAGCTGCTGTGGGCAACGTAAACACAGGACGACCAGGGATGGTGGAATTAAAGGGCAAGGCCAAGTGGAATGCCTGGAAGAACTGAGAGGGACCTCCAAGGGCGATGCCACAGCCAGCAAGCCACCCGAGACAAAGTGGCTGGTGTCGTCAGCTGCCCCTGAGCCAGCTCCCACCCATTGCGGCCCTCTGCCCGACAGGGCAAAACCCTGCCCGGGCCGGTGCCACCCTCACAATCGTTCCTGTGCCTGAGCCCGTCCTTGCAGCCGTGGCATCCGTCCACCTCGTCGCCCACCACCTGTCTGTCACCTGGTGGCACTGGTGGCTGGTGTGTTGCTGTGAGAGACCGGAAGCCATGGCTCTGGGATGTCAAGTGCCAGCCGGGTCACCCAGGGTGAGGAGGTTTCGGCGGAGCTTCCAGACTGAGGACAGAGGACAGAGGAGGACTCGGCAGGCACCCTACTTCGGAGAAGGAGCCGCAGGACACTTCACGCACAGCTTCGAAGCATTTCCAAATACAGAAAGCCAAGGTAGGCGAGCTGGAGAAAAAGCGTGGAATAAAACAAGGGCCTGGCGTGGATCCTCCCGGATGTCACAACCTTGTTCTCTCTGATATTGTGGTTGCCGTGAAGTGAGGGAGATCACCCGTTAACCCAGGCCCTCAAGCTGGCCAGGATGAGGCGCCCCAGATTGAGAATTTCAAAAAAAGGTAATTAACTTGGGCTGTGTAGTTTTTATTGACAGATCAACTACATGTGAATTTATAACTACCAAATAAATAATAAGAATAGAAACTGAGACCTCTTTCACGTATTGAAAAGCAAGGAGGTTACTTTGAGGCCTAAGATGCTCCTGACATCGCCACACCCCCCCCCCTGCCATCAAGTCCATGCTGACTCATTGCCACCCCAGCAGACAGAGTAGGCGTGCCCCGTGGGTTCTAAGACTGCAAGTCTTCACAGGAGGAGAAAGCCTCTCCTTTCTCGTGACGAGTGACTGCTGGCTTCCGAGCACCGGCCTTGCCGTTAGCAGCTCAGCACACGACCACTCCGCCACCAGGGCAGTGGTCAAGGTGTTTTCCATGTCCTCATGCACGTGAAGGCTGGACGGGACATAAGGAAGACCGAAGAAGAACCAAACGGCGGAGCAGGTGAGGAAGATTGAAAGTACCACGCGTTGCCTAAAGAACTGACAGGTCCGTCTTGGAAGAAGGAGAAGGGAGGGTGTGAGGCTTCATCTCACCTACTTTGCACATGTTGTCGGGAGAGGCCGGTCCCTGGGAAAGAGCATCCTGCTTGGTCAAGCCGTGGGGCAGTGACAATGAGGGAGGGGTGGACACAGGGGCTGCTACAAGGAGCTCAAACCACAGAAGAATTGCCAGGAGGACGCAGGACGGGGCAGTGTCTTGTCCTGCTGTGCAGAGGGGCGCTAGGATGCAGAACTGGCTCCGTGGCACCTCATAGCTCTTTGTGAGAGAGGCAGCCTCATCTTTCTCCTCCCAGACAGCTGGTTGGTTCGAACCACTGATCTTGGAGTGCACTTTGCAACCTGCCATCAACCACAGCTCCAGAGCTCCTTTGGTGTGGTATCGCCCCTGGGGGCCGTGCCGGTGTGATATCGTGCCGGTGTGATATCGCCCCTGGGGGCCGTGCTGTGATCTGGGAGTCAGCTGCAAAACAGACCCCGTTTTATTGCCAGGACAAAGGTTCTGAATTAGCAGGGGGAGCTGAGTCTTTTTATTTTTTCTTTCATTTTCCTGAAAAGGGACAGTAGGGCATGTACATTTGAGCTCCTGTGTCCTACGCTAACCAATCCCCAACCCAACCCACTGCCATTGAGTGGGTCCCGATTCATAGTGACCCTGGACCACGGCGTGGCGGCTTTCCAAGGCAGTCAATCTTCACCAAAGCCAAGTGCCTCCTCTTTCCCCCATCGACCTTGTGGCCATCAAGGGCTTATTAGGAGTGTCACCAGGGCTCCTGTTGACTTCAAACAGACTCTCCATCCGCAGCACAGAGAGCCCAGCCCCGGTGGGACTCTAGCCACAGGGATGTTGTTCAGCGGCATTGAGTCGGTTGTGAACCACAGCACAACCGAACTAAAGCCTGCCCTGCCTGCACCATCCCACAATCACCCCTGTGCCTGGACCCACCCACAATCGCCCCTGTGCCTGGACCCACTGTTGCAGCCACTGTGTCCATAAGGTTTACAAACAACACAGCTTTTGAGGGGGACACAACTCAGTCCTGACAGGGTATGAATGCCCCCATTTCGCAGGTGATGAAATTGAGGCTCAGTGAATGTCAGACACCTGTCCCAGGTCACACAGCCAGGAATAGTGGGGACCTGGGACCACCTGGCTCTCTGTCATGTGTTCAGACATCCTGGGGTTCCCCCAGCAGAGCAGGGACCTGGGAGACCCAGCCCTTTCTGGGAGTAGAAAGTTGGTCTCCAACTGCCAACCATGCGGATCACAGCTCAATGGGTAACCACTACTCCACCAGGGCTTGTTACTGCAGGTCCAGTGGTAGTGGGCTTTCTAAGCCAGGATGAGAAGGCAAAGGCTCAGCCGGGGTTAGGGGCTCAATGCCGGGGTGTGTGGGTGGGGCAGGGCGGCGTCTTCAGTCCCTGCTGGGGTACCACCCAGGATGGGGCTCGGCCATTGGTGGGGCTCGGCCTGAGTGTCAGGGGTCGGGGCTGAGGTTCAGCAGGGATGGGCGCTCAGGCTCACAGTGGGTGTGGGCCTCGGCCCAGGGTCCCGGTCGATTCCCTCCGGGATGGGCAGGGGGCGCGCTCTGCACACGGGAAGCGGTCGGTGCGGGCGGCCTGGAATTGCGGAGCCGGGGGAGTCGGGTCCCAAGTCAGCGCAGACTCTGGACGCCCCCAAACGTCAGCCTCACCCTGACACCAGACCGTGCACCTCTTCCGGCTGCGTGTCCTGGGCTAGGAGACCCCTTCTCTGGGCTTCTGCCTTGAGTCTGCGCAATGATGCCACCACGGAGTGTCATTGCCGAGGTGGGGGAGAGGGGGCGGGGAGGTGGAGGGGGGAAGCCTGTTCCCACAGCCTCTGAGACCTCCTTCTCTCCGACCTGGTGGCGTCCACTCTGAAAAGAGGGGGGAGTTCGCGGCTGATCTTGGAGAGGCCAGACTCCCCCTGCCCCCCATCCCACCCGAGATGAAGCCAAGCCGCCACGTGCTGGCCATCCGTCTGTCCCCAACCCATCTGTCTGTCTGACCCAGGAAGACTCCTCCCAAGACCACTTGAGAAAAGGAGTCCAGGG
>NW_022111359.1:5175750-5177369 GCF_000313985.2 Echinops telfairi | reverse complement strand
TTGTAAAGTTTGGGGAAAGCAGAAGTAGCAACTAGCGAAGGTTCCCGAGGGGTGAAGGTAGCAAGTGGTTCACAACGGCTGCCCTGGTGGCAGGAGGACGGGTGGGAAAGGGTGACATTTGAATCAGAGAATCTGTAGACGGTGAGAATCCGAACTAGAAACAATCCCACCTGGGAAGGCACTCAAAGCCCCACCCCCACCCCTGCCCACCCCATCCCCGCCCTGAGCCCACCATCGTCCTTTCCTTCAACCACCCTTTCTTAGTGGGTTCAAGCCCCTGCCTGGCCAGTTATCTGCTGTGTGACTCCAGACAAGTCACTTGCACTCTGAGCCTTAACTTTTTCATCCGTAAGATGGGCACAAGCCGTGAGGGGGGGGGGCTCTCCGGGCTGGGGGTGCATCTGGGGACAGGGAAGACACAGCCCCTGCCCAAAGGAGACTATTGGTGGAGAACTGAGCTGGGTGGTAGATAAGAGTTGAGCTGCTCTCCAGGAGGTCAGCAGTTCAAACCTACCAGCCGCCCCTCAGGAGAAAGATGGGGATTTCTACTCCGCCCCTCAGGAGAAAGATGGGGATTTCTACTCCTATAGAGCGTTACCGTCTTGAAAACTCACCGGGGCAGTTCTACCCCATCCTACAGGGTCCACATGAGCCGGCATCGGCTTCGACTCGATGGCAGTGAGTTTGATTTTGGTATTATGAGCTGGGGGGCAGTTGTGTGTGGCGGGAGGGGACTTTAAAAAAATGTAATCTGTCCACCCCCACCCCCAGCCCTCCACTTCATAAGATAACTTTGGATTTCTCCTTTGGTAAGGCCCATGGTAGGGGAGGTAGTAAAGCTTGGCTGCTGACGGATAGCATCCTGGAGTTCCCCCAGCAGAGCAGGGGCCTGGGAGACCCAGCCCTTTCTGGGAGTAGAAAGTTGGTCTCGAACTGCCAACCATGCGGATCACAGTTCAGTGGGTAACCACTACTCCACCAGGGCTTGTTACTGCAGGTCCAGTGGTAGTGGGCTTTCTAAGCCAGGATGAGAAGGCAAAGGCTCAGCCAGGGTTAGGGGCTCAATGCCGGGGGGTGTGGGTGGGGCAGGGCGGCGTCTTCAGTCCCTGCTGGGGTACCACCCAGGATGGGGCTCGGCCATTGGTGGGGCTCGGCCTGAGTGTCAGGGGTCGGGGCTGAGGTTCAGCAGGGATGGGCGCTCAGGCTCACAGTGGGTGTGGGCCTCGGCCCAGGGTCCCGGTCGATTCCCTCCGGGATGGGCAGGGGGCGCGCTCACCCCTGCCGGCTTGTCTGGGGCCGAGTATGAGCAAGCTGCTAAAGTGAGGCTCCTCCCCGAACCAGCAGCTGATGAAAATGCTGTCCATCTACAGCCAATGCCAACGAGCTGCTGTGGGCAACGTAAGCACAGGACGACCAGGGATGGTGGAATTAAAGGGCAAGGCCAAGTGGAATGCCTGGAAGAACTGAGAGGGACCTCCAAGGGCGATGCCACAGCCGGCAAGCCACCCGAGACAAAGTGGCTGGTGTCGTCAGCTGCCCCTGAGCCAGCTCCCACCCATAGCGGCCCTCTGCCCGACAGGGCAAAACCCTGCCCGGGCCGGCGCCACCCTCACAATCGT
>NW_022111359.1:5174265-5175650 GCF_000313985.2 Echinops telfairi | reverse complement strand
CACTTCGAGTCCCCTCAGAAGAAAGGCCTGGCAATCAGCCTTGGGAACCCAGCAGCAGGCCTGCTCTGTACCCCTGGGCCCACCAGGGCTCGAAAATTGAACTGACAGACACAGTGGCACCCAGAGCCTCTGCCGTCCCCGCCGCCCCCTGCCCTCCAGACATGTACGTGCCCCTGCTGAACCTGCCACCAGGTGCACAAGTCCTGTCCCCTCCCACCGAGTCACAAACAAGTAAGTATCTGCGGCAGGGATTGAACACAGAGCCACCTGGTCCCCTGTCCAGGACCTTCTTTTCCCACCTAAAGGGCTGGTTTCAGCACCTCTGGCCAGCCTCCCCGGGAACCCCTGGCTTTCCGTGCAGCCCCCCAACCCCCACCCCCATCCAGCCTCTCTCAGTGAGCCTGCAGAGGGTGAAGGCAATCTCAGAGGGCTTCCTGCAGGAGGAGGCTGAGCTGTTCCCTGGGATTTGCTCATCTTCACCTCTCTGCAGGTGTGAAAGCTATTTTCACTGCCATCCTCACACCGCGGAGTTTTCTGGCGACTTCCTCGGGCCCTAAGCTGGGGGTGCCGCTGACCTCATCCCGCACCTCGGGGAGGCTGTCTGAGCCTACCTTCCCTCTGGGACAAGCAGTGTCCTCTGCGCAGAGCCCCTGACCCAGCGCCGGGAGGGGGGCATTACTACAAGTCACCCCATTCTCAGAGAAGGATCCTGAAGCCAGAGAGGGGATTCGATGGCCCAAGGACATGCAGAAGGCGTGTTGCATGAGGTCAATCTGCTGCCCAGACCTCTTCAGAGGATTGAAGAGCCAGGAGGTCACTTTGAGGACTGAGGTGCGCCTGACCCCAGCCATGGAGTTCTCCATGGCCTCACATGCCCGTGAACGGTGTGCACGGAATCAGGACGACCAGAGAAGAATCCATGCATCTGGCTGGCGGGGCTGGAGAAGAATATTGAAGGTACCGTGGACTGCGGAAAGGACAGGCCCACCTGTCTTGAAAGAAGCATGGCCAGAGTGCTCCTTAGAGGCCAGGATGGCAAGACTTGGTCTTTGGGCTTGCTGTCAGGAGAGCCCGCTCCCTGGAGGAGGACATCCCGTTGGGTCCAGTGGAGGATCAGGGACAACGAACGAGGAAGGTCCTCGGTGACATGGATGGACTGCTGTGGGACCATCGTCCCTGGGGCCACCGAGGCCACGGTCACAGCACGGTTCACCAAGACAGGGCTCCGCATCCCCCTGGGGGAGTCACGACGGGGGCTGCAAATCTGTGAGCCTTCCTGTGAGGGGCATACATTGGTCCCCCCACTCCGAGGGAGGGAGGGTGAGGGAAACTGGAAGACACATAGAAGCGATGAGTCCAGTGGACGGATGGACCGTGCGGACACC
>NW_022111359.1:5167081-5172137 GCF_000313985.2 Echinops telfairi | reverse complement strand
GATGTCCCTGAAGATCACCCAGCACCGGTGGCAGCAGGACATGGGCAGGGAGCTAGATTCAGCAGAAGGAGTCGAATCAGGGCCACCACTGCTGACGTCAGATGCATCTTGGCTCAAAGCCGAGAACACCAGAAAGATGTTGACATGTGCGTATTGACTGCTCCAAGGCAGTCAAGCGTGTGGATCACGGCAAACTTCAGACACTGTAGACCTGCACGCACTTCACTCTGTGCACAAGGAACGTGTGGTCAGGAGGCCGTTGTGGAAAAGAACAAGGGCCCACTGCGTGGTTTAAAAATCAGGAAAGGGGTGCATCCTCTCACCACACTTGTTCCACCTGCAAGCTGAGCTCATCCCAGGGAAGATGGGTGGTGTGAAGAAGGGCAGCATCAGGGTTGGAGGAAGGCTATTAACAACCCGTGATGTGCAGATGACCCACGCTTGCCTGTTGAAAAGAAGGAGGACTGAAGGCCTGCTGATAAAGGTCACGAATTTTGGCCTTCAGGATGGATGATAACTCAGCACAAGGAAGACCCAACTCCTCACGCCTGGACCAAGAGGGAGCATTGTGCTCAGCGGGGCAAAGGCTGGTGTTGTCGAGGATTTCCTCCTGCTTGGGTCCGCAGCGGATGCTCGTGGAAGCAGCGGTCAGGAGGTCCAAGGAGGAGCTGCAGTGGGTCAATGTGCTGCACAGACCTCTTTAAGGTGTTGAAAAGCAAGGGCGTCACTTTGAGGATGAAGAGGCACCAGACCCAGCTCAAGGTATCTTTCAATCTTTGAATAAGGAAGCCCAAAGAAGAATCGGTGCATTTGAATTGTGTGCTGGAGAATATGGAAAGGACCCCGGATGGCCAAAAGAACCAACAGGTCTGTTTTGGAAGAAGGCCAGCCAGGAGGCTCCTGAGAGGCCAGGCTGGCGAGACTTCGTCTCATGTACTTGGGACGTGTGGTCAGGAGAGACCCTGGTTTGGTAAAGTGTTTGGTAAAGTGGACAGCCAGCGAAAAAGAGGAAGGTTCTTGACAAGACAGCGCTGCAGCAGTGGGCTGCAACCTTAATCTCTCTCTCTCTCTCTCTCTCTCTCACTCTCTCTCTCTCTCTCTCACTCTCTCTCTCTCTGCCATCAAGTTGATTGTGCTCACAGCTATCCGATAGCACAGGGTAGAAATGACCCTGTGGGTTTCTGACACAGTGACTCTTTCCGGGAGTAGAAAGCCTCATCTTTCTCCCACAGAGCAGCTGGTGGTTTCAAACTGCCGACCTTGAGATGACCAGCCCAACACATGACCACTGCACCAGCAGGGCTCCTCATGCACACACACACACACACACATGCACACACACACACGTGAAAACATGTGAGTGGGGGCAGTGGGAAGCCTTCAGTGCTACCATTTCCTCTTTTAAAGACAAAGCGTGACAAGTGTGGAAGCCCACACGAGGTCCGGGAGGAGCCAGCCGTCCGTCCATCTGGGGCAGGGGGCACACAGGTGGCTGCTGTATCCCTCCTTGCACTTCCTGCTTCATGTCTGCAGATGGAAAATAAATGATCACAGCCAAGAGAGTCGAGGCTGACTTCAATGGGCGGGCGGAGAGGAGATGGGGGACCGGGCTTGGGAGCAGTGGTGGTTGAGGGCCTTGGGGACAAGGACAGATGTCTGGACCAGTTGTCCTCTATCCTGGTGGTGGACTGGGATCTCGGATTCCGCCCCCAAGTCCAGGCAAGTTAATTCAGGGGTTCTGGGGTGTCCTGGAGGGGGACAGTGGGCGTTAGAGCAGCGGTTCTCAACCTTGTGGGTTGTAACCCCTTTGAGGGTCGAACAACCCTTTCACAGGGGTCGCCTAAGACCGTTGGAAAACATATTTCCGATGGTCTTAGGAACAGAGACACCGCTCCTCTATCCGTCTCCAGGCTGGTCCGCCCACATGGATATATGCCCACCTACAAGTACCCGGCGTGATGACATCATCACACCAACCCCATCACGTACACCCCATACAAATACAGGTGTATGTGGCAGGGTTGGCGCCATAATGTACTTATGTGGACCCGTCACACGTGTTGAGAGCAGCTACTGTGTAGAAAGTAGCTACTGTTAAAAGCAGCTACTGTGTTGAAAGCAGCCGTCTTGGAGGTAAAACGATGCGTCATGAATTATAATTACATCTTGTTTTTGTGGTCAATCACTATGCTTTAATAACGTTCCATTTGTGTGATAGTTAAGGTTTATCATATGAAGACTGTTACCCAGGTTACGCCATCCTTCAAGACAAAATTTCATTTATTTGTCATTAGAAATAGATCGTTCACAATATATAATTACATATTGTTTTGTGATTCATCATTATGCTTTAATGATGCTCCATTTGCAACAATGAACATACATCCTGCCTATCAGATATGTACATGACGGTTCATAACAGTAGCAAAATGACAGTCATGAAGTAGCAACGAAAATAATGTTACGGTTGGTGGGGGGTCACCGCCACGTGAGGACCTGTATGAAAGGGCCGCAGGGCATGAGGGAGGTTTAGAACCACTGAGTTAGGGGCTTCTAAGGTGATTCCATTGTGAACGAAGGCTGGGCACCACAACATGCCAAGCCCGGTGCAAAAGCCACCCACACAATGTTAGCTCGACACGCAGAGAAGACCACGTGGTCCGGACACCCTGGAATCTTACTTGTCCACGGACAGAAATGAAGTCCCGGCACCCCCTGCCATGTGGACTGACTTTCTGAAAAGACGGCTGCAGCGGACTAGGTACCGTGGAATCGGTTCCGACTCACAGCAACCTGATGTCCAACAGAATGCAGCACCTCTGGGCCCACGCCGTCTTCACACAGCTCTTACGTGTGAGCCATGGATGGGGCCACGGTGCCCGTCCATCCCGCCCAGGGTCTTCCTCTTTGTCTGCTGCCCCCCCCCCCCTCACCAAGCACGAGGTCCTGCTCCAGGGACCGGCCTCTCCTGACGACACGTCCAAAGGACGTGAGACAAGGTGTCGCCCTCCTTGCCTCTGAGGAGCGCTGAGGCCGGGCTTCTCCGGAGACAGATGTGTTTGCCCTTGGGCACCCCGTGGGAATGTCAAAATTCTTCTCCGGCCCCACCACTGACCACATCGATTCTTCGTCAGTGTTCTCGTCAGCGTCCAACTTCCAGGTGCCAGTGAGGCAATGGGAAATGCCATGGCTTGCGCCATAAACCAGGGGTTCTCAACCTGGGGGTCGCGACCGTTTTGGGGGGTTGAATGACCCTTTCACGGGGATCGCCCGATTCATCACAATATCAAAATGACAGTGATGAAGTAGCAACGGAAACCATGTGATGGTTGGGGGGTGGGGGTCAGCGCCACATGAGGAACTGTATGAAAGGGTCGCGGCGTGAGGAAGGTTGAGAACCACTGCTATAAAATAAACCAGGCACAAAAGGGTCAATACTGTCTGATCCCACTTACGTGAGACAGTCAGACAGTGTGCGGAGGCTGAGTGAGGGCAGGTGTGCCCACATGCCAGCCGACGCTGACTCACGGCGCTCTGGTGTGCGTCAGAACACAGCCCTGCTCTGTGGGTTTCCCACAGTGGCTTCTGGGGAAACAAAGAGACCACCAGGCCTTCCTTCTGAGGCCCTTCTGGGCTCAGCAGGGGGTGAGTTCGCCCTTGGTACCACGTGTCCTATGCGTGTGGCCGCTTCTTTTGCTGGTGGCCTGGGAGGGCGTCTCGGAGGTGGTGACATTGTTCTTACGGTTGTGGACATGCACGGCAGGATCCAGGTCAGCCCAGTCGTGCCTCTGCGTGCGACTCAGGGACACGGAGCGGAGAGCATTCTCCCCGGCCTGCGGCCATTCTCCACCCCTCTTCCAAGAGCCGTCCCTCCCCCACGATCACAGACCCCCTCCTGCCCCCTCCCTCCCCCACGATCACAAACCCCCTCCTGCCCCCTCAGCTTCCTGTCTGGCCTCTCCAGCTGCTGGTGACAATGTGAGCTCATAGAGACACATCTTCTGAGAGCCCGGTGCTCAGGGCAGGCTCTCTTTATTAGCGAGGCTAAACTCTTGTCTGGCTGCTAACCGCAAGGCCAGCAGTTCTAACCCACCAGCTTCTCCGAAAGAGAACAATGAGACTGCCGGCTCTTGTAAAGATGTACTGTCTCGGAACCCCACAGGGGCAGCTCCACTCTGTCCTACGGGGTCTCTGTGGGTCAGGGTCTACTCAGTGGCAGTGGATTAGGTTGTTCAGTTTAAAGAAGAATTCCGGGGGGGTTAGGTTTAGAGATAATCTCAGCCCCATTGTTTTGAGGGCTCGTCCAGCCTCTGGGGTCTGGGGGTGACATGTGAGCTGAGACCTGGAGGGTGAGGGTGAGCCAGCTGTGGGGATATGCGGGAATCGCGTGTCAGGCACAGGGAACAGCAGGTGCTAAGGCCCTGAGATACCAACAGGCAACTCAGCAGGTGGTTCTAGCCCAGGATGACCAGGGCATCTCAGGGATGCCCCACTGGACCCTGAGGAAGCCACTGAGCCAGACTGCGTGTGGTAGATGGGCAGTGGGGGGAGGAGACACCCGGGATCCAGGTATCTGTTCTCCACCAGCCACATTGGGGGGCCCCAGCCCCCACAAGAAGTAGCACCTGTATGAGGCAGGTTTATTTTGTTCCCAGGAGAAGCAGGAGGGATCTCGGCCGCCCCACATCCATCCGCTTTTTAAATTTAGACCAGCGCACTCGGTTCTGGAAAAACAAGACGTTATAAAAATATAATTCCAGTCTCCATCACCAGCGTCAGAGGGAACGGTGGGGGCCGGGAGGTGGGGAGGAGATGGGGCGGAGGGGGGAGATGGGGTTGAGGATGGGAGGATGAATTGGCTCTGGGGGTGGGTGGGTCACACAGGAGGGGTGCTTCGGGAAGTCCTGGGACAAGTCCTGGGACCCAGAGAGGGGTGTTGGCTTCATCCCTTCCCCCACCGACCCCTGGCTCTGTGGTCACATCTTCTAGACCCTCCCCTCTGCCCCAGTCCACTGGAGCCCCTCCAACCCGGGACCCAGCAGCACCCTGTCAACAG
>NW_022111359.1:5163862-5164948 GCF_000313985.2 Echinops telfairi | reverse complement strand
GGTATCAGCTCCTCATTTTCCCCTCCCTCCCCCACCCTTCCTCCTTCATGAACCCTTGATAATTTATAAATTTTTCTTTCACGTCTTACACTGACAGATGTCTCCCTTCACCCACTTTTCTTAAACAACTCATCTTAAAAGTGACGTAACTAAGGAAGTATACACTATAGGAATCTTAACAGTCGTGAAACTATGTTTTAAAAAGAAAGGTTTGAATGGGCGTGTGCTTTGCTACGTACATTTCCAACCACAACAGCTTTCGTCAAAGAAATCATTTAATTAAAAAAGCCAATCAACCAGCCAGTCCATGATCGGTGGCTAGTTGAAGCCAGCTGATGGGTCTCCAACCCTAGCCCAGGCTGGTCACACTGATTGGGCATGCCCCAGGACACCCCCAGGCCTGCCAACCGGACACTATCCTGGGTCCCTGGGGCCGGGTGGCCGTCCCCACGGCAAGGGGACCCAGTTCTGTCCTGAACTCGCTGGCGAGTGCTCAGCTCTGAAGGTCTAATTGTGCATGAAATCCGATCGAATTACCAGGCCCTGATGAGCGATTCCTGAGATTACGCAGCTCAGTGAAGTAAATAATGACATTAGCTCTCACGTGCTCCCGAAAGCTCATTTTGTCAGCAGCCTAGTAGTGGAGTCCCTCCCACCCCTCAATCCTGTTTGCGGCCCTTCCTCCGCTCCCCCCCGCCCCTTCCATCTTAGTTACCTGGTGCTGCAGAAACAAAAAATACCACGAGGACATGGTACGAAAGAACAGAAGTGTGTTTCTTCTCACAGTGTAGGAGGCGGGAAGTCTTGAATTCAGGCAAACCTCCGGGGCAGCGGTTCTCAACCTTCCTGAGGCCGCAACCCTTTAACACAGTTCCTCGTGTGGTGGTGACCCCCGACCATAACATTATTTTCATTGCTACTTCCTAACTGTAGCTTTGCTACTGTGATGAATCGGGCAACCCCTGGGAAAGGGTCATTCGACTCCCCCAAGGGGTCTGGACGCACAACTTGAGAACCACTGCTCTAGGGGAAGGTATTTTCTTCTTTTTTTTTCAAATCATTTTACTGGGGCTCTTACAGCCCTTA
>NW_022111359.1:5161607-5162932 GCF_000313985.2 Echinops telfairi | reverse complement strand
CACCAGGGGATATAAAAACGCAGCCAGAAATTCCCCTCGCGCGGTTTCATTAGCTCAATACGTGAGTTATTGAACCCGCCCGCAAGCTTCTCAATAAAGCCTGCTTCTAAAACTTTACCAATTGGACCTTTAATTCCGCTTCGCGCCCCAAAAACCCTTACAGTGGTGACGCCCAACCATAAAATTATTTTCGTTGCTACCTCATAACTCTAATTTTGCTACTGTTATGAATTGGGCAACCCTTGTGAGAAGGCCATTCGACCCCTCCAAGGGGTCGTGACCCACAGGTTGAGAACCACTGGACTAGAGGGACGCTGCGGGTCCTCTCGTGGCTGTTTCAGCTTCTAGAAGCACCCCCCACGGGTGTCTGTCTTCACATAGCATCTTGCCCCAGCTGTGTGTGTGTCTGTGTGTGTGTGTGTCTATTGGCTCCTGCTGCAACTCAAAGGTGCTTAGGCATAGGGCCCACCCTACTCTGGTCCAACCTCAAAAGCAAAATGCTTTGCTAGAGAAGATCCCACCCACAGGTACAGAGGCCAGGCATTTGATATATCGATTTGTGGGGGACACAATTTAGTCCACAGCCCCCCCTTATGTCAGTCCTGCAGGGGCAAGGATGACGATGTCATTTGACACTGCCTCCTGAGTGGCCAGATCGAAGGAGAAGAGTGGGGGTCGGGGCCCGTAATCCTTTAGCAGGTTGGGGTGGGGCTTCTAGTGCTATTTCACAGATGGGGAAACTGAGGCCCACAGAAGGGTCTGCCTGAGGTCCCAGAGAGCCTTGGCTATCCTAGAACCCTCCCCCAGTCCTCCGGACTTTCCTTCACACCGTTCAAGCGGGGACCCACGTGAGCACTCCTGTGTCTCATTTTCATCCTGGAGGGTGCTGAGAGGGGAGAGAAGCCGGGCCGGAGTGATGTGCAGGGGGGAGGGGAACCTGTCCTGACCGAGTAGCTCCTTGTCCCGGTGGGAGGAGGGAAGTACAGGTAAAGGGGATTCATTTCCTACCACGATCATTGAAGTGTGCATGTTAAAAAACGTCGGGACAAAAATAGAAGGAATAATTTCCAAACCAGTAGAGGGAATAAAGAAAATCTGACCATTTCAGCAGAAGGCGAGAGAGGAGGGGGAATAAAAGATCCTTGAGAAAGACGGATGAGTCCGTGAAAGAAGGTGACGGAGACGCGTCCAAACAGATCAGCAAACACAGTGAACACAAACAGATTAGATTCGCCACGAAAAGAACGTAGACACCTAGGGGTGCCTGGGGGAGAGGGGAGGAGGAAGGGAAGGGGAGGGGGGGAAAAAGGAAAATTAGAGGCTAG
>NW_022111359.1:5157763-5158956 GCF_000313985.2 Echinops telfairi | reverse complement strand
CTAACAGGACGGCCCGGTCTGTCTGGGGAGCAGGGCAGCCGGCGTGTTTCTTAGAGACAAGCGCAGCAAGCCCTCGTCTCACGTACTTTGGACGCATTGTCAGGAGAGGCCAGTCCCTGGAAGGACCTCGTGCTTGGGAAAGCAGAGGGGCAACGGAAACCCTCGACCAGATGGACGGACACTTGTGGCTGCGGCCATGGGCTCAAATGTCACCTCTGTGAGGACGGCGCAGGACCGGGCGGTGTTTCCTTCTGTTGTGCACCGGGGCCGCTGTGGGTCGGCACCGGCTGGACGGCACCTGACCACATCAGCAGCAATAACATCGACCCCTTTTATGTAGCTGGGATTTCCCTGGGCAAAACCGTGGGGGTTTCTTTTAGAATGAAGCGGAGAGGTCTGAAAGTCTCAGGACACGAAACGTGCCCTCAGACACAGTAGGAGCTCCCCAAAGAGCCGTCTGAATAAAATGTGAAGACCGGGGTCTTCCCTTATGGCTGAAGGAAGTCTGAGCTTAGTGCTTCAGCTGTTAACCAAAAAAGGGCTTCTTGATTCAAAGACCAACTTCCACACGCACACCAGTGACAGAGCCTCCAAAGGGTTCCTGTCTCAGAAACTCCCAGGCCCGGTTCTACGCCATGGGGGGGGGGGGGCGCTATCAGTGCATAGGGAGCGCACCTGTGGGGGCGAGCCAGCTTGCTGGGGGGTGGAGGGCAGGGGGAGGTGCTAGCGGCCCCAGGACCTGCAGGCCGGCCCCTTGCTGGTCTGCCAGCATCCAACCGGATCTCCAGCAGCAGCAGCTCAGGCCCCCCTGCTCCCTTTCCCTCTCCCCCCATATGCACGGCCTTCTCATTAAAGCAGGCCTCTTACTTAGGCGGGCGGGCGCTGCCAGCTCTAATTGATTGCCTGGGTCCCAGGGGGGCTCAAGTTCCCGAGGTCGGCAGCTGGACGGTGGCCAGCCCGCAGCAGGTGAGAGAGCTGCCTGATGCGCAGGAAGGAACAAGGCCCGGAGATGAGGAGGTGCCTGCTGTCCAGCTGCGGCTGCCTGTCCGTCTGTGGGCTGGGTGTACGCTGACCTGCAGGCTCAGCGTCCAGGGGCCGGCTCGGGCCCCAGCCCTGCCTGAGGGTTCGACGCACAGACCTCGGGCCACTCCAAGACCCCACAGCAACGTCCATCCTCCCTGGAGGAGCCGTGG
>NW_022111359.1:5145478-5155882 GCF_000313985.2 Echinops telfairi | reverse complement strand
GTTAATGTTGGACTTGTGGGCTTGGGCAGCATTGGGTTGGGATGTTTTTGTGATGCACCTTTTCTTTACATAAAACTCTCTTATACATGAGTTGCTTTGGATTTGTTTCTCCAAAGTACCTAGACTAATACAGATGGTGAACGCACTGGGCTGCTGACCAGAAGTCAGAGGCTCATGTCCACCCGGAGGTACCTCAGCAGCAAGTCCTGAAGATCCACCTGCAGACGCTCCGTCATCGGAAGCCCTGGGGAGCCCTGCTCTGCGTCACCCTCACAATCGTTGCTAAGCCTGAGCCCCTTGTTGCAGCCACGGAGCCCACCCATGTCCCCGAGGACTTCCTCCTGTTCACTGACCCTCGACTTGACCAAGCACGAGGTCCTTCTCCAGGGACTGGTCTCTCCTGACCACACGTCCAACGTAGGGAGGACGGAGTCTGCCCCCCCCCCTTGCCTCTCAGCAGCCCCCTGGCTGTCCTTCTTCCAAGAATGCAGATTGCTACCACAGGCAGCGGACTGTCAGACCAAACTGTGAAGGATGAAGAGAAAGTATTCGAAGGTGACAAGATCCTACCCAAAGAAAATTCCAGAGATTTTCTTTGGATTCCACTGGATCGTGAGGGCTTCGGCGGAGTAGGGGCACAAGGTCCATATACAAAAGTCAGTTGGATCCCTCAGCACCAGGGGTGGGGGACCTTTTTATTCTCCCAAGGAACACTTGGATAGTGATAACGTCTTCCTTGGGCCCTACTGGTCAAACGTGTAATCAACTCATGCCTACTGTGATCCTCCCACCCACAACTACTGACTCATTCATCCATCCACGCACCCATCTGCCCCTCCAACATCCATCTGCCCATCCATCTATCCATCCATCCACTCGTGCACATGACATCCGATTATCCTCCCACCCACCACCCCTCACCTATCCACCCATCCAACATCCATCCATCCACCCACCTCCCTACCCACTCATCCATCCTTCAGGCCACTCGTGCATTTACATTTATCCTCCCTCCCATCATTCACTTACTCACTCCTCCTCCTTCACCCACCCACCCATCTATCCTTATATCCATCCATCCACCCACCCATCCATTCATCACCCATCCACTCATGCACCCTATATCCATTTATCCTCCTACCTCCTCACCCACCCATTGTTCCATCTGTCGGTCCATTGATCCATCGATCCATCCATCCCTCCAATTATGCACATCTACATCAATTTATCTTCCCGCCCACTCTCTGATCAAGTCACCATCCACACACTCACTGAATGCACACTTACCTTCACTACCATCTATCATCCACTCGTGTATGTCCATCCGTCTTCCCTCCCTCACACTCACTCCTCTATCGTCCTTCCGTCCATCCTCTCATCATCCCTCCATCCTTCCACCCGCTTATATACACTTCCATTCACTTATACACCCTGCTGTCATCCATCAACCCACTCGCCCATCCGTCCTCCCGCCCCCACCCCCAATCACCCATTGTCATTCACCCTCCTCACTCCCTCCTCTCACCCATAAGCCAGTCTCCACCTGCTGTGTAACAGACAACCCAGCCATTGCCTCGAGTCTCCCTTCTGTCCTCTCACTGCGGAGGCCAGCCCAGAGCAGACCCCACGCAGGCCCGCAGACACGCTCATTCCATGTGACGGGCAATGAGCAGGAAGCGGCTCAGTGCACAGCCCGCAGCTGCCAGCTCGACTCTGCCCGGCTCCCGCCGTGTGACCTAGATGGTGGGAGGCTTCTCTGAGCCTCGGTTTCCCCGTCTGCAAATCGGGCGCCTAAGAGTGCTCCTTTCCCCTGCGTGCTGAGCGAATTCACAGAGACGCTGGAAGCGGCACCAGGGTGGGAGGGAGGCTTATGAACAGCCCGAGGGACCCAGAAGAAACAGCCTGGCTGGCTGAGCGTGGGGAGGACTTGAAACCCTTGCTGATGAAGATCAAGGTGGCAGCCTGCAGGGTGGATGACAACTCGAGGTCAGGAAGACCAGGACCCTCACGACTGGACCAACGGGTGGCGTCGGGGAAATGCGGAGAAAACTGAAGTTGTCTAGGATTTCGTCTTCCATGGATCTACAATCAGGGCTCACGGAAGCAGCAGTCAACAGATGGAAAGACTCACTGCCTTGGGTCCATCTTTTGCACACGACCTCTGTCCGGTGTTGAAAAGCAAGGGTGCCCCTCCAAGGACGAAGTGAGCCTGACCCACGCCGCGGGACGTTCAGTCCGCTCCCGCGCTGGTGAAAGTTGGACACCGAATAAGGAGGACAGGAGAAAGGACGGATGGATGGACGCATTAGAATGCCGTTGCCGGAGGAGAGTCTAAGAGGACCCATGGTCGGCCCAAAGAACAAACGGGTCTGTCCTGGAAGAGGTGCCGCCGGAACGCGCCTGAGAAGCCAGGATGGCAAGACCTCGTCTCACTGGGACTGAGGCTCTGTCGTCAGGAGAGACCAGTCCCTGGAGAGAGCCGTCAGGCTGCGGAAAGCGGAGGGAAAGGGAAAAAGAGGAAGGCCGTGCGCAAGAGGACGGACTCGTGGCTGCACCAATGGGCTCAAACGTAAGACCCACGGTGGGGAAGGTGCCGGGCCGGGCGGGGGTTCCGTTGCCCTGTGTGTGGTGTTGCCAAGAGTCGGACCGACAGGACGGCTCCTCGTGAGAACAAATAGGACCTCCCTCCTCAGGGGACGGGGGGAGGGGAGCTAATGCCATTATACACCTCAGGTTTTGAACCCACCAACTGGCCACCGGGAGAAAGATAAGGCTGTTTGCTTCCGGAAAGAGTTACAGCCTCGGAGACCTTATGCGACAGTTCTATCCTGTCCCATAGGGTCACTATGAGTCGGCACCGCCCTGGTGACCGTGAATGACCAGTGTACAGCACTGAATATTGTATCCGGTAAGCGCTCAGGAGGCACTTGTTGTTCTTGGTTTATTGGAAACCCAGGAAGCTGGGGGTGGGGGGTGGGCTGCCTGCAAGCTGTGTCCCCTTGTCCACCCTGCACCCATCGAAGGCCGCAGCTAGCAGCAGCACCCACCCGGTTAACTGGCGTCAGATGGAGGGGCAGCTGGACCCCTGCTGCATGCAGGGGAAGAAGTGGGGGGTGTGGGGGGCTGGCAGCTTTGCTGGGACAGAACTGCAGCCTATAGCCTCCATGACCCGGGGGACAAAGCCATGCTCATAGGGGTGTGTGAGGGGGGGGGCTTCAGGCAGAGCAGTGTCTACCCCCTTCAGGGCGCTGGGATGCTATACAATCTGAGCAGAGCAGAGAGTGGGTGGAGAAACCTGTAGGCCATTCCCCAGGCAAACTGACCTCAGAATCCTGCTCACCCTCAAGGCTGGTGTTCAAACTCGCCCTGAAGTGCCACAGAAGAAAGGGCTGGCAATCCCCTCCAACTCCGAAGCAGCCCTTGGCTGCCACGGGAGAACGCCAGACCCCATCCCGCCCTGGACAAAGGCTGATTCCCAAGGACCAGCCTTTACAGAGTGCCAGGTAGATGCCAGGCACTGGCGCGCACTGGCGAACCCCTAACGTGATGAAAGCCCCCAGTCTGCTGATGGAGAAGCGGAGGCACGGAAAGACGCCACAGGGTGGAGTGTGCACAGGGAGACTCAGCCTGTGCCCAGGGCCCTGCTCTGTGCCCTGCCTGCCCCCGCCAATGGGACCCACAGCAGGGGCATCGGTGGGCACTGTTATTGGCCCCTGGTACCAAGTAAGCACTGAGGCTCAGGGGAACTGAGTTCCTGTGCTCAGAGTCATGCAGGGAGGAAACAGCAGGCCCTGGTCTCAAACCCACAGCCGGAGAGCCCCGGACTCTGGATACCAACATTCTCACCCAGTGCTGGGGGTGGGGTAGGGGGGTGGGCTCCGTATCCTCATCTGTAAGGTGGGTTTCAGCGAAGGCTGGTACGCATCCGGCCATCCCCAGGGGCGCATACTTCCGGGGATCGCAGAGGCCCAAGAGGGAGGCAGCAGCCCCATATCTGCTGTGCAGCGACCCCTCTCCAGCCTCAGAAGTTGGAGCCGAGACCACCCCAGCCTCGGGCCTTGCCCTGCGCCCTCCCAGGAACAGCACCGCTTCTGTGTCTCCTCTCCGGACACATCGCTGGGGGGCTGCCAGCGTTGCCCAGAGACGGTGGGCAGCAGGCAGCTCCCACACCCCCATGCAGACCCCTGCCCGCCCAGCTAACAGGACCCCAGATCCGGGACAATGGGCAGGCCAAGGAACGAGGGGGGCAGGCGGGGCTGGGGTCTTGGGGGGCCTGGGAACGAGGTTGGTGTGCCGGAGGGGGCCTGAGACAGAGATAAAGGAAAGAGGGGAGGGGGCAGAGAGGGAGGGGCTCAAGGAGGGAGAAAGGGGGTGCTCAGGGAGGAGGGGCTTGGAGGGGGACTCAGAGAGGGAGGGGGTCTAGAGAGGGAGGGGCGCAGAGAAATAGAGGGCTTCAAAGGGAGGTTCAGAGAGGGAGGGGCTTAGGGGCGGGGCGGCTCAGAGTGAGGGGCGGGGCGAGGCTTTAGCCCCGCCCCAGGGCTCCCCAGAGCCACACCTCCTCCTCCTGCCGGCCCCCTCCCTGCCCTCCTGTCCCAAGGCTGCGCGGGAACAGGTGTGGGGGTTCTGGGGACAGGAAAAAGGGACACAATCCCTTTCGGAAGTGAAAGACACAGGCCGCACACGCTATAAATACGGACACAGCTGACTAGGGGGGCGGGGGGCGCAAGAAGGACCTGAGGCAGAGGGACCGGGCTAGGCTGGACCCTGAGCCCATGGACGCGCTCAGGTTTCTGACCGACTCGAAACCGGTGACGTGATACATTCCCCACCCTGACGTCCTTGTCCGGAGGCCCAGGGCAGGGGCGACAGAGGCCAGGCGCCCCCAGGTCCCACCGTGCCCACTGCCTGAGGCCCTCCCTGCCCCTTGCTCTCACCCCTAGGGGAGAGGTGTGTGTGGCATTGGCTGACAGCCCTTCTCAGGGTGGTTGGGCTCTTAATGACCCTTCCTCTTAGTAGATGACCTTTCAAGGTCCCATGGCTGTAACTTCTGGGGAGCCCTGTCTCTAAGTATCTCCAGGAAACCAGGCCTGAAGAGGCCCCCTTCACCCGGCCCCTCCCACCGCAGTGTGGACCGCAGTGGCTTCCTTTCATGCAGGAACCTCAGAAACCAAACCCCCTTGCTTCCCAGTGGATTCTGCGTTTCTGAGACGAAATCTTGACTTGAGCAGCCTCATCTTTCTCCCTCCAATCGGCTGGTGGTTTTGAACCGCTGACCTTGCGGTCCCTTGTTTGAAACAAAGAGGGGAGGACGTTTGGACTCTCTTCCCTCACTTATTCACTCGTTCGATTCGGCCAGTGTTTCATGAGCATCAATTGTGTGCAGGTGCTGCTGGGGGGACCCGGGGCAACAGCGGGGACCCAGAGAGAACCCCAGCCTGCCTTTCAGGGGCTCACAATGCAGTAGGGGAGCCGGTGGAGGAATGAGCTCTGGGATGGGGAGACACCGGCTGCTGGGGGTCAGGGGGCTGACATCATCCACGGCACGGGTAGACTCTGGGACAATGGGAGGGTTTCGGAGCCAGGGGAGGGGGCTATGGAGAGAGGGGACAGCATAGGCAGAGGTACTGAGGTTGGAGCCAGAGGTCTCGGCTCCAGGGCTAGAGGCCTTGGCTATTGGCTGGCCATGTGAGCTGGATGCGTGACCTTCCCTTCTAGGGCCTCAGTTTCCACATCTGTAAAGGGGTCCCCTAACCTACGTCTGGCCTCCCTGTGAGGTGCAGACAGTTAAGAGCTAGTTGGTGATCCGACCCCACCCAGGAGTAGCTTGGAAGAAAGTCCTGACAATCTCCTTCGGAAAAGGCAGCCGTCGAAAACCCGGGTCCGCCACCTTGAGTTGTGGTCCACTGCATGGACGTGAGGCTCGAAACCACACGGAAGCAAAAGCCCCCACCATCGAATGGATGCCGACTCAAAGTGACTACAGGGCAGAGCAGAACTGCCCCTAGGGTTTCTGAGACAGTCACTCGTCGGGGGAGTAGAAAGCCCCTTCTTTCTCACGCAGAGCGGCAGAGGGCTCCTGCACAGACGGGCCTTGCTGTTGTGAGGGTCATCAAGCCAGTTCCGGCTCACAGGACGACAGAACAATGCCATCCTCCTCTCATGGCTGCAGCCACCGGGCCCCTCCACCTCCTGGATGGCCTTCCCCTTCTCCGCTGCCCCTCCACTTGACCAAGCACGATGGCCTTCTCCGCAGACTAGCATCTCCTGACAACATGTCCAAAGTGTGTAAGAGGAGGTCTTGCTGTCTCTGCCTCTAGGGAGCGTTCTAGCCGTACGGACAAGACTTCCCCAAGCCTGGGAGATGACATCTCACCCTCCTTGCCTCTAAAGGGCAGGCTGGCCGTGCCTCTTCCAACACAGGTGTGGCACTTCTGTAATCTTCACCTGCACTGTCCGCAAAGGCATCGGTTCTTCAGGCCAAGCCATTCAGCGTCCGGATTTCACAGAAAACACCATGGCTGGGGTCAGGCACACCGTAGTCCTCGGCCGCTTGTCGTTTAACCTCTACCGGCCTTTTTCTCTGACCGGTGATGATGGATCCAAGCAGGACAGGCTTTCTGAGCCTACAGATCTTGGCGGCAGCAGACAGCCTCGTCTTTCTCCCTGGGAGCAGCTGGTGGGTTTGAACCACCGACCTTGCTGGTGAGTTAGTAGCCCAGGGTCTCCACCGCTCCGCCACGGGGGTGTCACAGAAGACACGCTCAATCAATGTCTGTCCCATGTGGTTGCGGGGAGAGTGGTTCTGGAAGCTGGTCATGGACTCTGTCTCACCCCCCCCCCATCCCGGGGTCCCTCCTCCCTGGCCCACCAGTCCCGGCCAGCTGTCCCTGCATGTGTGCGCCTCCTGTCAGAAGCAGCCGCCTGTTCCGGTGCAGCTGGTGCCCTGCTTCCCAGGGATTCCAGAGGGACAGAGCCGAGGAAGCTCAGCTGCCACCCGGGCTTAACCCAGGAGCCTGGACGCCGGCTCCTCAGAGGCCTGACACCGTGTCTGCTGACCCCAGGGGGTGGGGGGTGAGGAAGAGCATTGGCTGGGCTCCCAACCTTCCTCAGAAAGCCCTCACCTCCACTCCTGACTTCAGCATGGCCTGGCTGCTGTGTGGCCCAGGGGAAGCCAGTCACCCTCTCTGATCCCCTCCAGCACCGGGAATCACCCAGGACCCAGATCTTGTGTTGGAAGCTGGGCCGACGGCCCCTCTAAGAACAGGCTCCTGATGAGCAGGGCAAAAGAATCAATGTTCTCAAAGACTGCGTTTTGCTTGAGCACACAGTCAATGCCCTGGGACGAGCTGCCGGGAAATCAAAGGGCGTGTTGCATGGGGCAAATCAGCCGAGTCTCTTTAAAGCTTTGCTTAACAGTCAAGGGGTCCTTTACAGGATTAAGGCACGCCTGCCCCGAGGCACAAGGCCCGGTCAGTGCAGGGACCTCATAGGCATCTGATATCCGGACAGAGACCGGCCAGAGGAGAATGGATGAGTTTGGAAGAGGGAATCGAACACCGAAAGAACTGTGGCCGGCCAGAAGAACAGGTCACTCTGTCCTGGAAGAAGTACAGCCCTGATGCTCCTTAGCAGCAAGGATGGCAAGACTTTGCCTCGCGGACTTTGGACGTGTTGTCAGGAGAGAGCAGTCCCTGGAGAGGGTCATTGGTCCAGTGGTGGGCAGCGAAAACCAGAGGCAGGCCCTCGAGGAGGAGACGGATGGACACAGTGGCTGCTGTGTCAGCTACCGTGGGCTCAGACGTAGAACCGTGGTGAGGACGGTGTGTCGTCTCCGTCTCTTGTGCCCGGGGTCGCTGCGGATTGGAACCAACCCAATGGCACTGAACACCGACCGCATGAATGAATGAATGCTGTCTATTCTCCCAGCAGCTCTGTGGGTTTCCAACCCCCCCACGGGGCCCCTTCACAGAGGCGGAAACTGCGGGGGTTCCAGGACTCCGGGGATGAAACCACTCAATCTGCAGCAACCAGGGCAAGGGCGACGGTGCTCTCTGCCTAAGAAGACCTCATTTAAATCTTTCCCAGATAAGAGGGGCCCAGGGAGAACCGAGGAAGCTAGAAAGGCTCAGAGAGGGCAGGCGATTTTAACAAAGACACACAGGACCAGGGTGCAGTGGTTGGTCTGGTGTAGATTTCTACGCCCAGGCTAGTTAGTGTACATAGCATAAGGATAGGCGCGGTGGTGGTTGATTACTGTAATTACCAGCTGGGTCATAACTGCTGCACCTATTAGGGGGAAAATGTTCCCTTGTGGACATAGGCCCTCCTGTATTCACGGCAGCATAGTTCACAGGAGCAAGAGGCTGGAAGCAGCCCAATTGCCCATCAGTGAAAGAATGGGAGGTGAGTCCAGGTTGACTAGAGAAACAAATTCATAGACACGCAAGTGTGTATAGGAAAGAGCTTTATATACAAGAGCAGTTGGATATTGAGAAAACATTCCAGCCCAGTCCAGATCAAGTCTGTAAGTCCAATAGTGGCCCACATGTCTGGTACTAGTCCCTCAATTCCTCTTTAGACTCATGCAGCACATGGAATGATGCCGATTGCAGGCAGATCACAGGCTCGTGGGGAGGTCTTGTGGATCCAGTGGCAGTGGAAGCATCTCAGCGCTGGCAATGGGTCTCCACATGCCTCCTCCAGCTCTATGAGTGTCTCCACAGCAGAAAAGGGAAGGCAGAGAGAGTGGGTCTGGCCGCCAGTGAACTATGTATCTCCTTCCAGCCTCCAACCGAGATCATCAAGCTACGACCTGATTAACAGGCTAGACTCCATCCCTTTGCTCCAGTTGACAGATGATGTAGTTACAACAATCGGATACAGAAACGCTGGTACATGCACACAGCGGGACACCACGCATCCCCGAAAAGCAGCGCTGAACCCATGGCACACCTCACAACATGTATGGATCCGGAGAACATGATGTTGAGTGATGTCTCACTCACTCACTCACTCACTCACTCACTCACTCACTCACTCACTCACTGCCCTGGAGTCTACCCCGGCCCACAGAGACCCTCTAAGACAGGGGAGAACTGCTCCTGTGGGTTTCCGAGGCTGTGGATCTTGAAGGGAGTAAAAAGCCTAGTCTTTCTGCCCCAACTGGCTGGTGGCTTCAAACTGCTGACCTTGCAATTAGCAGCCCCACATGTAACCGAGACGGCTGGCCACAGAGTTCCTTGAGGGACGTTAATTGATCACAAAGGGATCCACATTGTGTGAGACCACTGCTATAAGGTATACACCAGGATGAAAACCTGCACCCGGCAGGGGAGAGGCGTTGGAGGGTCCCCAGGGAGGGGGTGGGCAAGGGAGGGAAGATGTAGCAGCAGACAAGAAGGTGGACAGGTGTCGATGTGGGTGAGAGGGAGGGTGGAGGTCCCTAAGGGGGAGGAGAGAAATCGGGGGAGGGGAGTGGGATAGAGCAGGGGGGCAGGGAGGGCTTGCAAGGCTGACCTGTTGAATGCAGAGTGGATGGTCTGCAGGAGAACCCGGCCCCTAACTCATGGTTTAAAAACCTATTTGAACGGAAGAGAGGGAGGGAAGGGTCTTGTTGAAACCCAGGACAGACAGGTGATTCGATGAGATGGTGGCGGGTTAAGTGGCCTGTTGGGGGGTGGAGGTGGGGTGGCAGTTGAGGTCAGGGAAATGGGGAGCTAATACCAGTGAACGGGGAGAAAAGGTCAAAGAACTGCCCACAGCGAGGATTCTGCAACTCCTCCTGACCGAACTGACCGATGGACCGGGCAGTGTTTCCTTCTGTTGTGCCTAGGGTCGCTGCTATGGGTCAGAACGGACTACTCTCAGGCTCCTGACCACAGGGTGGACGTGGGTGCTCTGTGCATGGCCCGTCAATAAAACCATGTTAAAATAACACTACTGGGGGTTAGAGGGAATGGGGGCGGGTAGGGAGGGGAAGGGGTTTCCATAGTAAATGAAGAAGGCTGGAGGAGGGAGAGAGTGTGAGAACGGATGATGACTGAGTAACTCATTTTAAAAAAATCCTTTTATTGGGGGCTCATACAACTCATATCACAATCCATCCATCCATCCATTGTAGGTCAAGCACATTTGTACATTTGTTGCCATCATCATTCTCAAAACGTTTTCTTTCTACTTGAGCCCTTGGTATCAGCTCCTCGTTTCCCCCCTCCCTCTCCCACCCTTCCTCCCTCATGAAGCCTTGATCATTTATAAATTATTATTATTTTGTCATGTCTTACACTGTCCGACATCTCCCTTTCACCCACTAACTTTCTGTTGTCCATCCCTCAGGGAGGGGGTTATATGTAGACCCTTGTAATCGGTTCCCCATTTCCACCCCACCCTCCCAGTATTGCCACT
>NW_022111359.1:5143347-5144373 GCF_000313985.2 Echinops telfairi | reverse complement strand
TAAGAGTTGTATAAGCCCCTAATAAAATGAGTTTTTAAAAAAGATATGAGAGATTTTGAAACTGATCGTGTAGCAATTGCACAACATTGCTTGATGTGATTGAACTATGGGATGATATGATATCTGTATTAATTCCCAATAAAAAGTTTGCTTTTTTTTTTAAAGAAATATATGAGGGAGAAACTATAGCTTTCCAAACAAGCACTAAAAATCTCCTAGAAGCTGATAAGAAGGGCTCAAGTAGAAAGATAAAATTTTGAAAATGACAATGGCAACATATGCACAGATTTGCTTGATATAATTGATTTATGAATTGTTATAATATCTGTAAGAGCCCCCAATAAAATGATAGTTTTTAAAGAATAATAATAAATAAAATAAAACATGCCTCCAGCTCGGCCATAAGGCACCAGGTGTGTCCTTCCCCTGGGCCTCCCGACCACCTCAGGTGATTTCCTTCTCCGTGCTCTGTCTGAGACGGTGTCCACGTCGGTGTCCACGTCCGTCTTTTCAGGTGAAGCGCAGCAGCAAATCTACTCTTCTCCGTGGCTAGGGTCACGGGTTCTGGGCCCGAGGGTCCGCCCCGGGGCGCACGCTACTCCCAAGACAGTGCAGCTTAGCACAGCGCCTCCATTGGCCGTTGTTCTTCTGGGACAACCACCAGCAAACGCTGCTCTGGGAGACTGGGGCGGTGTGTTTGACTTTGGTGTTGTGCTGACTCTTTGCTGAAAGCCCCGGCTTGCTCTGTGCACTTACTGTGAGCGTGTAGGTTTCTTTCCGATGGCCTCGCAGGCTGGCACAAGACCGGACTGTTGCTCTCTGCTGTAACCAGAGCTGACTCCACAGCACTGAACAAGAACAACAGGATATTAATGATTGAGGGAGTGGTGGGCCCGTCTTTGGGACCCTTAGGTTTTGTGTCAACTTGGCTGGGCCGGGATTCTCAGTAGGTTGGGAATAATTCCCCACTACAGGATCTAGTAGAACAGAACCGACTCCATGATGGGGGTCTGTGTTAGTCTGGGT
>NW_022111359.1:5126328-5142303 GCF_000313985.2 Echinops telfairi | reverse complement strand
TGCTACTTCATCACTGTCATTTTGCTACTGTTATGAATTGGGCGACCCCTGCGAAAGGGTCGTTCGACCCCCAAAGGGGTCACGACCCACAGGTTGAGAACCACTGGTCTAGGAGGTTCTCAGCGCAGGGACCCTGGGTCCAAAGGATGTGCTCCACGCCGGCTCTTCTTTCTCGGTGGTACTTGGTGATATAGCTTCTATCTTCTTGGACTCTCTGTCCTCCTGTCTCCTTGAAGATACAAGGTGATTTAAGCCACACCCCAGGGAAACACCCCTCACACCTGATCAGGGCTGTGAACGGAGTCTGGGTGTTACGTCCCACCCTAGTCCTGCCTCGGTAACACCTTGGGTGGGTGCTGTGGTAGTTAGCGATGATGTCACCTGGGTAGGAATGGAGTCAAACCTGTCAATCAAGTCTCAGCCCGATGACGCCCCTTGATGTCATAAGCCTCCTGCATGAGAGCAAGACAGCCACCCACCCTGCCCCTTCTCCCTCTGCCCCTCCTGGCTGGGACTCCACTGGGACTTTGTCTGCGTCAGGGGTGGCCCCATGTGGACCACACGACCCTGACAGCTGTGGGCACCCTAATGGGTTTCCACTGACGTTGGGTCCACACAACTCTACACCCACTGGCCTGCAATCTTTGTGCCTTCCAGTGCACCCTCTGCGTCCCCGGCATGTGGCTGCGTGAGTCTGAAAAGGGACTTATGGACCAGAGGTAGACTGGCCTGGGATGCCTTCTTGCTAATGAGGCAGACGAGCAAATGCAAGTCCATTTTTGTTAGCCGCTGAATGACCTGCCTCCTTCCCCCTCCCGTCTGGAACATCCCACTCAGGCTTGACTTCAGAACATACTCTCAGGTTCCCGGGTTCAGGACACTGTCCTTCAATCTGTCGTTTGTTTTGAGATTGTTCCTCTTGCGTGGTCACCTGAATGGTGTGGTTAATCTGGCTATGGTGACCAGGATGCCATAGTCAGTTTTGGTCTTGTCTCTTTTATGATAAAGGAACGTACCTTGCGATGCATCCTTGTTCTTCTTGAAGTTACCAGAATGTTATAATCAATGTGGTACCCTGTAACGCTCCCTAACCCTGAAGAATAGTAACATTAATTTTGCTTTCTGCTACTGTCCATACCTGCTTAAGTCTTAAACAAAAGGTACATGAGATTTTTGCCTTTAAAGATGAACTTAAATGTGGACTCAGGCCTGTAATCCAAGAATTGCTTTTAGATTCTAGCAGTCAGGTTGTAACCGAATAAAGACCCTCCTAAATTATCAAGACATTCTGGTGGCTGTCGTTTATTGGGCCCCATAACACTATAAGATTACTTCTTGGTATAAAGTTCTTTCTCATACATAGATGAGTGCCACTGGATTTGTTTCTCTAGATGAGCTGGACTCACATGGGTGCCGTCAAGGTGGCTTCCACCCCTAGAGACCCTCCACCCATCTATCCACCCACCCACCTGCCAACCTACCTACCCGCCCACCTACCTATCTAACCACCCACTCGCCTACCTATCTATCCACCTACCCACCCACCTACCCACCCAACTACCTACCTACGCACCCACCCACCTACCCCCTGTGGTACACATATAATCATTTGTCGTTTTGAGGATTAAGAGGGAAGGGGTGGAGTCTACTCTATCAATTGGGTCATAGCCAATGAGCCCTCTGTGTGGGCATGGCCTTCCCTAAGGATTCTGGGAAATCTGGTACTTCCTCCTGGGAGGCGGGAGACACCTCTCTCTCTGCCACACCTTGCAGAGTGCACTCCTGCAGACATTGCAGCTAACAAGCCACATGGACCTACCCTGATGTAACCAGACCTCTGAAGCCAGAGAAGCCACAGAGAGACCCCTGCCAGCGCTGAGATGTTTCCAGTGACGCTGGATCCAAAGACTTTCTACCCACTGGCCTGTGGTCTTCTACATTCGGCGGCATTGCATGTGTTGCGTGAGTCTGAAGAGGACTTCATAGATTGGTAGTGGACCTATGGGCTAGTATCGGACTTGATCTGGACTGGGCTGGGATGTTTTCTCCATGTTCAATTACTCTTGTATATAAATCTCTTTCTCATACACATATGTGTGTCCATGGATTTGTTTCTCTAGTCTACCCAGACGAACACACCCACCTACCCACCTATCCACTCACCCACCCACCTCCCTCCCTCCCGACCAACCGATGTGAAATACTGCTTTGTCTTGTGCCATCCCCACCTGTATCGCTATGTTTAGACCCTGGTTGAAGCCACCATGTCCGTCCATCGTTTGGAGCACAATTCAACCCATGACCGTGAGAAGGGCGTGGAGGTCACCTCTGAGAGGGCGAAGGAGATTCCTTGTCCACTGCAGCCCAAGGCTGACTGCCACAAGTCAGAGGGCGGACGTGCCTCTCCGCTCCATCCTTCTCTTGCCCTATTCCGACACTAACTGCTCCTCCCACGACACTCCCCTTTTCTGCTGGCTTCGATCCTGCATGACCGTGGCCACACAAGACTCACAGCCAAAATCCACCGTGACGGGGGTTTACGAGGGGAGTTAACAGGTTCCGACATTCAGGATCAGGCAACGGTGAGGATACAGTTGTGGTCCCCAGCAGCCCCTCTTCTCAGCCAGTAGCCATCTGTGTCTCTGGTCCTCAGGCTCTCCGGCACGTGTCCCCGTGGCTTCTGACCCTGTGGGCCAGGAAGCACCCTCCCCCCTGCCCTCACCTCACGGCCCCTGTCTCAGTCTCACTGCTCCATCGCATGGTCACTGTGCAGTGGCCTCTGGTCTTGGACTCCACCACTGCAGGCAGGAGTTTCAAACATGTTCTGTGGTAGCTGCTTTTCTCGGAGGGCCCCAGGAATTCTCTCTGTCCCTGCTTCTGAGATTCTCTCTGACACACAGGGGAATGGCAACTCCCTAGACCCACCCCTCTAGGGGTCCTTGGCCCACCGTATTTGCATAGTCCCTCCCAGTCCTCCAATCTGAGGACAGCAGTGTAAAGGGAACCCCAATCCTCCCAACTGGACCAACGGGTGACGGATTGATCAACGGAGAAGAGACTGCGGCTGACAAAGACTTCCTCTTGGGTCGGCCCGCAACCAACGCTCATGGAAGCAGTGGTCAAGAGAGCCAATGGTGCATCGCAGTTGGGTGAAGCTGCTGCACAAGAATCGGCTGGCTCAAACTGCCGTCATTCCCGTCACCTCGCAGGCATGTGGAAGTTGGACGTTGAATAAGAGACCAGTGAAGACCCGATGTGTTTGAATCACGGTGCTGGCAAAGAATGCTGAATGTGCCGCAGACTCCCAAAAGGACGGACCAGTCTGTCTTGGAGGAAGTACGGTGTCCAGAATGTTCCTTAGAGGCAAGCATGGCAAGACTTGGTCTCCTGTCCTTTGGCCATGTCATCAAGGGAAAATCGGCCCTTGGAGAAGGACACCATGCTTGGTCAAGTGGAGCGACGAGCAGCGACAAAAAGAGAAAGGCCCAGACAAGAAGTGTGGCGGTTACGTATCTGGTGTCCGTTTGAGAGGATTACGAGTGAAGGGGTGGAGCCTGGCCTGTCTATCAAGAGATAACCAATGAGGCCTCTGTGTGGGCATTGCCTTCTGCGGAGAACTCTGGGAACTCCTGTTTTTTCCTCCTTGGAGGCGGGAGACAACTCTCCCTCTCTCGACTCACTCCCCTTGGAGACTCAACTGACAAGACTTAAGGCTCACTCCCTGAGAGCCACTCTACTGACAAGACACACGGCGCTACACTCTGGGAGCTGGAGAAGCCACATGGACCTCCCCTGATGCCAGCAGACCTCTGGAGGGACCTCCCCTGATGCCAGCAGACCTCTGGAGTCAGAGAAGCCACGTGGAGACCCCTGCCAGCACTGAGATGCTTACAACACCACCGGATCCACAAGACTTCAAGCCCACTGGCCGTGATCTGCCTGCATTCGGTGTCATTGCATGTGTTGCGGGAGTCTGAAGAGGAATTGATAGGCTGGTACTGGACACATGGGCTAATGTCAGACTTACGGGCTTGGACTGGACTGGGCTGGGGTGCTTTCGTAATGTACAATTGCTCTTTGATAGAAAGCTCTCTCACACACATGTGAATACCTATGGATTTGTTTCTCTCGTCTACCCTGACTCACACAGGTGGGGAATGTTAACGTAACTGTATCTGCACCAATCCACTTTCCAAGGCACCCTGCGTGGTAGCAAGGCTAGTCCCATCCCTGGTCCATGGTCAGAGGGGATTCACCAAGAGCTTAGTCGGCATGGGTTTCCCCCTTCACCTGTTTTCTTTTTTAAACTGAAACTGTTTTTAAAACGGGTCAGAGGGGAGATCAAATGATATCATGTTTTGACCTAACATTATCTGCTAGAACCAATGTTACACTGCTCTCTGATAACAGGGCCATTCACATCCTTTGATTATGATCAGAAGGGATTAACTGGAGGCTATATCCCTGTGTTGATCCTGCAAGTGGATTTTGGGGAGACTGTGGCTCTTTTCAGGAGTAGGGAGCCACAGCCTTCTCCTGAGGAGCTGACCTTGAGGTTACCAGCGCCCCAGCACCTAGCCCTCTGAGGCTCCAGGGCCTCCCAGCCCTCCTGTCTCATAATAAAGGCCACACCCCCAAGAAGGCATCACCAGGCTACAACCGGATTGACAGCTTGGACTCCACCCCCACCTTCATGCCCCAAGCCAAACTCACTGCCCCCCAGTGGAAGCCTACTTGCAGAGACCTCCTGCGGGTCTCTGAGACTGTAACTGTTTACAGGAGTAGAAAGGCCAGCGTCTCCCTCAGAGCCACTAGTGATTTTGAACTGCCAACCCTGCCATCCACAGCCCAATGCAGAACCACTACACCACTGGGGCTCACACAGGTACCTCAAAGCCAGACTCACCACCAGGGCACCAATACTGACTCACGGCAACCCCACAGCATAGGGTAGAACCACCCCTGTGGGTTTCTGAGACTGTCATTGTAGATGGGAGTAGACAGCCTCGGCTGTCTCCCGAGGAGCGGCTGGTGATTTCAAACTGCCAACCTTGCAGTTAGCAGCCCAACGCATAACCATACGTCACCAGCGCCCCTAACCACCACACTAGTCTTACTGAAGCATTCTTTGCAAAAAGAAAGAAAGAAAAGTCCCAGCATATACCAAATGCTTCCCACACGCCTGGGACCCATTTGGCCGGCTTTCTGGCATGGAAGTGACCGGTCCTCTAGTGGGTCCTCGCTCTCTGGATGCCGGTCAGCTCTTCCCCTGTTGGAGGGCTCCATCCTCCCATGGCGCTCTGGCGACACCATGCTGAGGTGCTCAACTGTCAATCTAATGGTTAGCACTTCGAATCCACCAGCTGCTCCTTGGGAGACGGGCCCCGTGACCAGCCTCCATTAGCAATGGCAGCCTAGCAATCCCCAGGGGGCAGTTCCTTGCTTGTCCTGTGGGCACTCGGCGGTGACATCTATCTGTTGTTTGGTGGAGTTGGTTGGGACCCAGAGCAACTCCGTGGACAACAGAATGGAGCACCACCCAGTCCCGACCCGCCCTCACCGTGGTTGTCACGGCTGAGCCCGTAGTTGCAGCCACCAAGTCCACCCACCTGGTGGAGGGTCTTCCTCTTGCTCGCTGGCCCCTTCCTTGGCCTTCTCTAACATACACCATTGCCGTTGGGTGCCTTCGAATCAGTTCCGACTCACGGTGGCCGTGAGGTCCTGCCCTGCTCTCACCATGGTTGTTGTGTGTGATACCATGCTGCAGCCGCCATGTCCAGCTGTGGCAGTTCCATCATCTGGTGTCCCCGGGAGACTATTAAGACTGAAGGGGTGGAGTTTAGCCTGTCAATCAGATTGCAGCTTGATGACCTCATTTGGAGGCGCAGTGGAGATCAATAGCTCCCTGGAGGCCAGATCCACACACTTTCTGCGAGACATTCCTGTGGAAGAGCCACATGGAGCTCTGCTGCTGGAGCCAGAGCTCTGGAGCTGGAGGAGCCATGTGGAGACCCACACCAGTGCTGAGATGCTTCCACCGCCACTGGATCCACAAGACTTCGCGCCCACTGGCCTGCGAGCTTCCTGCATTCGGTGTCATTGCATGGCTGTGTGAGTCTAAAGAGGAATTTAAGGCCTGGTATCAGACTGTATGGGCTACTATCGGACTTATGGACTTGATCTGGACTGGGCTGGGATGTTTTCTTCATGTACAATTGCTCTTTGGTATAAAACTCTCTCACACACATAGGCGTCTCCCTGGATTCGTTTCTGTAGCCCCCCGGACGAACACACTATCCAGCTCGTCCATCTTCCTCTTTCTCTCGGCCCCTTCACTTGACCAAGCATGATCCTCTTTTCCAGCATATATTTACCAGTGGGGGGGACTCCCGAGTCCCAAACCTCTCTACGTGGAGCCAGGGGACCCTTCCTTGCAGGCCGGGAGCTGTGTGTGCAGCCCTGCCATCCCCCTCACAGCTCGGAGAAGCTGCTCCCAGAACCTGCCTTCCTCAAGCAGAGAAGAACCAGGTCAGCTCCGAGCGCTGGGACATCAAAAGGAATCTATAAATACAGCTACCGGAGGAAGCAGAGAAGCCTCCCCGTTCCCTCCCGGCCCTGCTGCCCTCCCACTCCACATTGGCCTGGCTGGCCTCCCACCCCGGGCCCCTTGCTGGAGAGCAGCAGGAGGACGCAGCCGGTGCTGCCTCAGTTTCCCCCCTGATCACACCCCAGCCGACCAGGCGTCCAAGGACAGAGCACCATTGCTGGCCCGTCCCTGCGAGGTGCAGATGAATTCTGAATCCCGAGGTGAGGGTGAGGAGTTGATCCAACATCCTTGGATCTCAGAATGTTGGAATCATCCTTCCTTCTCCAGGCAGACCTGCGGGGCTTCTGCTCTGCGCCAAGCACTGGGAGGGGCCCAGGTTTGGCTAGCGCAGTGGTTCTCAACCTGTGGGTTGCCACCCCTTTGGGGGCCAAACAACCCTTTCACAGGGGTCGCCCAGTTCATCACAGTAGCAAAAGGACAGTGATGAAGTAGCAATGAAAAATCATTTTATGGTTGTGGGGGTCACCGCCACATGAGGAACTGCATGAAAGGGTCGCGGCATTAGGAAGGTCGAGAACCCCTCAGAGCAGCTTCCAGGAGGAGGTGGTGGGCACTGGGAAACACATGGGAAACGCATGGGGCCTTGGAAGAACTGAGCCACAGAGCTTGGGACACAGCGACCGGAGGGTTCCTGCGAGCCCTCAGGTTAGGGCTCAGCCCTCCTCAGCCCTCCAGGACCCGCCTCCCTCCGGTCAAAGCCACGGGCCTGCACACCCTGCCCTGCGGTCCTAGCTGTCCCTCCAATGCTCGAGGCTCCGTCCTGCCCCAGGGCCTTTGCATAAGCTGTGCCCTCTGCAGGGTGCACTCTTGCCTGAAGGTCTGCACCCTCACCTGTGAGGAGATGCCGCCTCCTCAGTGAGGCCTCCCTGGGGGAGGCCCCTTCCTGCCCCACTCCCTTGGCATTCCTCAAGTCCGATCCTCGCTTTAATGTTCCTCCTTGGCACATCTGAGGCAGAGCGTGTGCAGGCCCTCACGCTGTCTCTTAACTATCGGCCCTGCTGCAACGTCAGCTTGCAAGGCCAGCCATTGCAGTCGGTGTCACCCAGAGCTGTGTGCCCAGAACAAGCCAGGCAGACAGTAGGTGCCCAATAAACGCTGTTTCAAGGCACAAAACCCCCTTTTCCCTGAGTTTTGTGCTCTCCCAGGCCTGGGCCTGGCTCTGTCTGGTTCCACCACCACCCCCATCCTTGGGGGGTCCCTGGTTGCACCCAGCAGAGCTGGGCACATGGTTGCTGCCCGGATTGAATCTGTGTCCCACAAAAATATGTGTCAGCGTGGCCAGGTTCTCAGTGGCTTGGCAGTTATGTAATAATGTGATTTGGCAGTTATGTAATGATGGGATCATCTCTCACCGTGTGGTCTAATATAATCAAGCCGTTGTAAAAGGGGGTTAGCCTGGGACCCAGCACCCTTGCTCAGGCCACAGCCCTGACCTGACACCAGGGGAGTTTCCCTGTGTGGTGGCCTGACTCGCCAACAGACAAAGAGAGAGAGAGAGAGTAGCCAGCAGAGAAACACGGACCTTAATTACAAATAGAAAGAAGAGACTGGGTGGAGACTGTCTTTTGGACCTGGGGTTCCTATGCTGAGACCCTCCTAGACCCTCCTGGACACAAAGAGATCACCCAGGAATGCCAGACGCCAGGATGCTGAAGGGAGACAAGGCTCTTTGTCTCTCGGAGCTGACAGAAAGAGACATCTAAACACCAGGAGCCCTGGTGGTATAGTAGCTTATACATTAGGCTGCTACCACAAGGCCAGCTGTTCAAAACCACCAGCCGCGCCACAGGAGAAAGTGGAGGCTCTCTATTGTCATCAAGAGTTAACAGCGTCAGAAACCTACAGGGGCAGTTCTACCCTGCCCTGTAGGGTCGCTCTGAGTCAGAGTCCACTCGATGATTCCGTTTGGCGAGTGAGTTTTGAGCTGAGAACTTGCTAAGCGGCAAGAGAACAAACTTATGCGTGTTCCAAACACCCCCTGTGGTATTTCTGTTACAGAAGGTCTAGAGAACTACGAGGCGGCCGGACGATCCTAACTCATTGTGACCCCATTTGAGAGAGTGGAATTGACCCACGGAGTGCCCTAGACGAGACAGCCAAGCCTTTCTTCCACAGCACCAGTGGGTCGGTTCACCCCGCCAGCCTTTCCGTTAACTGCCGAGCCCTTCACCGCCACACCACCAGGGCTCCTTGGACACAGTCATCCTCAGGAGTCATCGGCCGGTTCTGACTCATAGCGAGCTGACATCCAATAACCTGATGGAGCACTGCCCGCTCGGTCCTGCCCTGTCCCCACAACTGTTGGTGTGACTGAGCCCATTGCTGCAGCCACTGTGCCCATCTATGGACACACAGTGGATTCTCAATGAAGTAAGTTGGATACAGAGACCTCCGGGGCTCGTCTCCGCCACCAGGTGAATCATGAGGTTTTGTGGGGTTTTTTCAGGTGGGGAGCGGAGTGAGCTGGGAAGGGGGTGAGCCCAGAGGCGCCAGCCACCACGCTGATGTCAGCGTCACCTGTGCCCCTGGCCCTGGAGGCGATGACGGAGCCGTCTCAAGCTGAGGTCATTCACACACAAGCACTGACACAAACTCCCCTCCACCTTCGCAGCCCGGTTTCCATTTCCAGTTGACGCCCCCCCCCTCCCCCCACCCCACCAACCGTGAGGCGTCGTCTCACATTTCTGAGGGAGGACAGAGGTGGGCGAGGCGCACCTGGAGGACAGAGAGGGAGAAGGCAACCCACCCTGTGGAAGCACCTGCTCTGTGCCCATGCCATGGGCCGCTTGCTTGCCTCCAAGAACCAGACAGCTCACCACTTGCTCTGGGAATCAGAAGTGAATCCAGGAGATGGTTTGGGAAGACCTAAAACGAGGGCTGGATCAGGGCTGGATCAGGGCTGTCCCCTGCCCTTTGAAGATCAAGGAAAGCTCCCCAGGAAAGGGTGTTCCCTCAGCCCACAAGGGTCAAGGGGAGAACTTCCCAAGCAGGGCCGTGGGGCCAGTGCAAAGGGCTTAAGGTAGGGCTGAGTCCGCGCTGGGAACTAGGAGAATGAGATACCCCAGTGATGCTGCCCTCTGCCTTGTCTGTGCCTCAGTTTCCCTATCCATACTCCAAGACAGACCCTCACAAACCTCACAACCAAGCTCCTTGCCATCCATTCTTTACCCACTCATAGCGATCCTCCAGGACAGGGTAGGGCTGCCCCTGTGGTTTTCCGAGACTCACGGGAGTAGAAAGCCCTGTCTTTTGAAAAAGGTAGACACCGCCCCCACCACCACCGCCCGGGGGAGCTCACTGTCCCTAGAGCCCTCTCTGTGCTCCCCTTAGGGTGATCAGGATGACACCAACCTCATTTGCATATGCAGATGATGCCGGGGGTGGGGGTGTCCTGGGATGGGGGGGAGCTGTTGGGGGTGGGAGGAGGTGGCTGTGCTCTGTTTCCACAAGTGAATCTGGCTCAGGAGACCACCGCTCAGAGCTGGAATGTAATGGCTCCTGGCTGGAGGGGTGTGTGTGTGTTTGCGTGCTAGCACCAGACAACTGCCTGCCTGATCCAGGTTCCGGTACAAGGGGCTGAGAGGGGGCAGCCCCTGACTACTGTCTGTCTCTGCCAAGGACCCACTGTGCACCCAGTTCTCATACCTCCTCTCTCCACAAGGGACACTGCAGTAAAAGGAAGGGACAGCTGGTGGACTCGGGGACCAGAGGTTCTGGGTTCAAGTGCCCTTCCTGCATGTCCATGCCAGGTCCCTTAGCCTCCCTGAGTCTCTTGCGACAAATTTATATGAGGGTTAGCCAGTCATCTCGGGATGATACAGGGAGTCCTCGTGGCATAGTGGCTCTGCATTGGGCTGTCATCCGTAAGGTCCACAGTTCAAAACCACCAGCCACTCTGCCGGAGAAGGACAGGGCTTTCGACTTCCAAAAACCAGTTAGCGAACGTCTCGAACGTCTCGGAAACCCACAGGGGTAGCTCTACCGTGTCCTGTAGGGTCTCCACGAGTCAGAGTGGGCTTGATGGCCGTTGAGTTTGGTTTTGGGGTGATGTGTTGGGCCGCTAATGACGGCAAGGTCAGCAGTGTGGAAGCACCAGCCGCCCCCCAGGAGGAGGACAGGGGTGCTTCCTATTGCCATCAAGAGCCACAGTCTTAGAAACCCACAGGGGCAGTGCTGCCCTGTTCTATGGGTTGCTGTGAGTCAGCATGGACTCGATGGCACTGAGTGTGGTTTTCTGGTTGGGGGCTGGTGGCGTAGTGTAAAGCGCTTGGCTGCTTACTGAAAGGTTGGGGGTTCAAACCCATGCAGGAGCTCCCATGTTTCCTGTAACGAAGAAAACCCTTCCAGTGGACGCGTCAGTCCAGACCCCAATAGAGCCGAGTAGAACTGGCCCAGGGGGCTTCCAGCACTGGGATCTGTATGCAAGCAGACAGCTACCCCCCTTCTCCGGAAGAGCAGCTGGTGGGGTTCAAACCACCAACCTCTTGGTTCACCCCGCTGGGCTTCATCCCTGTGTCAGCAGGGCGCCTCCCAGGAACGGCGGTTGCTGGTGGTGGCCTCGTTTTCAGGTGTCCTTGGATCAGTTCCGGCTCACAGTGACCCCGTGCCCCCCAGAAGGAAACCCCAGAAGGAAACGCTGCTGGTGCTGTGCTGTTCTCCCAACCCTGCTGGGTTGGCCTCCTGCTGGGCTGAGGCTGAAGTTTCAGAAACCCCACTCCCCCCAGGGCAGTGCTGCTCAGGCCCCCAACAGAGACACAATGCTTGGGGCCCTGCCACGCACACCGGCCACAGAAGTGCTTGACTCGTGTCCCCTCCCCCAGGCTGGAGAGCTGATCTCTGCCATTCTCCCCTACACAGAAGCCGTCCTGACCTCGGCCACTGTCCAACAGGGCCTCGGTTTCCCCATCCAAACATTGTGGGCAGCACCCTTCCCCTCCCCACCCCACCCCACCCCACCCCCAACCTCCCAGACATTCATTCAACCATTGGTTTGTCCTTTATGTTATATGCACTTGCCGAGCACTCAGTGTGTGCCAGGCCCCAGATTCGGCCCTGGGAGACAGTGGAGACCAAGATGCAGCGTGGAGGGTGGGGAGGGGGCTACCCTGACCGTCTAAGGGAGGGTCCGGAAGAGATTCTAGGAAACGGAGTGGGGAGAGCCGGGCAGAGGGAGAGGGGAGGGTTGGTTAGTTCAGGGCAGCGATTCTCAACCTGTGGGTTGAGACCCATTTGGGGGTCGAACGACCCTTTCACAGGGGTCACCTGATACATAACAGGAGCAAAATGACAGTGATGAAGTAGCAACGAAAATAATTTCATGGTTGGGGGGTCACCACAAGAGGAACTGTATTAAAGGGTGGCTGGCGGCATTAGGAAAGTTGAGAACCACTGGTTTAGGGCGTTGGGGGGCCTTTGAGCCGAGACTAGCATGATTTGAGCCTTCCAGCGACCTGGGAGAAGAGCCTGCAGGGCAGAGGGAACAGCCCCTGCAAAGGCCCTCAGGCAAGACTAAGCTGGGCGCAGCAAGAAGAGGGAGGAGACTGGGGCTGCTTGGAGGGAGCCAGGAGGCGCCAAGACCTGGGTGCTCAAAGCACGGTTTCTCGAGGTTGTCAGTATTCAGATCTGCACAGTTGGGGCCACTCTCTGGACAGGAAAAAGTCACACGTCTCTTAGTTCCAGTCTCCCCCAATGCTCACAGCCCCCCACCTCACCCCCCCACCCCGGGATATTTGAGCTTGGGAAGGGGTCCACAGCGGGGGGGCCCTGCGCTTTGAGGTCAGAGTTAAAGGGCAAGGGTGGGAAGGGTCAGGGCTATGGGCCTGGCCCCCTCCTTGCGAGCGAGAGAGCAAGCGCTAAGCGGCTAGTTGACTGAGGGACCAGCTGGGAGGATTTAGCCAGCGCATCTGCCAGGGAAGCAGCTGCCGCTTTGGGGGGAGGCTGGAGGGGAACAGGGGCTGGTGGGGGGGTGGGGGGTGGAATCTGCCTGAGGAGAAGCGCGTCTGCACGGCCCAGCTGCCAGCTCTGGCTGGGGGACACCCCAAATCCACCCGGACCCCGGGCCCCTCCCTCGCCCCAGCCGCCCCCACGTGCCTCTGGGGGAGGGGGCGTCAGGGCGTCCCTGACGTCACACGTGGCTTCAGCCAATTGGAACTGCCCTTTCGGAGCCCCCAGGGGATTCCCAGGCTAGAGCCAGGGACCAGGGGTGTGACAGAGTAGCGAAGACCCCTCTTTAGGTGGGCTTAAGGAGGGGCTGCAGCTGGCGGGGAACACCGGCTCTAGGGTCCGTCCGTCGGCGGAAGTCGGGAGCGGGGTTCAGGAGGTCCCCCACCAACCTAGCTCCAGCTCGGCTCAGAGAAGGGCAGGGACCGGCGGGTGTCACACAGCCCGCGGCGAGGAGAGCGGTGGCAGTGGAGGACAGGGCAGTGGGGCGGGGTCTCCTTTCCCCACCTGCGCCAGGCACCCAGGAGCCGGGCCCAGGCTTTCCCCGCCCCACCCCGCCCCAGGGTCCCCAAATCCCGCGTGGCCTCCCGTGAGCCTAGCCAGTCCCCCTCGAACCCAGGGCCGCAGCCCGGGCAGCGCTGGGAAGGTGTCGCTGGCCGCGGGCGCCCGCGAAATCCGCCCTGGATTCTGCCCGCCCCGGAGCTGGACGGAGCGCGGCGCCGCCCTACGCGCCAGCTCGGGGCGGGGAAACTGAGGCCCCGAGGGCGGAGCTATTCTCCGAGTCACACGCTAGGAGTGCGGCGCCGGGGCCGCGGGCGCCGGTGACCTTGGGCGATGCCTGACACTCCCCCACCCACCCCTCCCCGCGGAGTCTCGCTAGCTCCCCAGCCCCCCAGGGCCGGCCATGAACTTCCTGCCACCCCTGCTCCAGGTCGAGGCTCAGACAGGCAGGAGCCCCTGGCGGGAGGGAGCGGCCCAGTCTGACCTTGCCCTAGTGCAGGGCCATGAAAGAACCATTCATGGCCACGGAGCTGGGTGGCGGTCGAACGGCCAGCGGGAGTTGGGCCTCCCTCACAGCCTTTGTCCCTCTCCCTAAGATGCCCTGCTCACCCACCCACCCCCATATAGCCCACTGCTCTCTCGAATCCAGCTCAGGTGCCTGTACCACCAAGACCTCTCTTCGTGCTGTGCACCCTCCCACCCAAGCACCCTGTTAGTTGGCATGGAGTTGATTGGGACTCAAGGCGACCCCACCTGTGCAGGGGAGAAATGTTTCCTCTTGTTAGGCTTCAAAGAGTGGGCTCTGACCCCGGGCTACCCCTGTGCACAAAGGAAACACTGTCCCCGTGCCCAAGCCCATTGTTGCTGTCTCTCTGTCCGTCCATCTCCTTGAGGGTCTTCCTCTTTGTCCCTGCCCCTCTACTTTACCAAGCACAGGGACTGGTCTCTCCTGACAACATGTCTAAGGTATGTGAGACAGAAAAGCCTCGCCCACCTTGCCTCCAAGGAGCACCCTGGCTGTACTTCCTCCAGCACAGATCTGTCCATCCTTTAAGCGGTCCTCGGTGCTTTCCCCTCCAGCACCACAGTCCCAATGCCCCCATCTTTCAGAAGCCAATGACCTGGCCTTTCTTCAGAGGTGCTCTGTCCGGAAGGGTTCAAACAGCCAACCTTCAGGTAGGTTGTGGAATGTCTCAAGATCTTTGTACCCTCCCCTCCCCACCTCCCTTACTTACTTCAGCTCCTGTGTTTCTTTACAACACCCCCCCCCCACACACACACACACCCCAGGCTGAAGACAGATGGTAATATCATCTTGTTGACCTCTCAATGAGTGGCGGAAGAGTAGGTGGCTGCAGAGCCCAGTTGGGCCAAGGCCCAGGTCCAGGAAGGGCATGTAGGGGTGTGTGTGTATGTGTGTGTTTGGGGGGGGTGGAGAGGCAGTGTGTAGAGGTGGGAAGAGGGCTGAGGGGTTGGGGCTTGCCACCCCTCCCCTTCCTTGTCAGGCCTGTCTCCCTCGGTGAGCACCACACAGGACGTGGAGTCCAGACCCTGAGACCCTGACTGGTTTCCACCATACTGCCTGATTTGCCTGGGATGCTGGGCTCCGGAAAGCCAAGTGGAGGCAAAACCACACGGGCAGGCAGGAAGCCCAGCTGCCCACAGAGGTGTGTGGTCACCAGGGCAGCCCTGGGAAGGTGTCTGGGTCCTGGAAGACCCGGACTGTCCCCACAGGGGCCAGGGGGGCTGCAGATAGTCCAGGGCCTGGTGTGCCCTGCCTAAGGGGTACGGTTCATGTCCTGAGCCCCTATGTCCCCATTCAAAAGCTGGAGGGAAGCTACACTGCCCGTTGGGAGGCGGGATGGAACAAGGTGGGTTTCTCTCTCTCTCTCTCTCTCTCTCTCTCTCTCTCTCTCTCTCTCTCTCAGTAAGAGGTCTTCCTATTGTTCGGTGACCTCAGCAAGCTTTGATCCCTTGGACTTCAGTTTCCATGAAAGGGAAGCAGATAGTGGCCCTGGGGAGTGACTTAGCCCAGAGTACTGTGGGTGTGCCACACTGTTGCTAGGTAAAGATGGGAGCGTAAGATGTTTCATTGAGCACCAGGACATCACCCAGCCCACGGGGAGTGGGGGTGGGGGTGGGGGCAGGACATGGATCACACCCTCTGGGCGTGGGAAGGGTCTGCCTGTACTGGACTGAGGGATGAGAACGGTCCACACTAGCTTAAAGTGAGTCACACAGAGAGGGACAGGGAGGTGACTCGAGAGTCCACCAAGCCACAAGCCTCCATCTCGCGGTCCCCAAAGCAGGGGGCAGGAGTGGTGTTACAGAGTAGTTTAAGAGCACAATCCCTGGAGCCAATTGGCTGGAGTTCGAATCCCAAGCCTGCCACTTTCTAATTCGGTGACCTTGTCTAACTAAGATGCCTCCACCGTTGGTTGAGTTTCCCCCAAATGTCAGCGAGGCTTGGTGGATTGAATGGTCCTTTGTAAAGGGGGGAGAGGCAATGGAGTCAAGGCACAAGGTTACGTGCAATGGCACAAGGGTTACGTGCTTGCTAAACGGCCAACTGAAAGATTGGTGGGTTGAATCCATTCAGCTCCTTCGAGCAAGAAAGAGCAGGTGATCTGGTACCATTCAGGGGCAGCCTGGGAAACGCTCCGGGGCGTCTGCTCAGTCTTACAAGTTGAAATCAGCTCTAGGCACCAACGTCAAGAATGAGGCAGCGTCATCTAGACAGCGGAGATCCCCACCCCTCTCCACTCTCATGGCTTGTGGGTGCTCTAATTGGTGATGGATGCTGGAGAGGGGGGCATGTGGGGCCAAGGGCAAGAGATGGGGGGGTGCGGTTTCTATGAGGCCTAACACCAGTGTAAAATCAGGGTAGGGCCTTCCCCTTATCCAAGTGCCTGGGGCTGCCCACCAGC
>NW_022111359.1:5123630-5125807 GCF_000313985.2 Echinops telfairi | reverse complement strand
GTGGGGGGGGCAATTGTTGGCTGGGGAGGCCGGGTCTGACGTTCTGCTGGGGTCGGGGGTCGGGAGGGGGCTGTGGGCCCCACCACGGGGAGGAGGTGGCTTTGGGGCCGGGGGTGGTGGGAGGCAGCTCGTGGGGCGCTAAAATGGAAAGATTAGGCAGCCGGGCAAATCTCATTCAGGGGCCTGGATTTTAGGAGGTCGCTATATGGTGAGGTATAATGGGGGTCCGGTGACATCGCGTTAGAGGGGCTGGCTTTTGGCCTGGGGCACTGGAGGCTCCCTCCTCGGGGCATCTGTGTGCTCCGCAACACGGTTTGGGGCCTGGGGTCTGAATGAGGAGCTATAATGGGGGTTCTGTGAACACCGCAGCGGGTGGAGATTTTGTCGGGGGTGGGGGTGGAGGAGGCACAATGATAGGGGCGCGCGGCTGCGCCGCTGGGGAGCTGGATTGGGGCCCAGGTGGGGGTTCTGGGCAGGCCTAGGCGGAGGGGGCTTGGGGGCGGGGCCCGAGAGCTTAGGCAAGGACGACCCATTGCTGGAGAGGTGGTCCCGGCGCAGGGAGGCCCCCTTGCCCTTCTCCGGGGTCCAGCTGCTACACCTTGAGCCCCCCTCTCTCCAGCTGCCCGCCTGTCCCCAACCAGTCCGGCCGAGGGGACAGGGCCGCGGCGGGGGGAGGGGACAGCTAGTCCCGCTTCTCCGCTGGAGGGGGAGCCTGGGGGTTTGGGGCCCCCCAAGAGCTGACAAAGGGACAAAGAAATCATCTCTCCTCTAGAGTGCGCTGGGCGAAGGGGGGTGCAGAGCGTTCCCCCCACCCCCCTTGGGCGCTGATTGGTCCCCGGGGCGGGGGTCACGTGCCCCCCACCCTGTCCCGCTCTCCGCCTCTGAGCGTCCTGCCGGTTTGGGGCACCTCTCAGAGAGGGCGCCGTTGAAGGGGCAGGTAGGTGTTGGAACTGGGGGGGTTTGCCAAGTCCTAGGCCTGGGGGAGACCCACAGACCCCCAACCTCTGACTGAATCGTGTGCGTCCTCTGCCTATCACTTTGAATCCCAGGCTGGAGGGGTTCTGGGGCTTGGGATTAGGGGAGGGGTCCTTAATTTGGGGCGTCTGGATTTGAATTTAAAGAGGAAGGTTCATGGGGGGCATGTGGGCTGCTAAATGGGAGGACCCTCACACTACTGGCAAAATTGCACTTGTGCCTGTTTTACTGGGTCCCATCAGATTCTCGGGGTGCACCATGTCTCCCCCAAAACAAAGTTGGGTCCCCAGAGGGCACCTCACTTCCACACGGCTCCCCACCACCACCCCCGCCCCTTCCCATAGTTTGAAAATACTTCTCTTGGAGGTGGAATCTCTGTATGCATTTGCACAGTTAACTTAAACTCTGTTTCAGTAGAGGAGAGGTTATGGGAGGCAGACAGACTGCGCTTTCTACTCCTGTAAAGAGTTGCAGTCTCCGAAACTCACGCGGCCATTCTCCCCTGTCCTAGAGGGTTGCCATGAGTCAGTGTTGACTCCATGGCAGTGAGTGCGTGTGAGTGCGAGTGAGTGAGTGTGAGTGAGTGTACGGGAGAGTCCCTCAGTGGCTCAAGCAGTTAAGCAGTGGACGAGGAGCCTAAAGAGTGTCTGTTTGACCCAGAGGTGCCTCTGTAGGGAGGCCTGGAGAATCCCTTCTGAAAGGTCGAAGCTTTGAAAACTCAGGAGCATCCAAAGGGTCCCCATGAGTCGGAATCGACTGGACATTGATTAACAACCACACATGGTGTGGGGGAGAGGCTGGGCGCTGCCGGGGGTGGGGTGGGGGGGTGGAGGGTGATCTAGGACCTAGCCGGGAGGGGGTTCTAAGCCCTCTGGCCACTGTGCTTTGTGATCCGCCTTGTGACCCACGGACACCGGAGAGGTGGAGGTCTGGCAGAGGCCTCAAAGAGCTACCGTGTAGCCACCCTTGACCAGTTCCTTTCTGAGAACAGAGAGGGAAACTGAGTCATGGGGAGGTGGCAGGGAGGCTGAGGAGCGAGGCCAGGTGTCTCCACTCCTGGGGCTGGAGGACAAAGGGTAACACCCCCCCCCCCAATCCACTGAAATCCTACTGCCTTCCTGGATTCCCACCCCCCAGCAAAGACTTGTCCTGAGACATTCTCTGGCCTTCTTCATTAGACTAGGAGATTGGGGGGGGGGGGG
>NW_022111359.1:5108071-5122942 GCF_000313985.2 Echinops telfairi | reverse complement strand
ACAGCTAGAAAGGCTGTGAGCCCTGGGGCCTAAAACCCAGCAGGGACTCTTCTGCCAAGCTCCGAATCTGAGCTTTACCCCAAGGGCAACAGGAGTGGGGGGAGGGGAGGCATGGAGGATTTTTGCAGCAGAGGAGGGGCCTGGGTGATGCCTCAGGCTTTGACAGCTGTTTTTAAAGGATGCTACCAGGAGTCAGGCACCTCAGAACCCTGCCCAGAGCGGTGGTGGGCTGCCCATGCCCAGGAGGCAAGCAAGGAGGCTTGTACAGCCATCTTTCCAGAAACCTGGAAAAATAATTCTGCCATGGCTTGGCAGGGGAGGTGCAGGTGGCGGCCCGCCGGGCTTCTTCCCCACCTCTAGGTGCTGTGGGTTTTCGTTGCTCCTGGCGTGTGTGAGGGCCTGCGATTCTGAAATGCGGAGCTAGTTAAGGAGTTGCAGGATTCTCACCTTCCCATTCCTCCCACACCCAGCGGCTTAGGCTGCCTTGGAGGTCGGCTCTGGCTTCCTCTTGGCTACTCCGAACGCCCCCTCCCCCTCTCACTTAGCAACTGTCAGGGACACTGACTGCAGCCCAAGACACAGGCCCCAGTTGCCCATTCACATTCCATGTCTGAATCACCCAGGGCACCTGGGGGTGGGGGTGCGTGGCTCAGGAGACAGACCCCCATCCTAGCCACCTGGTACCTCTTTGGACGGTGCCAGACTGGCATATAATTCTCTTTTATTATCAGAAACATCCACTGTCTCTTTTCTGCGGATTCCAAGGCAAAGGGGCAGGTGTCAGAGCCTGTTCAGGAAGTGACTTGGGAGGCCAGGACTTATGTCCCTTGGGGCAGGGGCACCGAGGTCTCCTGCCAGCTGCCCTCCATGCCGGTTCAGCTGGTCCCAAGCACTGAAGGTGGCCGCCCCAGGTCCTGCCGGGAGGGAAGCCCAATCCTATTGGACTACATTTCCCAGGATGCACTGTGGACCGGGCTGAGCCTTTCTTCCAAGGGCAGACCTAGGAGCGAACTTCCCAACCGCAAAAGTCCAGAGGATTGTGAGATCTAGAGGGGCCCTAAGGGAAACCCTGTCCAGACAGGGGGTAATGAATCAGCCAACTTACACCCCCAGCTACCCCTGTGTGCTGGGCCCTGTGCTGGGTGACCCCCGGATCTCAGACAGGGAGTCTTTCCAGCTGGTGCCTGCTCTGCTCTCCAGAAGTCCCCAGGAAGAAAGGGACACACAGAGAGACACTGGTCTTCTCAACTACTGGGGGTGAGGACTGGGCCAGAAGGAGTCACTGAGGCTGGGAAAAGTTGGGCTCTGCCCAGTGGATCAGCAGAGGTGCTTTGAGGAGGGCATGGCAGCTAGGGCCATGAGGGATGTGCAGGTGTTCACCCGCTCGTGGACACATATTTCCTGGTGTGTCTACGTGTCTGAACTTTTTTATTATCGTATGAGTGAAAGTTGACAGGGCAAATCTGTTTTCCTTTCAGCAGTTTACAATGGCTACATCTTTTCCGACAGATTCCAAAGATCGCCCCTGTGTCCTGGCCCCATCCCTTCCTTGCGGATAAGGGATCAAGCCCCCACCCCCCATGAGCGGTTGATAGCAAAGGGGAAAGGGCAAAACCAACCCCACTACTATCGAGTCGATTCCAACTCTGTGTAGGAAGACCAAGACTGCAGCTCTTTATGGGAGCAGTCAGCCTTGTCGCCGTCTCCCAAAGAGCGGCTGGTGGATACCAACTGCCGACCCTGTGGTTGGCAGCCCAATGCCTAACCCACGATGCCACCAGGCTCCTAAATGGTTGCTCTCACTGGTCTCTGGGTGGCGCCAGCAACCCGTGCTCAATGGTTGGTGCTTGGCACCCCTCCACCTGCTGCCATAGAGACAATGGCCAAGAAGACCCCAACGGGCACACAGCACCCCTGGGTCCCCAGAAGCTGGAACCCAGCGGACGGCACATCTTACTTAGCTGGCCTCCCACTCTTCTCTCTCACATCCCCTCCGAGACTCGGGGTTCCCATCCGTGAAACGGGGTAAAGCAATGCTCCTGAGGTTTCCCTATTGGAAGCTGATGGCCAAACCTTCTCCCGAGGGGCCGAGGGGTGGGTTAGAACCACCAGCCTTTTCAGCAAGAGCAGTCGAGCGCTTAGCAGGCTGTGCCACCAGGCGTTCCCTCCATCCTCCTCCCCCCATGCCAGGCAGGGCAGGACAGGGTCTAACTTGGCAAAGGAACCAGGAACCTCTGGCAGCCGGGGGCACCACTCTTATTTGTTAAGCTGATGGCGAGCTAATAAGCTCCCACTGTGTGCCTGTCTGAGAAGCGTTGGGCTGTTAACCTCAAGGTGGGCAGTTCAGATCCACCAGCAGCTGCCAGGGAGAAAGGTGAGGCTGTCTGTTCCTGTAAAGATTGACCGCCTCGGGAGCCCGCGACGGAGTCAATATGAGTCAGAATCGACTCGATGTCAGCGAGTACTGTGTGCCAGGGGCTGGGGACCCAGCACTGGCCACGACTGACCATTCCATGCCCTTCATGAGGTCAGCACAGAACATGAACCATGGAGATGGAGCAAGTAAACCAGATAGCCCATTTGGAGGGTGGTGGGGGCAGTAAAACTGATTGATACAGCTGAAAAACGTGGGGATTTTTTTTTTTTTTTTAACCTGTGGTTGTCGGGGAGGTTGCATTGAGGTGTCTGGGAAGATGGGGGGGGGGGGGCATGTGCTGCAGAGATCTTCAAGGACAGAGCTCCAGGCAGAGGGCACATCTGCAGAGGCCCTGGGGCAGGAGGGAGGGGCCTGGTGAATTGGAAGAACTGCGGGGGCCACCCTTGTGGCTGGAAGGGAGTGAAGAGAGGAGGAGGGGAGGGTGGGGAGGGGACAGGCTCAGCATATCCAGGGCCCTGTGGGGCTCAGAAAACCTCAGGCTTTGATCCCCAGGCAAGCGGGAGCCCTGGAGGGCTGTGAGCCCAGAATGGACAGGCCCTGCCTTGGGGGGGTTCACGGGTGCCCTCTGGCAGCCGCGCGGGGAATAGACTGCGGGTCTCTGGCTCAGCCTGGAGTAGGCTGAGGCGAGGGCACTAGCCCAGGCAGGGCCCGTATGATGGGGCTCACTTAGGGGCGGCAGGAGAGCCATTCGGGCAGCAGGTGTAGCCCGTGCAAAGGCCCTGGGGCAAGATGGGGCCAGGCAGGTGGGGTGGAGAAACTGAGGATGCTGGAGCGGAGTGAGCGAGGGGGACAGAGAGGAGGGACAGGGCCCTGTGGGCCGCGGGGGGACCCCAGCGTTTACTGTGAGGCTGTATGGGGCATTACTCCGAGTGGGCGGGCCCACGAAGGGGGGGGCCTCCACATTGTCCTGGCCGCCCTCCCAACAGAGGCCCTCCTCCCAGCCCCGCCCCCAGTCCTCTCCCATTGGCTAAGGCGGAGACTCCTCGCTATCCCTTGGTGGTATTCCTGCCCGCCCACCTGGATAAGGTACTACCTTGGGTGACCGTGATGCTCCTGACACCCCCAGCATGGCCCCCTGCAGCGCCAGCCCATCCTGGGGTCGTGTTCGCGACCCTATCGGGGTGCTGTCTTTCAGAGAAGACTATGACCGAGGGGAAGGTTAAGGACCGTGTGCCTCGCTGGGCCAGCCAGCCGGCAGAGGCCAGGGGAGAGGGAGGAAGCGCTGGGGGGCCACCCAACTCAAGAAGGATGACCGTGAGGAGGGGCTGAGGGGACCGGCAGGGGCAAGAACTCATCCAGTTTTGGTTCGCATCCCAACCTGGCCCTTTTGGGGGCTCTGCAACCTGGGGGGAGGGGGATAGACGGGACTCGCTCCCTCTGAGCCTCCCATTGCTCCCCTGCCACATGGTGAGAACCTCCCGACCCACGACCCCTCCTTCCAGCAGACTCTTGCCAAGAGCAGTACCATACATCCTACCCACCCACCTGACTCCTCGTGACCCCAGGTAGTGTTTTGGGGGCTGTCAGTCTTCACTGGAGGGGCAGACCCACCACCAGGGCCACCAGCACTCCTTACACTGTAGCCGCCCCCCTAAGTATTCACTCTTGTTCCCCTTTGGGACTCTGAGCCCCCCTGCCCGTCTGATTTTCTCCGGGCTTCCCTTTCTCACGCCCCCTGTGCTCCGTTCCCCATGTCACTCCTGACTCTGCGGGTCCCTCCGCCATTCCTCAGCCCTGACTCACCCAGAGCCATCTGCTCTGACCCCAGGGCCATCCCCCCAGGCCCTATTGCCCGCCTTTGTCTCCTCAGTAGTCTCTCTTCTGTTCCCAGAAGCACTTGGTGAGGCCCACTCTGCCTCCTGCCCAACCTCTCTCAGCAGAGCCCCACCCCCAGGTCCCCTGTCCAGCTTGGAGGTCTTGGGGTCCCCCTAGACAGGGCCTCTGGGGAGGGGCAGTGACTGAGGAATTCTGGGTAGGAGCACCGTCAGAGAGAGGGAGAGAAAGGTGTAGACTCTCCAAACTACAAAAGTGTGGGACCCCCCTCTTCTGCCCCCAGACCGAGGACCCCAAGGGCAGGATGTTTTCCTCTTTGTCCCCCCCACCCCAAACTGGGCTCCAAGAACAGGGGCCAACTTCTCCCCAGGATTTCTCCCTAATGGAGTGGAAGGCGACACTTGCCTAGACACCCCCAGTGGAGAAGTGTGGGTGCCAGGCCCCCCTTCCAACCTAGCCCGGACTCCCTGCGAGCCCCCAGGCTCCTTGGGGGGGGAACCCCTCCCAGCCCCTCCCAGCCCCTTAATTACCCACTGGGTATAAATGACACTTCAATTTCCTCTGAATGGGCCCCCACGCGCACAGGCAGCAGTGCGCTGAAAGCCAACACCCCTCCCCCACCCCTAATTACAAGTTGCTGCTTCCGATTCCCCTCCTGGCAGCTCAATTTCCAAACAGTGATTAAAATTAATTACCCGAGGAGCCCCCCTCCCCTCCTGGCCCGGAGCCCCGGGGACCTGTCCAGGTCTCCCATTCAAGGTCTCCCCAGGGCAAGCGGGCCCAAGTGGCCCACTCCACCACCCACCTGCTTGTCATCCCCAGAGTGTCCCTGGTGGCTGGCTGGCTGCTGCGCTTTGTAAGCAAGCGGTGCCTTGCCAGTGCCCAGTCAGTGTTCCAGAGAGGCTGTGTGGCCACTGGGCCTGGGTTCAAATCCCAGGTGCCCTCTAGTGGGCTTTGTGACCCTGGCCAAGTGGCTGAGAATCTCTGAGCATCAGTAACTGTGCTGAGTAAGGATGATGATCCTGGTCTCTGTCTGTGGACGAGACAGGTGACAGGTGACCAGCCTGGCAAATGCCTGTGAGTGAGTCCTTTCCATCCCACCCTCACCCCCCTGTGGACGCAGAAGGCAGCTCAGGGCCTCTGAGCCTCATTCTCATCCTCTTCTAGAGCAATTGCCTGGTGAGAATTCACGCGTATGGTGCCCCTGTGTCTGCGCCAAGCTCAAACACCAAAAGACTCACTGCCACCGAGTCGATTCCAACTCAGAGTGACCTGACAGGACAGCGTCGACCTGGGCTTCCCAGGTATAAATCTTGATGGGAACAGACAGCCTCATCTTTGTTCTGCTGATCCAATTGGTGGGCTTGAACCGCCGACCTTGCCATTAAGCAACAAGTCATCCAGCACACCACCAGGGTTGCTGGGCCAAGCCCGCTCAGCCTTGACTGAGCGCTTCCTGTGTGCCCAGCCTGTGTCAAGCCCTGTCAATGCAGAGTCCCCAGATCTCTGCCTCACCCACCAAAAACCAACCAAACTCGCTGCCATCGAGTCAACTCACACTCACAGCGACCCTACACGACAGGGTGGAACCGCCCCTGCGTGTTTCCGAGACTGTAACTGTTTACGGGAATAGAAGGCCTCGTCTTTCTCTCGAGGAGTGGCTGGTGGATTCGAACTGCTCACCTCGTGCAGGTGCTAAAAAGGCATGGGCCCAGTTCTGGCAGCTAGCTAGCATTTAATTCAGGTGATGTTTACGGAGCCCCTGGTGTGCAGGGCATGAATGCCTGCCCCTGTGGAGCCAAGATTTGCAGAGAGAGCAACAGGCCCCGAGAAAGGGACTGACCCGAGGCAGCACAGCAGAGACTAGTTTGTGAAGCACCAAGGTGCAGCTCATGGGACTTCCTGGGAACCCACTGAGCATGCTCTGTTCATAGGTGGGGAAACAGGCTCAGGGAGGGAAATTGAGAATGGGGGCGGGGGGCTCACTGGCTACCTCCCAGGCTGGAGAAGAAGGAGTTAACTGGCATGCAGCAGGCGGTAGTGGGTGGGGGGCAAAGGGCCCCAGAGCCCAGGGACTCTAGCCTGCCAGCCAAGTTCCTAGACAGCCCTGGAGACCGGCTGGGCGTGATGGGGGACCAGCAGCTGGAGGAGGGCAGCTGTAAGTGGAGCGGTAACTGGACCTGGCGGACACAGGGGCCCTGCTGCCGGGCTGGGTCACCCGATCCCCCTGGGGACTCCGAGCCCCCGGAATCGTGGGGCGCCAGCATGGACTAGCCTACAGGAGCGCCTTCTATGGAACTGGAGACGGGGCGTCACGCCCCTTCGTGCCCTGGCAGATGGAGAAACAGGCTCTACCACGGGCAGGGAGCGTTCGCTGAGCCCCCGGCCTTGCCAGGATGCCTAGAGGCCCAACTGCAGGCCTAAGGTCACCCAGTAAGGTCATTTAGCACCCAGGCACTCTGTTCTAGTGCCTTGTTTTACAGATGTGAAAGCTGAATCTCAGGGGTGGGGGAGGACCTCTCTGGGATACAGCAGTCCCCTGCCCACCTCCTTGCAGTTTCCTTAACCGATCCCCCAGATTTTTGAAGGCTGCTTTCTTCTCAGCCTTCAACAACAGGGTCCTCTCCTCCGGGCCGTCCTCCCTGCTCACACCTGGCCAAAGTGGCCCCTCTGCCATCTTTCCCCCTACAGTCGTGCCTTTTCGGCGTCCTCAGAAGCGATGACATGCTGTCGCTGGCTTGTGCACACGCGGGTCTCCCCACTGGCCTGGGAGTCCCAGCAGGGCAGGGCTCTGAAACCACTATGTCCCAGAGTAAGGAGTAGCACTCAGCAGGTATTCCGTCTGTGCTCGTGAAGGGAGAGAGATAAGGGGGACCCCAAAGAACCTCGAGGGCACCAGAGATTGACGTGATGGCTGCAAGCTTGGGGCCCTGGCTGGCATAGCCCAGGCACCTGGAAGCTCAGAAGTGCATCGCTATGACTGCTGAGCAGGCGTCCACTGAGCCGGGGATAACGGAGAAGAGGGAGGGAGGTGGCTGTGTTATGAGGGAAGTCCTACTTTCAATCTACCTTAAATCCCTCCTGTTTTTCAGAGGTTGTGAATACTGGGAGGCAGGGTGGGGTGCTGCCAGCCTTGTGCCAAGAAGGCAAAGCCACCCTGGCAGCGGGAATTGCCTGAGGGAAGGTCTGGCAGTGGGTACACCGAGCAGAAGGAAGATTAGAGTCAGAGTCTGGAGTGGAAGCTATCCTTAAGCGCTGAGTTATGCAATTTGGTTATTTTTCTCCCTGCAGAGTATTCGGGAGCTGTGGTAGGCACTTGATGAGCCGAGAAGTGGCAGGTTCTGTGCTTGGGATGCTGGGTAAAGGCATTGGCTTGAGAGGCTTGGACCAGAGAGGAGGAGACTGAGGGGCAGGCATTGCCCTACCAGGGCACCTCAAAGCTCAAACTAGGAACACCAGCCTCCAGGCCTTAGGCTGCTGGTGGCCCCTGGAGGCGAGAGAGATTTGAGGTCGATTGGAAGCGGTACTTCCTGACGAAGGCAGCGAGTAGCGGAATCTTCCCTGATTCCAATATGACTGTTGTACATGGGACTCCCAAAGATTCGCCCCGCAGAGAAGCGCTGTCTTGTTACTCATTTTGACCGAGGTTACCTGTGGGAATAAGATTTTGGACGCTATGGTGTGAAAGCCAACTGTGTTAAAGCAAATCCCACCTTCTTGCTAATGGAATCTCCCTCAGGAGACAGCCCATTTTCCCTGGGGGTGGGGACAACACTGGCCTAGGTGAGGCCCTCTGGTCCTCAGCGCAGTGCTTCAGGGTTGGCATTAAAATTCCCGATCAGGCTACCGGACTGACCAGAGGGACCTGAACAAGTGTTCTTCGTCTGTTGTTGTCAAGTACACTCTGACTCCTGACACCACCACCACCACCCCACGGTTGTCTGAGCACGGCGGCCCAATGAAGTTTCCAGGCTGTGAATGTAGGGGCAAAGTAGCCAGGCCTTTCTTCCAAGGCGCAGATCTTTTGGCTAGTCATCACATACTGAATTGATTGAGCCTCACAGGGAGTCTGCCTATGAGCCTGGGTCGTGTGATTCTGAAACCCAGGCCCCTCAGCCAAGGCTTTTCTGCTGGTCTCGGTCTCTGTCCAGGCTGAATTTAGGGCTTCAGTTTCTCCAACCACCCCCGTGATGACAGGCTCGGTGTTGGCCTACCTGCTGCTTAGGCTTCACGGGGGGCGTCATGGGTGGAGGGGGCTGCAGGCAGCAGCTTCCTGGGGCGGGAGGAGGTGGGTGCACACAGTGGGGTATGCCCTGTGCTGTGGGTGCGTGGGTGCAGACTTGTGAACACACCAGGGGCCGTCACATGCCCACGGACATGAGTGGCGGACGCCCGCGTGTGTAGACCCGTGCGTCTCACAGAGGTGGTGGAGAAAGCTCCGGGTTCCAATCCTGCCGCCAATCCTTAAGGCCATTGACACACAGCAAGCCACGACTGAACACTGGCTGTGTGCCCGGGCCCTGTGGGAACACGTCAGGGGCCGGGACACTGTGAGCCCTGGTGGCCCGGTGGCTTCCCCACAAGGTCAGCTGTTCAAAGCCTGAGATCCTGTCCCCATGGGTCAGCGTGGACTTCACGGTGGGTAGGTTCTGATGAGAACATTACGGGAAGTGCCGGGATGACCCCCCCCCCTGTTTGTGTTGTATTAACCTAAACTCACAGCAACCCTACAGGACAGGGCCGAACTGTCCCTGCGGGTTTTTGAGGCCGTAATTTTTAAAAACACCTCATCTTTCTCCCAAGAGGGCTTAGGACTGCCAACCTTGTGTTTGTTTACAGCCCAACGGGTAAGCTAGGGTACCAGCAGGGCTCTCAGTGAGTCCCAGTTACTAGGCAGCAGTGAGTTTGGTTTACTGACCTAAGTAAAGGTTGGGGCTTTGCACCCACCTGGCAGCACCACGAAAGAAAAGCCTGCCTGGCCTCGCTAAGGACGCCAGGAGACCGCGATGGCGCAGTGCTGCCGATGAACACACGGGGCGCCCTGGGTCAGCAGAGACTGGCCCTAAGGGGGATTGATGGGTGGATGGAGTCGATCTTCTCGGATTATGTGGCGCCCTGATGGTCTGCCAGATCCCTCCGCCAGAAACACAGGTCTGGGGGTGCGGTCTGCATTTCTGTGGACCCGGGAGGGGTGTGGGGGCTGAATCCTGGTAGCTGGGGTGAGTCAAGGAGGGCCTCTCTGAAGAGGTGGCATCTCACCGGAAACCAGGAGGGAGGAAGTGAGTTTCTATGCCCATTAATAGTTAAAGTCTCAATATATATATATATATATTTTTTTTAATTAAAAATAAGAGTTACAGTCTCATGATATGTAGATGATGCCGCAATAAAATGCTTTACAAATAAGTAAGTAAATAAGATATAACACAAAATCAAAAACAAGAAGAAAATAATAATAATAATAAATAAGAGTTACCATCTCGGAAGCTCACAGAGGTCAGCATCAACGTGATTCACGGATGGATGGATTGACTGGTGCGAGGAGGGAGAAAGAAGGGACTTTCTACCCCTGTAAAGAGTTGCCGTCTCAGAAACCTGCAGGGTCAGGTCAGGTGCGCCTTGCCCTGTGGGTTTGAGAGTAGTCGGGATCGGCTGGATGGCCGTGGGTGTGAGCAGGAGGCCTGTCTGGCTGGAGCGGAGTAAGTGAGAGGCACAGAGAAGGGGATGGGGTAGGGAGCGGACGGCCGCAGGGTGGGCAGGACCCTGTGGGCAGGTTGGGGGGACTCTGGCGTCGCCCTGGAAGGCTGTGGGCAGAGGAGGGACGGGCCTGACTCGGGTGCTCACAGGGGTCCCCTGTGCCCTGTGAGAACAGACTGTGGAGGGAGGCTGGGACGGGGTGCACAGGGTATGGCATGTGGGATGCCCGGAGGTGGGGAGGGGCGCTGCAGAAGGAGCTGGGAGAGGTCACCGGGGAGACATAGGAGAGCTCTCAAGCAGGGATGACTTGCCCCCAGAGGACACTAGGGATGTCTGCGGTGGTCATGACCAGGGAGGATGTGAAGGGGTGGTCCTTCATGCTGCACAGGAGAGCCCCCACCCCCTATCCCAGAGAAGAATCAGGGTCCGCTGTGAGCAATGCCGAGGGGAGGGGGTCCTGACTTAGAGCAAGGGAGCAGTGAAATTGGGAAGGACCCCTTTGCTGTCGGGGGGAGGACGTTGGAGAGCGCACTGCAGGGCGGGGGTGAGGGGGTGGACAGCTGTGGGATTCTCATAATGCAAAAGGATCCATCCTTCCTTGGTCTTCCTCATCCCGTGTCCAGCTTGCTGAGTGAGCACTTGCTGAGCACCTCCCCTTCTGTGTGCCAGACACCGTGCTAGCCCCGCCCACTGAAGGCCAGCAGGGCACTTCAGTGACCACCCCCATTTTACAGATGAGGAAGCGGAGGCTCAGAGAGGGAATGTCCTGTCCACAGCCACAGTGCCTGTAACTGGCAGAGCCGGAATTCGAACCCGGCTCTGGTCCGCCACCACCCACCCCAATGCCCAGTGGAAACTTGTTCTCTCCTTCCCTGAAATTGCCCTTCCGGTCAATCATGGGTTAAAAGGCACAGGCCAGAGAGGCTGGGGGTCTGGCGGTGGGCAGAGGAGACAGGCTTGGAGGCTGGGGCCTGAACTCAGGGGTCGCTGACGGTGGAAACTCTTGAGGAAGCATCTTGCTGTGCCTGAACCCACGTAGTATCCGGGCGGTCTCCTCTGAGTCACAAATCCTGGAAGCACAGGCCACAAAGAGGAAGCCCCAGAAGTTCACACACAAACCTTTCCTGTTTTCTGGGCCTGAGCACACAGAGGCGGGCACTTGCAGAGCCAACGGCCGCCCGCACACCACCTTCTCCTTCGGGACCTGGGAATCCTAGGCCACAGGCCAGGGCAGGAGTCAGTGGCAACCCTGCTACTCAGGCGGGGAAACTAAGGCACGGGGCTTGAGACCACCCCCAGGCTGCCCAGAAGGACATGGCTGCGGGGTTTCATATCCGGGGTCTTCAGGACCTGGACGGCACCCTTTCTGGTAGGGGATGCTCTGTGCCAGTGTGTGTGTGGGGGGGGTCCTTGGGGCACGGAGGGTGGGGTCCAAGGGAGTGAGTTCTAGGCAGCTTACACTATTTTGGAACTCCATGTTCCTCGGAAGTTCTCAGAAGATTCCTGGAACAGATCTCCCAGGTGGTAGTGAGGGGCTGTCCCAGAGGGAGGGGGAAGGAGGACAGGCAGGCTGGACTTAGAAAGTCGGATTTATAGGGGCCTTAGGAGGCCCCAGGCGGCATAGTGCTTACACGTTGGACTGTGATCCGCAAGGTCAGCAGTTCGAAACTGCTAGCCACTGGGAGGGAGAGAGATAAGACCCCCTTAAAGAGTGACAGTCTCGGAAACCCACAGGGGCAGTGCTACACTGTCCTATAGGGTCACCAAGAGTCAGAACTGACTGTGGGGCAGGGAGTTGGTGGGCCCCGGGCAGCTGGAGGATTGTCTTTCTAAATTTCCAGATTGTGGATTATAAAGTCCCCAGACCCTTGGATGTATTGTGTGTGCCTTTGATTTAGTTTTCCCTTTCCTTTTGCCTTTCATGCTAAGAATTTAAAAATACATGTTTGGAGTTTTGTGTGTCTTTTGCTATTAATTCCTAAGTTACGATCTCACTGTATTTGTGCCCGAAGCCAATTCCTAGTCATAAACTGGTTTTGATAATTAATGAAGTGCTGGGTAGCAGAATTGCTGTCTTGCTTTTCATTTTAATGTTTTATTTAATCCCAGGTATCCGAAATATGATCATTTAAACCATGTCATCAATATAAACAAATTAATGAAGTCTTTTACATGGTTCTGTGCTTTTTGAAGTCCAGTGTGCATTTTTACATTTACAGCACATCTCAGTTCAGACGATTCACGTTTGGAGTGGTCAGTAGCCACATGGCTCACCTACTGGACGGTGCAGCCTTCTTGTCATATTTGATTTTTAAAACTGAGACACATCATCATAGACTGCTAATCACAGAAGAAACAACCAGACATTCCATGCTTCCACATGAAAGACTACACCACCATTTAGTACAGTTGTCTGCCCCCCCCCAAATTAAAAAGAATCTAATCTGATCAAGCCTCTAGATTCCATTGCCAATTTACAGAAGACACAGGAAAGGCACAGGTTAAAGGACACCTCAAGAAGGCAATCAGCAAAATCCAGATTATGGGGAACTCTTCATTGATAAGTAAATAAATTTATTCCAAAAAAAAAATTACAAGGGGAATGTAAAAAAACGATCATGAGAAAAAAAGTCCATGAATCGAAAGGGTTTAAATGACATGGCAGTGACCTGCACGCGTGACCCTTGTTTAGACTGAGTGAAAGGAATAATGTCCTATTCGATTTAAGAAATAATGGAACATTAGCTATTAAGAAATTGTTTTCTTTTAGTCATTTTAATAGATGCAATAAAACTTTAACTTAGAGTTTGTTTGTTTGTTTGTGGGTAGCACACTGAAAGACTTAAGGATGGAATGATGTCTGGGATTTGCTTTTTTTTTGGAGGGGGATTTGCTTTAAAATGATGTGCAAGTAGGGAAAGGTGGCTAGACGGAGAGACTGACAGCGGACTGCTGATGCTGACTGAGAGGAGTACACAGAGACTCTGCACGATTGTAGCTATTCTTTTACACATTTAAATTTTTCCACAATAAGAAGTTGGGGGTTGGGGGTGGGATCTACCAGGCACTTGTCCTAATTTTAAAAGCATCCAAAATTTTACAAGAATATAGATAAGCTGAAAGGCAAAATTAGCACCAAGTCACCGCTTGTTAACCTTGCCCTTCCAAGTAAGCCCAGCCCAGTTCCTTCAGGCCTGGGGAGAGTGTTTTTTCCTGATTTTCCATCCTGCTTCACTTCCCTCGCTGCCAGGAATCAATTCTGACTCATGGCCACCGTAGAGGCTGGAGCAAACGGCCTTCCCCAAGGCTGTCATCTTTAGAGAAGCACACTGCCACAGCCAACCCTGCCGAGTGGAGGGTGGGCTTGAACTGCCGAACGTGTGGTTAGTAGGGCGTGTGTCACCACTGCATCACCTGGACTCCTTAACAGACGACTGAAGGCTTTAATTCAGTATTGCCCAAAGGAAGGGCTCTCAGAAAAAACTAAGGCAGATCCCAAAAGGTCATTCAAGACATTAGTCAACAGAGCTGGAGAACTTACTTTGAGTCTTGCCGTTTTATACTAGGAATTCAACACTTAATCATCCATTTTTCACGATTAATCCTTACATTGGACATCAACATCCTATAACGTATCCTTATCTCATTCACCACTCACCTTCAAGTCTGAAGAAAATTATTAACTCATTCAGTTCCACAGACAGCACAGTCCCACCGACATGACGCTTAGCCTGAACTCCTACCTCATATCGGAATGAAGAATAGCCAGTATCGAACTGGCCCCAAACCTGATGGTGTTCTTGGATATCTGTAGTAAATTTGGGAAGTCACACTAAAACAAACAAAATTAAGTAAGGGGTGTATGTATTAGAAAACATTTTTTTCACAGTACAGTAAAACGTAAAATCAATAGCTTACCAAAGTTCAACCATATTATGGTGTTTTAAGCCACTTAAAAAATTTTAAATGCCCGATTAACTGTGACTCGATAGCAAATAACTTCATGTAAGTTCTTTTTTCTTTTAAAGTTTGCCCAGCATCTCAAAATGTTTACAGAGTATAACTGTTAAAATGTCAAAATATGCTTGTTATACATATTGCACTTTTCTGCTAGACTGGGATACAATCTTCCCTGGCAGAACACCGAAACTATTGAATAAAATAGACTTTTAAATCGATAGGCACTTGATTATTTTCCCTGAAATCATCAACATCAATCAACATCATTACCAAAATCTGCCAGGATTTTGTAAGATTTGATTCCTTAAATACAGCTTGAACGTTAACTTAAGGAGGGAAAGAAGCCCTCAGATGTTTGACTTTTAGGGTCCTTGTTCTGGTCCTTCAATGACCAAACAGTTATTTTAAAGGCGGTTCTTAACCCTTGTTACTATTGTAATTTTGTATTGTTACTGCAAGTGGAAGGGCTTCAGGTCCCGGCCACCGCGGATCGCGCGCCGTCTACCGGCGGCAGGCGGGACTGCAGGGTGCGCCTCTCACCTTCGGCCGGTCGGCTCGCTGCAGGTGTCCCCTCTCGCCGTCCCGCCCTCGCCATGCGGACCTCGCGAGCGCCCCCTCCCCGCCCGGCCCTGCTGCTCCTGCTGCTGCTACTGGAGGGCTCCCATTGCCTCTTCCCCGAGGAGCCGCCGCCGCTGAGCGTAGCACCCCGTGACTGTGAGTGGGGCAGGTGGGGAGGGACTCTCATGGGAGCGTCTTGGCCCCCACTTGGGTCCCCACTATCCCCCTGGGCAGCCCCCAGTCAAGGCATGATCTAAGGTCACCCACGTGAGGACACTCCCCTTCACCTTGTCCTGGCTCTCCCCGTCTCGCAGACCTGAGCCACTACCCCGTGTTCGTGGGCCGCGGGCCTGGGCGCCCGAATCCCGCAGAGACCCAGGAGGCCCTGAACATCCAGCGCATCCTGCGAGTCAACAGAACACTCTTCATTGGGGACAGGTATGGTC
>NW_022111359.1:5104932-5107431 GCF_000313985.2 Echinops telfairi | reverse complement strand
GGCTGGAACCCGGAAGGGGCGGAGCCGCATGCGCTGGCCCAGGTGGGCAAGGATGAGGTTGATGGAGGCAGAGGTGGGCGGAGGGGATTTTGGCCGATTCAGGGCAGAATAAGACGTGGGAAGCATGCTAGCCGGGTTAGAGCTGCCAGCCCCCCCCACCCCCCGCGGAGCTGGGTCGGGAAAGGTGGCAGACGCCCCACCCAGTCTCACGAACCACGCTCCTCCTACAGGGACAACCTGTACCGGGTGGAGCTGGAGCCCCCCACGTCCACGGAGCTGCGCTACCAGCGGGTGAGGAGGAGGCACAAGCGGGAGGGGAGGGCGTCCGACACTACGGCCCTGCCCGTGGGGTCCTAGGGTAATCGGGGACCCTGCACCCCTTTACCGGCCCCTCTGCCCTCAGAAACTGACGTGGCGCTCCAACCCCAGTGACATCAACGTGTGCCGAATGAAGGGCAAGGCGGAGGTGAGTGGCCAGCCAATCCCAGGCCTCCTGCACCCCGCCTCTAGTCCTGGCCAGGGCCTCCTCGTCGCCGTGGCTACCTGGCCGTGCCCCAAATGGTGGCCTTGCTGTAGCTGTCCGGCTGATAGAAAACGTTTCCAGTCTTGTCTCTGCCCTGATCCAGCCAAGTCTTATTAGTAGCCAGGGGCATGACCACGCCCCCATCGTGCCCCTCACCCACACCCCTGATCACTTCCCAGAACAGCCCAGTTCTGCTCTGGCACCGCCCTCGGCTCTGGTCACTCGGAATCACAGTCCGGGCCACGCCCACACGGGTCCCCTCCCTGCCCCTCCCACCCCAGGGCGAATGTCGAAACTTCGTCAAGGTGCTGCTACTGCGTGACGAATCCACGCTCTTCATGTGCGGGTCCAACGCCTTCAACCCCGTGTGCGCCAACTACAGCGTGAGTGTCCGCCCTTAGAAGCCCAGGCCCCCCCAGGTCTAGCCCCCAGCCCCTGTCACCTCCTACGGAGGCCTTCTGGGACTCCCCTGCCTATGTCCCTCACCCAGAGCCATAATCGGGTTAGCAGGGCAGGGGGCAGTTATTGGATTGACCCAAGAGGTCACCACAGTCCCAGGGGTAGCCTCAGCTGTACGGGGCCCTGACAGCGATGAATCGAATTCTCCAGAAGAGACAGCAAAGGAAGCCCTTTAGGGCCATTCTACTGTCATAGGAGGGGAGCCATGGGTTCAGGCCCATTTTACAGATGAGGAAACTGAGGCCCTGGGAGGTTGAAACTAAGCTTCCACAGCAGCCACTGGTAGGGCCAGGACTTCCCCTGGAGTCCGGGGAGTTAGGGCTGCTGGGCCTGGTCGAGAGATTGTCACTCAGACCTGGCCCCCTCTGCAGATCGACACGCTACAGCCCCTTGGGGACAACATCAGCGGCATGGCCCGCTGCCCGTATGACCCCAAACATGCCAACATTGCCCTCTTCTCTGGTGAGTGTCCCCCCCAGCCCTGACCACCCAGTGGGGCCCCAGGCCTGGCAGTTTCCACTCCTGGAGGGGGTCATTTAGAGGGTGGCTGGGCGCCCGTCTGGCCAGCTGTGAAATGGCAGAATCTGAGCCTAGGGTGAAGGTCCAGTCAAGGTGGGCCTCAGCCGGGGATCAGGGATCAGTCTGGGGCCAGGGCTCAGCCCCTGGTCAGGACTCTGCCTGGAGCCAGAGGCTCCACCTGGGGTCACAGCTTAGCCTGGGGACAAAGGGTCGGGCCCAGGGTCAGGTCTCAGCTCAGGGTCAGGGCTCAACCTGGGGTTAGGGTTCAGCCCAGAGTCAGGGCTCAGGGCTCAGCTTGGGGCTGATGCCAGCGCTCAGCCTGGGTAGCTCCCACCCGAGCCTCCAGCCCTGGGCCTCTCTCTTTCTCTCCAGATGGGATGCTCTTTACAGCCACGGTCACCGACTTCCTCGCCATTGACGCCGTCATCTACCGCAGCCTCGGGGACCGGCCCACCCTGCGCACCGTGAAACACGACTCCAAGTGGCTCAGAGGTGGGCAGTGAGGCTGACACTTGTCAACCCCCCCCCCCCCCACCAGAATGGGTGAGGTTGAGCCCCGGGGGTGGGACCTTGTGGGGTGCTCAAAGTCAGGTGTGTTTGGGGGCTGGAGCCTCTCTAAGGTGTCCCGGTGGGTCAAAAGTCTCAGGGTGCTTGTGGACACCCCAGGACCTGCAGAGGGGCACAGTGTGGTCAGCCATCAACTCTGAACAAACCTGGGGGGAATGCCGAGGGTGGCCAGGGAGGGCTTCTCGGAGGAGGTGACAGCGGACACCTGAAAAAGGAGCTAGCAGTCACGTGGGAGGACACTGTAGGCAGCGGGCGCAGCCTATGCAATGGTCCTGGGGCAGGGGCCGGGCAGGCAAGGGGGAGGAACAGTGTGAAAGGCCTGGGGCTGACACGGAGTGATCCAGAGAAAGGAGGGCGCAGGGTGCGCAGGGCTCTGGGGACCGCGGGGAGGACCCTGGCTTTGACCTGAGGGCCGTGGGCAGAGGAGGGCC
>NW_022111359.1:5083211-5104832 GCF_000313985.2 Echinops telfairi | reverse complement strand
ACATGGCAGGGAGGGGGTGTGTGTGTAAGGGGACAGATTGTCACTCTCCTCACCCACCTCCTTAGACAAACAACACACTGGGTGTCCATTGTATCTCTCTTCAATACTCAGCCTAGGGGAAAAAAATAATAGTAATCAGCCTAGGTCCCCCTTCACAATAAGAGTGGCCGTCCTGACACATCTATTCTCAGCCTATAATGTTGGAGACTGGACTCTGACCCCTTCCCCTCCTGCAGAGCCCTACTTTGTCCATGCGGTGGAGTGGGGCAACCATGTCTACTTCTTCTTCCGGGAGATCGCCATGGAGTTTAACTACCTGGAGAAGGTAAGAACATCCCCCCACACACACACCTACACCCCCCCAGAGGCTCATGCTGTGTGGCCCACATAACTGGCAGAGTGGCGTGGCTGTGGGAAGCAGAAGAGGATCCCTGGAGATCCACCGGGAGTCAGAAGGTGCTGCCCTTCACCTCTGGTTCTCAGCACCCTGCCCTCTGTCCAGGACCTGGCCTCCAAAGCTGGAAGACATTTAGGGAGCCACTTTGACATACACACCCCTGGGCAAGGGACATAGGTCTGAAGTCAGGTGTGCTCCCAGGGCCCATCTGTGGCTGTTCACATGTTCACTCGTCCATCTGCCTCCAAGCCTTCATCTGTCTGTTCGTCCACCATTGAGCCATGAATGTGTGCTTCAACCCGCTCTGGTGCCATTGATACATCCACCAAGCTTCCCGCCCACCAACTCGGCATCCTCCCTCCCTCCACCCACTCATCCTTTTACCCATGCCCCTGCTTCCCCATCTCTCACTCCTCCACCTACCTGCCCAGTCTACGTTCTATCCATCCATCCAATAACCCACCCATCCATCTATCCAATAATCTGTCCTTCTATCCACCCACTCATCCATGCACCCCCATAACCAACCATCTGCCTACCTACCCTCCCACCTAACCATCCATCTATCCTGCTCATCTGCTCTGCCATACACCCATGTCCTCCACCCATTCACCTACTCACCCAGTAAACCAACCAACCAACCATCCATCCATCCAACCATCCATCCATCCATCCATCCATCCATCCATCCAACCATTAATCCACCATCCACTCACCCAATCAATATCTACATACTCTCCCACATCCATCCATCCATCCATCCATCCATCCATCTATCTACCCACTTATCCATCCATCCTCCCATCTGTCCACCACTTAGCCATCCACTATTCATTAATCCCTCCCTCTCTCTACTTATCTGCCGCTCAATCTATCCGTCCGTCTCCCCCCTTATTTAACTGTCCACTCACCCAAGCAGCTAGACAGGAGATTCTGAGCCCAGACTCTGCCATTTGCACCAGTGTGACCTCAGGCCAGCCACTTCCCTTTCTCTGTGCCTCAGTTTGCCATCTGTACAAGGGGACTGTCCACAGGCCCTCCCCAAGAGATTTCGGGTGGGAGCTGTAAGAGATGGGGACAGTGACGTTCCTGTGGCATAGTTTAGTGGGCTCCGTTACGATGGCCCCTGTAGCTGCTGTCACGGTGGCCACCCCCACTGTTTCAGGAACAGTGTCAGGCAGGGCACCTCATTGAGCTGGGGTCAGACTCCTCCCCACCCCCCTCACTCCCCGTGGGTCTGACTCGGGCCACGCCTGTCCACTCTCATGCCAGGTGGTGGTGTCACGCGTGGCCCGGGTGTGCAAGAATGATGTGGGGGGCTCCCCTCGGGTGCTGGAGAAGCAGTGGACATCCTTCCTGAAGGCGCGCCTCAATTGCTCGGTGCCGGGGGACTCCCACTTCTACTTCAACGTGCTCCAGGCCGTCACAGGCGTGGTCAGTCTGGGGGGCCGGCCTGTGGTCCTCGCCGTCTTCTCCACCCCCAGCAACAGGTCAGCGGGTGTGCTGGGAGCAGCGGGGGGTGGGGGGAAAGGATCATGGGGTCGTAAGGGTCCACATTCTCTTCGTCCCTTTTAAAATGTGTGGTTGTTGAGAATGTATACAGCCGAGTGGGCGCCTCTTCAGCAGCATCTCTGTGTGCAATTCTGGGATGCTGATTTCTTTCCTGTCAGGCCCTGCCCTCCCCTGCGCGATGCGCCTCCCTGGTGAGCTCACACCCCCTGCCCCCCCCCCAAGCTTCCCGTCTAACCCTTGGAGTTGCGGTTGTCCGTCTGACCTCGTGGACATATGTTTGTTCTTTATTAGTTAACCATTCCCGATTCTCACTGCCATCAAGTGGGTTCAGACGCACAGCCACGCTGTCAGGCTTGTGAGTTTCCAAGGCAGTCACTGTTTGTGGGAGTAGAAAGTCCCGCCTTTCTCCTGGGGTTTCAAACGGCTGGCCTTTCCGATCATTGCCCGACATGTAACCACGAGGCCACCTTAAACTCGTGTTTGGCTGAAAGAGTTTAGGGGATCATTTGGGTTGACGGAGGATCTCTGGCCAGTTTGTCAGCGCTTCCTCCAGCCTTCTGGACCTCTGGCCTGCAGGGGAGTTTGAGGGTTTGTTCTGCAGAAACCCCACCACCACCACCCTCCCCCCATTTTGATTGGGACTCTTCTGCAGAACCACTGATCTAGGGGTCCCGGCCTCGTGGCCGGGCACCATCCAGTTCTTCTGGTCTTGTGGCAAAGAAGGCCGTGGTTCACAGGAGTGTCTAGAGCAGTGGTCCTCAGCTTCCTAATGCCACTGCCCTGTAATACAGTTCCTCATGTGGTGGTGACCTCCCCCAACCATAAAATTGCTCTCGTTGCTACTTCTTAACTGTAATTTTGCTACTGTTATGAATCGGGTGACCCCTGTGGTCCTGACCCACAGTTGAGAACCGCTGGTCTAAAGCCTCACATTCCATGTTCTCTTCCGATTCCCCGACTCTCCTCCTGTCATGAACTATCCTCAGGTCCTGGGCTGCAAGACGGGGACCCTGAGAGGAGGCCCCAGCCCTGGACAGGGGTGGGACAAAGGCAGACCTTGATATCCCTCTAAGGCCCTTGGATCAGACTGGAGGGGAGTGGAGATGGAGGAGGGGACACTGGGACTAGGCTCCAATGGGTGTGGGATGGGGAAAAGGGGAGAGTGTCCCAAGCTTGGGGAGCCACATTTGGAGGAGCCGTGGGCTGGAGTGAGCTGAGTCACAGCACAGAGTCGGGGTGGCTGCAGAGAGGAGTGATGAGGCCAGGGAGCTGATGAACCAGATCAAGGAAGGCCTGGGAGGGTGTGTGGGGGGGGGTGCAAGGGGGCACCCGGACTTTATTCAGAGAGCCCTGGGGAGTCATGGAAGAGTACAGAGCAGGGGCAGACCAAGGGCAGAAGTGTTTTGAGCAAGCCCCCTGAGAAATTGGTTGAAATGGGCAAGGTGCCAGCCGGAGGGCTCAGGGGTGGTTGTGGAGGACCCAAATTTGGCTCCATGTAGGAAATCTGCAGGGGGGGCGTGACTGGATTTAGGGGCAGCGTGACAGGGGGAGACAAGATGGCCGGCCTTCAGACCAAGGGTCCTGCATACATCGGGCCTGAGCAGTACCCCCCACCACCCCGTGGCTCACCACACCCTCTTCTCGGACCCCCACCCCCAGCATCCCAGGCTCGGCTGTCTGCGCCTTTGACATGACTCAGATGGCTGCCGTGTTCGAAGGCCGCTTCCGGGAGCAGAAGTCCCCCGAGTCCATCTGGACAGCTGTGCCTGAAGATCAAGTGCCGAGGCCCCGGTGAGGACCCCTCAGCCCTCCTTAGCTCCTAGGCCAGGTCCCCAGAACCCAGGTCTCTGTTCCCAAGCCGGGACGTGCCCATTACATAGGGCAAACGGAGCCCTTAGCCAGGACCGCGGCCCCCCTGCTCCTGAAGTGTACTTGGGGAGAGCTGGGCGTGGCTGCTGTACTAAGACCCAGAGACCGCCCTGATGGCCCCCTTGTTCCCCAGGCCCGGGTGCTGTGCCGCTCCTGGCACCCCGTACAACGCTTCCAGCGCCTTTCCCGACGAGCTCCTCAACTTCGTCAAGACGCACCCCCTCATGGATGAGGCCGTGCCCTCGCTGGGCCAGGCTCCCTGGATCGTGCGCACGCTGATGCGGTCAGTGCCCGGGCTCCGCCTGCTCGGGGCGGGGCCCAGAGGGGTGGGCGGGGCCCAGAGGGGTGTGGCACAGGGCGTGGCTGAGGAGCCCCACCAGCGAAGCAAACAGGCGGGTTTGCAGGGTGGGATGCACCCAGAGAGATGAAGACAGAGACAGTGGGGGAGGGGAGTGGGGGGGTGCGGACAAATAGCCTCAAGACGCAAACATGTCATAGAGCTGAGAGATAGACAGTCATACCAGGAGAGAAAATAAGGGGGGGGGGGGACATGGGGACACACACACACACACACACACACACACACACACACAGACAGCAAGCAGCCACAGCGAAGTTGAAGACCAAGTAGCAATAGCACAGGACAGACAGCCCCAGGCAGAGAGACATGTGGGAGAGACCGTGAGAGTCCGAGAGACACCCAGAGAAATCAGAGACCCCCACTGGGTCTGGTCTGCTCTAGGCTGTGCACGAAGGCAGGGCTTGGACGGTCCCCTGCACCTGGTGTGTGATCACATGCATATCTGTTGCTGTTGCACGTGTCGGCCCACACTGCTGCCCACGCAACCCGGCCTGGGGACCACTGGGGACTCTGGGGCTAGCCTGACCCTGTCCTCACCCTGCGGCCCCCAGGCACCAGCTGACTCGGGTGGCTGTGGACGTGAGTGCCGGCCCCTGGGGCAACCAGACCGTGGTCTTCTTGGGATCGGAGGCAGGCACTGTCCTCAAGTTCCTGGTCCAGCCCAACACCAGCAGCCCGGAGACCACCGGCCCGAGTGTATTCCTGGAAGAATTTGAGACCTACCGGCCCGACAGGTGGGACTGGGCAGCAGGAGGCAGGTTGGAAGATGGGGACCCTCCCACCCCCAGACTCACCACCCTGTCCCCCCCAGGTGTGGACAGCCGGGTGAAGGCAAGATGGGGAGGCGGCTACTGAGCTTGGAGCTGGACGCAGCCTCGGGCGGCCTGCTGGCTGCCTTCCCACGTTGTGTGGTTAGGGTGCCGGTGGCCCGTTGCCAACAGCACTCAGGCTGCATGAAGTAAGTGTCCCTAGCTCCAGCTGTGGGGTGGGCAGGATGAGCGGTGGGGGGTGACAGCATTGTGTCCTGTCAGCCAGCAGTCCAGCAGTCGGGCGAGTTGGAGGAACAGCAAAGTGACCCCTGTGGTTGGGGAGTGAATGAGGGTGGCAGGAAAGGAGGGGAGGACAGGGCGTGCAGGACCCTGTGGAGTTCCGAGAGCACTGCTTTTTTACCCACAGGAGGTGGGCACCCTGGAGGGCAGTGAGCAGAGGAGGGTCAGCCCTGACTCAGGTGCTCACGGTCTCCCTCTGGCGGCTTCTCAGAGAATGGACTCGGTATGCTGCCCGCAATCCTGGGCAGCTGGCCTTGTTTCCTGTCTCCAAAACCCGAGGGAAGGGCAGATGCATAAACAGCCCCGGTCCCTCCTGCGTTTAGTCAGTGTGAGCCTGGGGCACAGGAACCCTTGTCCCCCCTCTCCACCTGTTCTCACTGCAATGATGACCTGCCTGGGGTCTGCTGGAAGTTTGTGGAATTGCCACGCCTATGCCCTCCCAGCTGCTCAGAGTAAACCTTCCTGAGCCTCAGTGTTCTTGTCTGTGAAATGAGCCCGGGGAGCCTGCACCAGGGAGATTTGTCATGTGGACTGAGGCCATTGGTATTGAGGAAGGGGCGAGGGGCAGGGGGGTCCAGTGCTCCTGGGCGCTGTTAGGGACCCTTATTACCTAACCACAACCCCCTCTCCAGGAACTGCATTGGCAGCCAGGACCCCTACTGTGGGTGGGCCCCGGATGGCTCCTGCTTCTTCCTCAGCCCCGGCACCAGGTACTGGGGAGGCAAGGGGTGTGTCTACCCCCTAACCTGGAACTCTGCCCTCTCCCGGGACCCCAAGGCCTGCAGGGTGGGGTGGGGTGGGGCCTCTCTGCTGACTATGACCCCTCTCACGGGACCCCTCTCACAGGAGGGGTGAGAGGAATCTCTAACTATGGCCCCTTCCCTTCAATAGAGCCACCTTTGAGCAGGATGTCACAGGGGCCAGCACCTCAGGCTTAGGAGACTGTACAGGTAAGGACACCTGGCTGGACCCCACTCCTGCTCTGGGGGGTGGGGGGACTGGGAACCTTTGGGGGTGGGATTGGCCTCCATCTGGACTCTGTTGTGGGCGGAGTGGTCCTACTTCAGGGTAAGGACATATGAAGGCAGACTGACCTTAGGCCAGCAGACAGACAGACCCCAGGGGTAGGGCGATACCACAGACAGATAGACGTCTGTGAAGAGGAAACAGGCAAGTGTCTGCGCCTAACTGCCCTCTCCGACCAGGGCTGCTGCGGGCCAGCCTCTCGGAGGAGCGCGCTGGGCTGGTATCAGTGAACCTGCTGGTGACCTCATCGGTGGCGGCCTTTGTGGTGGGCGCCGTGGTGTCTGGTTTCAGCGTGGGCTGGTTCGTGGGCCTCCGGGAGCGGCGCGAGCTGGCCCGGCGCAAGGACAAGGAGGCCATCCTGGCGCACGGCGGCGGCGAGGCCGTGCTGAGCGTCAGTCGGCTGGGCGAGCGCCGGGGTCCCGGCGCGGGAGGCCGCGGCGCGGGGGTCGCCGGGGGACCCCCGGAGGCCCTGCTGGCCCCGCTGATGCAGAACGGCTGGGCCAAGGCCACACTGCTGCAGGGCGGGCCCCACGACCTCGACTCGGGGCTGCTGCCCACGCCCGAGCAGACGCCGCTGCCCCAGAAGCGCCTGCCCACGCCGCACCCGCACCCGCACGCCCTGGCGCCCCGCGCCTGGGACCACGGCCACGCCCTGCTGTCCGCCTCCACGTCCACCTCGTCCTCGCTGCTGCTGCTGGCGCCGGTGCGGGGGGCCCCGGAGCAGCCCCCCGGCGGCGAGCCCGGCCCCGAGCCCCGCCTGTACGCCGCCCGGCCCGGCCGCGGCTCCCACGGCGACTTCCCGCCCACGCCCCACGCCAGCCCGGACCGCCGGCGCGTGGTGTCGGCACCCACGGGCCCCTTGGACCCAAGCTCAGTCGCCGACGGCCTTCCTCGGCCCTGGAGCCCCCCGCCGACGGGCAGCCTCCGGAGGCCGGGCCCCCACGGGCACCCGGCCGCCGCCCTGCGCCGCACGCACACTTTCAACAGCGGCGAGGGCCGGCCCAGCGACCGTTCCCGGGGACGCCACCCGCGGCCGAGCACGGACCTGGGGCACCTCCTCCCCTATGGAGGCACAGACAGGACTGCGCCCCCCGTGCCCTAGGGCGCAGCCCGGGACGCCTCGGCGGTACCAGCCGCAGGACCCAGGCGCGAGACAGCGGAAGGCCCGGTCCGGCTCCACGTGGGTGCTCGCGAGCCCGCCCAGGGCGCGCCCTCTGCCACCCGAAGCACAAGGAGCTCCGCCCCTCTCCCGTTCACCCCCGGTCGCCGGAGACCCAGGCAGAGGGGTGGGGGGGGGGGCAGGCGGGGCTGGAGGCATTTGCTCAGACTGAGGTTGACCTGATGCGTAGGTTTTCTTTTCTTTTTACAAGTTTGGTTTCTTTTGGCGTTTTCTAACCAATTGCACAACTCCGTTCTGGGGGTGGGGGGGTGCGAGACTGCGGTAGGAGGTGGGTTCCTGGGGGTAGGGGCCAGAAACGCCCACCCAAGCGGCCTCCCCCCCTAAGGTCCCTCCTATGCCCAGGGCCCCCTCCCCCCGTGTGTGTGGGTGTGTTTGCGTGTGAGCATGCTGTGCCCGTGTGCAAAGGGCCGGGGAGGGAGGGGAGGCGTGTGTGGACGCGTGCCCAGGAGGCAGCTGCTGGCGTGTGCAAGGAGGTGGGGCCACGTGTGTAGTGTGTGTGTGTGCGTATGTGTGTGTCCGTCCGCGTGTGAGCATGGCGGCAGCCCCAGTGGCCTGGGCGTTGGCTGAGCCGATGCAGGGCCTTCCAGAAGGCCAGGGGCCTTCGGGGACCTCCAGGGTGCCGGTCGGGAGATTGTCACCCAGCGCTGTGGAAGAAATGGAGGCATATAAAGGGTTCCGGTTGGGGGATGGGCCGGGCCTGCCCAGAATTTAATGTTGGCCCAGTTGTCTAAAGGGCTTGGAGGTCTGGTGGGGGGGGGGCATGGAGGCGGGCAGGTGCCCCTGTAAATATGGCCCCAGGGTGGTCAGAGGTTCCGAGCCACCCATCCCTTTGTGACCTCCCCCTCTTGACCTCCAGCTGACCATGCATGCCACGTGGCCAGCCAAGTTCTGGACCCGCTCTGGAGTTTGCGTCCCCCATGCCCCTCCCCATCAATAAAACTCTGTTTACAACTACCGGCCCCCCATGCCTCTGGCTCTGCTCTCTGTGCCCTGGAATGAGGACCTGCACATTGGTGTGACCTGGCCATTAGGAAACCCATGGATAGGTCACAAGAGAATACATTTATTGTCATGGCCAAACACAAGTCTGGGGTGTGATGTGGGTCAAAGTAGCACAACACACATGAATGTTTTAAATCCAAGAAGAAAGTACCATAGAGAGAAAACTGTCAGGCACAGCCAACACAGCTTTGAGAGAAAAATTCAGAGCCTCCAAATGCATTTTTAGGAAATGAGAAAAACTGAAAATCAGTATCACCTCAACCTCAGATGAAAATGCAGAAGTAGCCCTGAGAGATTGAGCTCAACTTCACACACAGGGAAATGAACCAAGAAATTCAGCCCTTTGTGCCAAAAGTCACAATGCAAAACAAATGCATGGTATGGCTGGCATGTGGAACCAGCTTTATTTCCTTCTGATCTGTTGTTCAGAAACCTTGGAGGCATGACTCATTTTTTAACTCTTCTATTTCCCTCCCCCCCATTAAAATAGCCACACACACCTATAACAATAGACTGTGGACACAAGACAAGCTGTTTCTTTTAGTGAGCTTCCTGGTAGTTCACATTTATTGTAAATTGTGCCTCTTGCTCAAAGGGATACCCCCATCCTCCAGGGATGGCCCCAAGCAAGCCTGACCATTGAATTCTGAGCTGGGGAAAAGGGGAACTCATCCCCAGAGACTCTTGGGTGTCCCCCAACATCAGGGAAGAAGAGAAGGGCGGGACTGGATATAAATGGTAGAGACAGAGTGGACAGTCCCCCTCCCTTGCTCTCACCATGCCAGGAAGCAATTTCACAACCTGGGCCCTCCCCTTCCTGTGCCTGGCTCAAGGTCAATGCTGAGCGGGAACCGGATGGGGGTAGGGATTGCCCCATGGTTGCACCCAGGCAGGTAGGTATAAAGCCACTTCCTCAGGCCAACGGAAGCCAGAAGGACAAGAGAAGGGTCACCATGTCCCGGAGCACAGAGCAAGACCAGAGGTAGGTCCCCACACCACACAGCTGAGCAGGCCTGGAGATACAAGGGCACTCTGTTGAATCAACTGAAGTCACAGAGGCAGGGGCAGCCATACAGGTGCTGCTGGCCCAGGGCAGCCATGCCTGAAGGGAGCAGGCAGCTCAGGAAAAACCGTAGCCCTTCCCCAGGCCCCATGCTCCAGCAGAAATGGATCCAGACGCAGGCATCCTAACCCTAAGAGGTCAAGGCTAGAGAGAAAGAATATCTCAGAGCCGGGGGAACAGAGAGCTCTGCTTGGGGAAGGCAGAGAAGCCTCTGTGATGAGGGTTGGGCATGGGAGCTGGGGTTTTGCAAGATGAGTAGGAGTTTGCAGACTCGGCCTTCCAAATATTAAGGGAGATAAGGACACAGGAAACCAGCGGGTGCAGAAGAAACTAGCAAGATGGACTGGAAGTAATGAAGAGCCCTCTTGGGCTGAGTTGGCTAGGCGGAAGGATAGTATGTCGGAATGAGGCTAAGAAATGTGGGTTTTGTAGATGTAGGAGTCTCCTTAAGATGAGGGAAAGGAAAGAAGCTGAGAAGAGGGCTGCTTTACTGGTCTCAGTGCTGGTGATGGAGATGGTAAAGGCAATGGCAAGAGTCTGGATGTGTCTTAAGTCTGCTCTGCTTGTTGCAATGAGCCCTGGTAGTATAGTGGGTTAGGTGTCCGGCTTGCTCACCCCAAGGTCAGCAGTTTGAAAGCACCAACTGCCTTTCAGGAGAAAGATGAGGCTTTCTACTCCCATGGAGAGTGACAATCTCAGGAAGCCACAGGAGCAGCTCTGCCCTGTCATACAGGGTTGCTATGAGTTGGAATAGACTCCGTATCTTGAGTTTGATTTCTTCGGAAGGGCTGGTGGTGTCGTGGGTTAAGCGTTGGATGGAGAATGGCCAGGTCGGCAGTTCAAACCCACCTGTCCCTCCAAGGGAGGGAGATGAGGCTGTACAGCCTCAGAGGCCCCACGTAGGTTGCAAATGACTCAGAACCGCCCCAAAGGCCGTGGGTCCTGTGTTCACTGTGGCTTATTAATAATCACTGCCTGCAGCCCAGGGGACCTTGTCCCCCATCTTTCCAGTGCCCTGCGTCTGATGTTGCTGCTAGCAGCTGTGACCCCGAGTCTCAAGGCCTGCTTGGTGAGACATTCCGTCAACGGCAACTCCGTTGCCTGCCATCCTCCCGCCCAACCTCCCAGCCACTTCCCTGCAGACACCCTCTACCTGGCCGTGGAGTTCTTCAACCTGACCCAGCTGCCGGCCGACACCCTCCAGAACGTCTCCCACCTGCAGGAATTGCACCTGTCCAGCAATCGGCTGGAGATGCTGGCGGCCGAGTTTCTGCTGCCCGTGCCCCAGCTGCAAGTGCTGGATTTAACCGGGAATGCCCTGGCCGGGCTGCCCCCCGGCCTCTTCCGGGCTTCCCGAGCCCTCCACACCTTGGTGCTCAAGGGGAACCGCCTGCGGGACCTGAAGGCCGAGTGGCTGAGTGGCCTGAAGGCCCTGGCGTATCTGGACTTGTCTGGAAATCGCCTCTGGACGCTGCCCCCAAGGCTGCTGGCCAACTTCACGGCCCTGCTAATCCTGGACCTCAGTGACAACCAGCTGGAGTCCTTGCCTGATGACCTGCTGCAGGGCCCGCTCCGCCTGGACCGGCTGCATTTAGAGGGCAACCGGCTGAGGACGCTGGACAAGGAGCTGCTTGCGCCCCAGCCAGGCCTGCGCTACTTGTTCATGCAAAACAACAGCCTGGCCACGGTGGCCGCTGGCGCCTTCGAGGGCCTGCGGGAGCTAGACATGTTGGATTTGTCTGACAACTCACTGAGCAGCGTGCCGGCCGGGCTCTGGGCATCCCTGGGGCAGCCAGCCCGGGCCATGAAAGAAGGCTTCGACATCTCCCGGAACCCCTGGGTCTGCGACAAGAACCTGGATGACCTCTACCACTGGCTGTTGGCCAATAATGACACAATGTTCTCTAGGAAGGAGACGCTCTGTGCTGGGCCAGAAGCCCTAAAGGGGCGCCTGCTTCTGGAAGTGGCTCGGGGACAGATGGGTAGGACACCCCACTTAGCCAAGAGCCCCATCTTCTAGGTGTTAGATGCATTCTTTCCACAGTTGCTTCAGCCCCCCGGGGACTCGGATTTCTCGAAAGATACCTTGGGCTTTCTGGTGCCCTCAACTCCATCTGGTTTTATGCTCTCTCCTATTCTCCCTCTCCGCTTCCTCCAGCTCCTGGTCTCGGCCCCCACCCCACCCCCCAGCCACCTCCTGGCCCTGCTCTGGGGGTGTCTGTTTTCTCCAGACTTGGGGGACAGGGCCCCCTGAGTGCAGGTCTTGGGGCTGCGTCCCGTCATCCCCAGCATCGCTCAGCTTGAGGCCAGATTGGAAGAGTCGAATAAAAAAACCATGCAAAAAAAATGAATGAAGCCATGATCATTGTGTTTCTAGAATCTTCCATCAGCTCCCCAGGTCTCCAGGGAGAAGGAGGGAGCAAGAGAGGAGATCTGAGCCTTGGGGTTCAGGACATGAGCTTCCCCCATTTGATGGCAACTGGGGGTCTGATGGTTCTTGTCTCCTCCTCCTCCCACCCAATCCCAGGGCTGAAACTAGAAACTCTGACCAGTGTCCAGGTGTTCTTTTACAGAGGGCTCTCTGCCAGAGCCTGTGACCCTGGGAAGGTTGAAATTAAACTAGACTGCTTCACAACTCCACAGTTTGTCCTCCCACCCAGGACAAGAGGGGACAGGTCGGCTGGGGATGAAGGACAAAGCAGGGCTGGCCATTCACACCCCAAGCCACCTGCCAATTCCATGTTGGGAATGGGGGGGGGGGGCGAGCCAGAGGTGGGGATCCTGGGATGTTGGGGAGGATTTCAGCTGGCACAGTGGTTGAGTCAGCCGCTCCTCGGGAGAAAGATGAGGCAGTCTGTCCCTGTAAAGATGTCCAGCCTCAAACACCCTACAGAACACTGCCACTCTGTCCTACGGGGTCACTGTGCGTGGGAAATGAACTGGACAGTTTGGGATATCTGGCCCTGGGCAGCAGAATAGTGGTGGCCACTCTGCAGAGGGCCAGAAGGAGGATTGTGGCCAGGTCGGTGGTCAGTCGGATGTCTCCTTCCTTGTGGGTCCTCGGACAACTCGTCTAAGCTTTCTGAGCCTCTGTTTGCTAACCTGTATATCGGGGTCCCAGGGGATGGGCTGGCCTGGCTCTTGGTTTAGCTAATTCAAAAGTCCCCCCAACCTATTGCCCTGAAGTTGAATCAGACTCCTCACTAGCCCTTGTGTGAGCAAAGGGTTTGCAATGAACGACTAACTTAATGACCGGAGAGTCAAGCCCAACAAACACATAAACCCAAACTCATTGCCATCAGTTGATACCGACTCATAGCGACCCTATAGGACAGGACAGAACTGCCTCTGTGGGTTTCTGAAGCTGTAACTCTATAGGAGAGTAGAAAGTCTTTCTCAAAAAAAACACACCAAAGCTCACTGCCATTGGGGAATTGCCCAAGGTCACTCAAGGACGTGGCAGGAGCAGAAATCGGCCTCCGTTGTCCCCACAGCCAAGACAGGGCGGGTGGCAGGTGCCAAACCTGCAGGGCACCGAAGCAGCCCGGGCCCCAGGTCTGCAGACTCCCCACGTGGCGGAGGCAACAGGCGATCAATCTAGCGTGTCCTGGGAGAGCCGGAGCCCCGCCCCGCCCTAGGGCACGCCCCCAAACACTCCTTCCCTATTGGCCAGACTCGAGAAGGGCCCCGCCCCCGAGCTCATAAAAGGTGGGTACGACGAGTGCGAGGGGCGAGACTTCCAGCGGCGAGTGGGGTCCCGCGACGCCCCGGAGCGCTGAGACTTGGCGCGCCCAGGGGAAAGGCTGCGGGGGACACCGGGCTGGTTCGTGGCGGGACCCTGGGGCTTTTGGGAAAGCATCCCGAGGGGCGGGGCGGCGGGTGGCAGCAGCAGGTGTCTGAGACCCTTGGCCCAGTTGGCCGAGGTTCAGGACCTAGTTGGGTGGAGATCAGATCAGGGCTCTCGGAGGGCGTGGGGGGCGGGGGGGGCTGAAAGGGGCGATCATGAGGGGGGCGGATGACCCTAGGCGAGGAGTGTGAAACCTGAGGTCCTGCTCCCCGCTCTGACCCTGGCCAGCTGAGTGACCTTGGATCCTGCCAGGGCTCAGTGGATGACTCGGTTTCCCTGCTTGTCAAACGGGACTGTGGGTTTCTTAGGATCCTGTAGGAAGGCTGGTGGCATCTGGCAGTTCGAAACCACCAGCCGCTCCCCTGAGAGAAAGATGGGCTTTCTACTCCCTAAAGTTACAGCCTCAGAAACCCACAGGGGCGGTTCTACCCTGTCCTCTAAGGTCCGGAACAACTTGACGATGGCAGTGGGTTGTTAATCGGCCTGTGGTTGCTGCTGTCCCAGAGCAGGGACAAAAGATGACCACACCTTCTCACCCCATTTTACTGAAAAAGAATGCAGCTCTTTTAGGGCGCTTGGCCAAAGTCACACAGCAGGTATTGCCAAATTCAAACTCAGATGGCTCCGAACCGTTAGAATGGCACAGGGCCCACCTTGCCAGGGGCTCATGGGTAGGCGCCTACCGTGTTGCCTTGGCTGAGCCCTGCCCAAGCCCTTCACTGCCCTCACACCCCATTTTACGGATGAGGAAACTGAGGCACAGAGAGGGACAAGACTCACCTGCGCCACAGCATCCACCCTGTAGACAGAGCTCAAGGTCTCGGCAGGGTCAAGGACGGCTGGCAGCAGGGACACCCCCCCCCCTCCGCCCCCACCCTCCCTCTGCCCTGCCACCCAGGGTGATCCCGTTTGTAGCAAATATGTCTGAAGAGGAAGCGGATCAGGCCCCGGGGCCCAGACTGTCGGAGCAGGAGCAGCAGGTGAGAGGCTGCACCTCCCGTGGGGCAAGGGTAACAGGGTAGGGTCGGTGGGGGACAGTCTCTCCCCTGGGGGAGGGGTGTTGGTGCACAATGGGGGGAGGGCTCTCTCCAAGAACCCTTATCTGATCTCTGCCCTCTCCCACCTCTGAGTCTCTGCCTAGATTTCTGGGCCCACCACTAAGGCAGCCTTAACAATAGCAACGGCAGTAACAGTAACAGCTTCTCTCCGGCACCAGTGACCGTCCCACGCATGTCCAGATGTCAGCCCATTGGACCCCCACCACAGTCGTGGGAAAGGAGTCCCGGTTAAACGCTCACCTGAGGGTTGAATCCAAGAGAGAGAGAGAGAGAACGTGAGAGAGAGAGAGGCCTGACAATCTGCTTCTTTAAGATAGCAGCCAGGAATAAGGGCCCTTCTACCCTGTCCTGTAGGGTCACTGCTGCCAGTGAGTGGGGACCCTCCTACGGTCATTAGGGTCCATGGAGTCGGTTCCAAGCCCGTGCACAACAGAACAAAACACCGTCCTCTCAAATTGTTCCTGTGTCTGAGCCCATGGCTGCAGCCACCGTCTCCATCCATTTCCTGGGGGGGCTTCCTCTTTCTCCCCTCTATCAAGCATGATGTCCTTCTCCAGGGACTGGCCTCTCCTGACCACACAAAGTACATAAGACAAGGTCTCGCCGTCCTGGTCTCTAAGGAGCACTCTGGCTGTACGTCTCCAGGACAGATTTGTTTGTTCTTTCGGCAGTCCTTGTACTTTCAATATTCTTCACCAGCCCGGCAGGACAAAGAGCCCTGGTGGCATTGGTTAGGCGTGGAAATGCTAACCACAAGGTCAGCAGTACGAATCTCTGAGCATGCCAAGGGTCAAAGACAGCATCACAGTCTCTGGAACCAACAGGGGCAGAAACCCACCTAATGAGGGTGGGTGTTGGAATAGACTTGATAGGGATGAGATATTTGAACGGTTTAGGGTCTATCTCACTGTGAGGCCAGCCTGCACCCAGTTAGACATACCCTATACCCTGTCCCCAACGAGTCCCCAGGAGCCCACTCCATTAGGAGGGGCAATGGATGCAGGTGTAGCAGAGCCCCCACCTCCCAGGGTCCTCACTGAGGCCGCCCCTCCCTGTAGAGCGTGGTGCAGCGCGTGGCGGCCCTGCCCCTGGTCAGGACCACCTGCACGGCTGTCTCAGAGGTCTACAGCGCGGCCAAGGACAGGCACCCCCTGCTGGGCTCCGCCTGCCGCCTGGCTGAGCACTGCGTCTGTGGTCTGACCACCCGTGCCCTGGACCGTGCCCAGCCGCTGCTCCACCATCTGCAGCCCCAGCGTGAGTCCCGCCACCGCACCCCGGCCCCCACTGCCCTGTCCTCTCTTGGTCCGTCCCATGACACACCCTTGGCTGGTTCTCCGGAGGTGACCCCTCTGTCTGCCTTTCCTACCTGCCTGTCCTTCCACCAGTCTGCCCCCACCCCATCCCAACCCCAGGCTGTACCCTATCCCCCTAGTCTGTCCTCTGTCCCCAGACTGTCCCTCTAGCTTCAGTTTGTCCCCTACCATTCATGAATCTGTCTCTGTCCTCACAGTCTGTCCCCAAATCCCCCTAACCTATACTCTGTTACCCCAGTTTGTCCTCTAATCCCATTTGTCTTCTCCTCATTCTGTCCCCTATATACTGTCTGTCCCTCTGTCCCTGCAGTCTGTCCTCTGTCCCCAAGTGTGTACCTTGTTCCCCCAATCTGTCCCCTCTTCTCCCAGTATGTCCTCAATCTCCCCAGTCTGCTCCTTAGCCCCCAAATCTGCCCCCTACCCCCCCAGTCTGTTCACTATCCTGCAATCTGTCCCCAATTCTCCCAGTCTGCCCCTTATCCCCCCAGTGTGTGCTCTATCCCCCCAGTCTGTCCTTTATCCCCCAATCTACCCCTTACCCCCCCAATGTGTGCTCTATCTCCCAAATCTGTCCTCTATTCCCCCAGTCTGTGCCCTATCCCCCAGTCTGCCCCTTGTCTCCCCAGTCTGCCCCAAATCCCCCCAATGTGTGCTCTATCTCCCCAGACTGTCCTCTATCTGCTCAGCCTGGTCCCTGTTCACCATCTGTCCTTCTGTGCCCTGTCTGCTCAGCCTGGCCCCTGTTCCTACAGCCTGATTGCCATCTTGTCCCTGTGTGACCACTGGCCATCCCTCTTCCTTACCTGTGCACACAGCCTGCTCCCTGCCCTGCTCCACGGACCTGTCCATAGACCCACCTCCCTCAACTGGCTTCCCGTGCGGCCCCTAGGTCTCCCGGGCCCACTATAGGACTTCAGCCTGGCAGGGTGGGCAGCCGGGCACAGAGACCAGGGGAGGGGTTACCTATGAGGAGCCCCATCCCAGGGCCCCCACCCACCCACCTCGGCAGCAACTGCTGTGACCTGGAGCCTGCCTGCTGGACCGGCTGTGCTGGGTGGGCGAGGGGGCACTTTGGTGTGGGGAGGAGGGAGGGAAGATGGAGGGGGTGGGGCCCACGCCCTCAGGTCCCCAGCCCTCCTGGGGCATCTCTCACCTGCAGAGGACCCCCAAATCCCTCCTGTCTGTGTCTCTCCCTCTTGTCTTCCTTCACGGCGACAGGATGGCCAAGTCAGGCCCTCCCTTAGGTCTGTCTGCCTCTTTCTCCCTGTCTCTCTGCCCTCTGTCCCCCTCTCTGGGTCTCTCTCCACCCCCCTGCCTCATTCTCTCTGTCTCTCCCTGTCCCTGTCCCTGTCCCTCTCTCTCCACGGGTCCCCGCCCCCTCACCCTGCCCCTCCCTCTGCAGTGGCCACCGTGAATGACCTTGCCTGCCGGGGACTGGACAAGCTGGAAGAGAAGCTGCCATTTCTTCAGCAGCCCTCAGAGACGGTACTGATGGCAGCCCAGCTGAGGGACCCAGGGCTGGGCCAGTGGGTTAGACCAGGAGGACTAGAGAAACAAATTCATGGACATTCACATGTGTATAAGAAAGAGCTTTACATACAAGAGCAATTGTACATTGAGAAAACATCCCAGCCCAGTCCAGATCAAGTCCCTAATTCCCATATTAGCTCAACTGTCCAATGCCAATCTATAAAGTCCTGTTCAGACTCACAAAACACATGAGATGACACCAAATGCAGGAAGATCACAGGCCAGTAGGTGGGAAGTCTTGTGGATCCAGTGGCGGTGGAAGCATCTCAGCGCTGGAGTGGGTCTCCACGTGGCTCCTCCAGCTCAGGGCAAAGGCTACCATCAGCCTTTCTCCATGTGGTTTGTCAACTCCGATGTCTCACAGGGACTGATCAGAGAGAGAGAGAGAGAAAGAGACTTCTGTCTCCAAAGAGGAAAATATAGGAGGTGCCAGAATCCTCAGGGGAAGGCCATGCCCATTGGCTATGACCTGATTGACAGGCTAGACTCCACCCCTTCCCTCTGAATCCTCAGATTGGCACCAGCTTATGTAACTACCACAGCCAGCAAGGAGGTGGAGGTGGTGGAGAAGGAGGAGAGGGTGGGGGTGGGGATGGAGGTGGGGATGGAGGTGGAGGTGGGGTGGGGGTGGGGGTTAACCATTCACTCCACAGCCTCCTTCAATTCCTGACTCTTTTTCATCAGAGGGGGCTCGTGCTATAGAAGGGACACTAAGAGGAAGGGGCACAAGGACAGGGGCAGGGGGCAGGAGACTTGCAGAGCCCAGCTTAAGGGACCCTCCCTCCAGGTGGTGACCTCAGCCAAGGGTGCAGTGGCCAGTGGCATGACGGGGATGGCACAGCGAAGCCGCCGCTGGAGCGTGGAGCTGAAGCGCTCCGTGAGCCACGCCATGGACGTGGTGCTGGGCAAGTCGGAGGACCTGGTGGACCACTTCCTGCCCATGACGGAGGACGAGCTCGGTGAGGTCCCCTGCCAGAGATCCAAGAGGCCCAGGACTCACCCAGGGCCACATAGCACGCCAGCAGGAGATAGGCACTAAAGCCCAGGCCCTGGCTCCCCATCTACTTCCAGACCAGAACATGCCGGCTTATTCCCTGGGGGCTCAGTAGAGCAGCAGCGAGGCCTCAAACCATGCACCTGGCCCAGTTTCCGGGAGGCGACCCCTGCATGTCAGAGTTGAGCTGTGTGCTTGTTTGGTGGCTGGTTTTCTAGAAGTGGGTTGCCAGGCCTTTCTTCCGAGGTGCCTCTGGGCAGGCCCAAACCTGCAGGCTTGGCGAGCTGTGAGCAGGCCGACCGATCACCTGTACCGCCCGGGGCGCCAGCGCATTGGGCCCTCTGGCTGGGCCCTCCTCACAGCCACTGCTGTCTTTCAGCCCGTGGGTACGGCCCCCAAGTCAGCCCACCTTCTGGTGGGCCTCCCCGTTCTGAGGAGTGCAGTTGGCCTCAGACTCAGCATGATTCAGCTCTCTCCCTCTGCCTCAGTTTCCCTCATCTCTAAGATGGGCCTCCGACGGGTGCCCACGTCATACAGTGGGGAGGGGCAAGAGAGGAGTTGGTATCTGTGAGAATGAAAATGGTCAACTTGGGAGCTCACGGGCTGGTCCATCCTAGAGGTAGATGTGCCACGCTGACCCCCCTCCCCGGTGGCCCAACCTCACCCGCAGCGGCGCTGGCAGCCGAGGCCGAGAGCCCAGAAGTGGCCTCCGTAGAGGAGCAGAGGCGACATCAAGGTTACTTTGTGCGTCTGGGGTCCCTGTCGGCACGAATCCGCCACCTAGCCTACGAGCATTCTCTGGGGAAACTGAGGCAGAACAAACACCGCGCCCAGGACACGCTGGCCGAGCTGCAGCAGACCCTGGAGCTGGTGAGAGCCCCCTCCCGCCCCACGGTGCAGGCCAAGGAGCCATCAGCCTGCGTGGAGCACCAGCGGAGTGTGCAGTCAAGGCTGGGGGGAGCCCAGGCGGTCAAGGCTGTATCTGGGGGCTCGCAGCTGGGCTTCTAGGAGGACGGGATGACCCATCAGCCACTTCCATGGAATCCATTCCGTCTCACAGCCACCCCTGCAGGACAGCATCGAACTGGCCCTGCGGGTTTCCGAGGCTGTAACTCTTCAGGGAAGCAGCCAGCCCCCTCTGTGTCCCTAGGTCCTAAGAGCAGCTGGTGGGTTTGAACTGCTGCCCTTGCAGCGGACAGACCAACACCAAACCCACAGCGCTCTCAGGACTAGGATTTATTGGTGGTTAAAGGGAATGACAAGAAGGCCCCTCTGCCTTCAGCCTCCCCATCCTCCAGGCCCCAGCCCCCGCCTTCTCCATCTGTCCCACCCACCTGCCCACCTGGAAAGCCCTCGGTCAGGGACCTCTCCACTTCCCTTCTTCCCTGCCCCTCCCATGGCCCACGTCAGTAATACTGTCCACTCCGCTCCCAGGTTTTACCCCGAATCCACCTCCGACTCCCTCCTCTCCCCCCTCCCCATTCCAGCCCACCATCTTCACCCGGACCAGTGCTGTCCGCTGCCCTGCTCCGGGACGCCTGGTCCCCTCCTTCTGTTCTCGTGGCCTATGAAGGGTGCCCGTGAGCACCTGAGGGGGCCTCCTCGGCTCACAGTGTTCAAGGCCCCCACCTTCCTCAGATCGAAACCAAGAGTCCTCCCTGTGACCCACAGGGTCCTACACACCCCGCCCTGCCCTCTTCCGCCTCATCCTCCCTCCCCCTCTCCCTCTGGTCCAGCCACATGGGCCTCCTCCCTGTTCCTCCAACTTGCCAAGCCCGGTCCTGCCCCAGGGCCTCAGCCTGCAATACGTTATTTTCCTCCTCTTCTCCATTTCCTCATGCACTGCAGCCACCCCCACCCCCCCACCGACTGGTAGGACCCTGCCTCACTCAGTCATTGAACAGCATGCATTAAGTCCCGCGGACCACGCCCTGCTCCCCCACCCCACTTCCTGCCACAGCACACAGTCCGAGCTCAATACATGCGCATTCAGGGACCTGGCTCCTACACCACACACACACCACATCTGTGTGTTCACAGTGCCCGTCTTTCACAGAAGGGGAAACTGAGGCCAGGGTGATTCCGACACCTTCCATTCAGACTCATTTCTCCTGATGGGGGGTAGGCCCTGAGCATGGTGGAGACACCAGGTACTTCCGGGAGACAGGGGGAAAGGAAGGAAAGGAAGAATTCCTGGAAGAGGTGGAGCTGGGGTGGAGTTGACTTGGAGTGACCCGGCAGGGGGTGGAGGTGGAGCATGTGCCCAGCAGAGGGACCCCCCAACCCCGCAAAGCACAAAGCCCAGGCGTGAGACTGAGTTTTGGGGACCCACGGGCTGTGAAGGGCTGCAGAAAGGAGACACCCGCTGAACGCCAGGCCCAGGGAGTCTCTGTCATCACTCTCGGTCCTTACAGCTGACCCTGTCCTGTCCCTCAGATCCACTCCATGCAGGGTGGGGCCACCCCTGCCATCCCTGCCCAGCCTAGAAAAGTGCACCAGCTGTGGGGAGACTGGAACCACTGTACCCCTAAGAACGGCTGTTACCAGAGTCAGGTAAATGCCCTGCCAACACTCCTTTCCTGGGTCAACGTGGGAAACCGAGATGACAGCCTCATTGGGGAAACTGAGGCAGGGCTGGGGTCCTGTTGGGTGCATGTCCCCGGGGATACATGAGGCACACGATGATGTGGTTGGTTGTCTTTGGGGAAACTGAGGCAGGGCTCCGTTTCACCCCCCTCCCACCTCCCCAGCAGGCTGAGCTGGAGACCCTGTCCCTGTCACGCCACCTGACCTGGGAGCTGCAGGGGACGGTGGAGGCCCTGCAGACCAGCGTGCGGGGCCTGCCCCCCAGCGCCCAGGAGAAGGTGGCCGAGGTGCGGCGCAGCGTGGACGCCTTGCAGGCTGCCTTCGCCGACGCCCGCTGCTTCGGGGACGTGCCCGCGGCCGCGCTGGCAGAGGGCCGGGGCCAAGTGGCGCGGGCTCACGCCTGCGTGGACGAGCTGCTGGAGCTGGTGCTGCAGGCCGTGCCGCTGCCCTGGCTGGTGGGGCCTTTTGCGCCCGTCCTGGTGGAGCGGTCCGAGCCCCTGCCCGACCTGGAGGACCTCGTGGACGAGGTGGTCGGGGGCGTGGACCCCCGCTGGGCACATCTGGATTGGCCGGCCCAGCAGAGAGCCTGGCAGGCCCAGCACGCCGACGGCGACGGCGTGGAGCCCCCGGGGGCCGTCCTCGCGGAGAAGCCCGAGCCTTCCAGCCCTGCAAGCCAGCACACGCTCATGCCGGAGCTGGACTTCTGACCGCCCAGGGGGATGGACAGAGCCCGAGGCGGTGCGCCTGACGCCAGGGCCGCGCCGGGCAGCGCCGCCGGGCGCTCTGCTGCCCCGCGTGGCCGCCCACAGCATTAGCGGCCTGGACCTTGTCCGG
>NW_022111359.1:5081873-5083111 GCF_000313985.2 Echinops telfairi | reverse complement strand
CACACACACACACACACACACACACACACACACACACACACACACACCTGACAACCTCACCTGCTTCCCGTAAAGGGGACAAGCCTGGAAGGTCCTGTTCTCGCAGTTCTGGTCTGTCCCCTGGGGTTGCTGAGCTGAAAACCAACTGGAGGCACTTGTTAACAACAGACCATCTTCCCTCACACCTGACCTCTCTCGGATCGCTACCGCAGACCAGACCGGTGAGGACATGGAGGTCCAGGGAGAAGGCAGGACTCGAACCCAAGTCTGGTCCAGCTCCGTCTGCTCTGGTCCCGTTGCCCTCACATCAAGGCTGCTCAGAAGGCCCCCCTGAGAACACACATGGAGCGGGGTGGACAGGCTCGGTTGTGAGTTTTGCCAAGAGAAGGCTCCCTCTTTGCTTCCCGGAGTGTGTGTATCCTGGGCTCAGGGGTCCCCCAAAGACCCCTAGTGACACTGACTCAGTCCGCCAGACGCCCTTGCTTTGCCCTTTGGGGTTTGTTCTCTGGAATAAAGATGCTTGAAATCGTTCAAGGTCTCTGGCCCCTCGCCTGGCCTGGGTATATCAAGGTCCCAGCTTCTGGGGTGATGGATGGGCCCTGAAGGGGGCCATGTCAAGCCAGAGTTCCCGATGTGAAAGGGTTCCTGCCTCTCTGTCTAGCTTGTGATCCTGCCTGGAATTCCACCATCAGCGCCCAGCCTACCTGGCTCAAGCATTGCCCCCTCAAATGCCCTCTCTGGAGCTGGGCAGTCGATCTCACTTTAGTGTGAATTTTTTTATTTAAGTGCAGGGAGCAGGGGCAGCATGGGGAAGAAGGCAGACCAGGCAGCCCCTCCTTTGCCAACCTCCCTGGACCTGCCATAGTCTGTCTTGCTGGGCTGGGGTGTGGGGAGCAGGGCAGGGCCAGGACCACGCCTGGTCTCCAGGGCCTTTCTGTCCTGGCTGCTCTCAGCCTCCCCTGTGACTGGGCAGGATGTTGGGGAACCACAACTGGGGCAGGGGGAAGCCAGAGGGTGACCTCTGGCTTGCCGGGACACAGTCCAGAAGGCAACTCTGGGCACCCTGGCCTCCTCCTCTCTGACCCCTGACCTCTACGAGCTTCCTATTCCCCTCAGGCCACACTCCCAGCACCTTGCCCTGGGAGCCTGGCATTCCCAGTTGCATCCTGGACCCGACCCAGAAGTTGTTCAGCCCCCACAGAACTGTCCCCGGCCCCTGTCTGTGGGCATCCACCCCC
>NW_022111359.1:5071799-5080871 GCF_000313985.2 Echinops telfairi | reverse complement strand
TCTTTTAATTAACTTATTCTTCTATGGGTCAAAAAAAAAAAAAAAGGCGAGGGACTTACAGGAGAGGAATTCAGGCAGAGGGCATGACCTTGGCAAAGGCCCTGGGGTTGGACCAGACCTGGTCAGTTGGAGGGACAGTGAAGGGGCGAGGGAGGGGAGCAGGGAGGAGAGGAGGGCAGGGAGGGGACTGGGTCTCAGGCTTTGGCCCACAGGAGGTGGGAGCTCTGGGAGGCTGTGGGCAGAGGAGGGACGGGCCTGGTGCTGATGGCTCTGGCTGCCTTCGCGGTATTTTCCCAGCTTCTCCCCCCTGCTGGGCTGTGGCCTCCCTGTGGGGTGTGGAGGGACGCACACATCCCAGCTCTCCCCACCTCTCTTGGGGACACTTTGTCTGGGAGGAGAGAGGTTGGGGACAGCCCCTTCTGTTCCCTGACTATTTGGTCAACAGTGCCGGCTCCAAGGAGATGGCCCCGGGGTCACCAGACCCCGAGGGAGGACCCTCCCTCCTCCTGGCTCCTTGCTCAAACCCACAGCCCCCTCAGCCTCTCCCAATGTTTCTGGCTGCCCGGCCTGCCTGGGTTAAGTATTGCCCTCTCAAAGGCAGCTCACTGGAATGGGCAGCTGTCCTCACTTTAGTATGAATTGTTGTTTCTGTATTTTGTTTTTAGCAGCGCAGGGAGCAGGGGCAGGATGGGAAAGAAGTAGAGGGTGCAGGGGCAGCCCCTCCTCCTCCCACCTCCTCAGACCTGCCTGATTCTGTCTTCCTCAAGGGACCCACCCATCACAGGGACTTGACACACGGGCTCTGCCAAAACCCAACACCAAATTCACTGCCAACAAAGTCTATTCTGACTCACAGCGACCCTACAGGACAGACTAGAACTGCCCCTGTGGGTTTCCAGGACGGTGACTCTTTCCGGGAGTAGAAAGCCTCATCTTTCTCCAAAGAGCGGCTGGTGGTTTCAAACCTCTAACCTTGCAGTTAGCAGCCCAATGTGTGACCACTAGGCCACCAGGGCTGCATACACAAGCCAGGGGTCTAGACTTCAGGCCCTGGCATTTTCAGCGATATTGGGCACAGTGCTGACTCCAAGCTGCCTCTTGTAGGAAGCCTCCCAGGCTTGGCCCTAGCCCACCAAGCCCTGATTTATCTTGCACCCAGCTCTGCGGTGGCCCTGGGGGTCTGTATTTCACTCCTTTCCCAAGGGGGGGGGGACCCCTCCTGGATTGGGATGTACTGCCCCCCTGCTCAGGACAGCCCCCCTCTCCTCTCAGTAACCCTGCTTCTGCCTGGACAAGGCTGGAGCACCTGCTGGGGAGGACCACTGAGGAAACAGGTCACAAGCTGATCCCATTCCATACCAACAACACAGGCTGACCCGTTCCATACCAGGCACAGCACATGTGTGGGCCGGCATGTGCTGTGCCTGGTCTAGGCATGAGGGACTCGACCCGGAAGAAAACAGATGTGGAGGAGGACAGGGAGGGAGCCCTAGCACCTGACACCTGGAGGGGAGGGTGTTCCAAGCAGCCTGTGCAAAGGTCCTGGGGTAGGACCAAGGAGGAGACCCGTGTGGCCGGAGCAGGGATCGAGGGGAGAATTGGGGTTTCGACGGAGACAGCAGGGCCTGGTGGATCATGGGAGAGAGTCTGGCACGGCAATGGGAACTGGCCCAGGCGTCCCGGCTGATTTCAACAGCACCCATTGCTTGGATGGGCCCCAACGGTGACGCCTCGGGGCAGGGGAGGGGGCAGCCCAGCAGGCTTTGAGTCACTTTGGCTGGTGGCGGGGGCAGGGCGGCTCAGGGCTGAGAGCAGGGGAAAGGTGCTGGTCTCGGGCCGGATGGGCGGGCACACACGTGACAGCCCAGCACCCCCCCCCCCCACTCCCACCCGCTGGCCGTTTGCCTGGGCCGCAGGCTGGCCAGCACCCGCCCCAGACCCTATAAGGCCTGAGAAACTAGAGCCGAGGAGGCAGCTGCCAGCAGGGACATCAGCTCAGAGGGACGGACCCTCCCGCAGCCCAGGTGAGCAGAGCCATGGCCCAGCCGGGTGGGTCGTAGGGGACTTCTAGGTCACACAGGGGGTATGGTGGGGAGCTTGGAAGCCCCCTGTTCACATATCTTCTCTGCCCTCCCTTCCAGTGCCTTCTTGTACCAACATGTCTGCTCAAGATAGAGGGGGCCGGGATGGCCAGAAAGCCAAGGGCAAGGTAAAGAACAGGAGCACCCTGGTTCATCCCCCGTGCCGAGAGGTGCCCCCAAAATCCTGGGGGAGGGGGTGCTCCTCTCAGCCGCACCACACTGGGGCTGGTAGGGCCTCACACAGCCTCCCCTCCTCCCCTCGGCCCCTCGCTGGACCTCAGTGCCCCGTCTGTGAAGTGGGGCCGTGGAAGGCCCAAGGCCGGTCCAGCTCCTCCTCTGCCCACCCATCACGCCGATGATGAAGCATCAGGGGCCAGGGCTGGGATTCAAACCCAGGCCTGTCTGACTTGGGTTCCAACACCCCATCCTCATCCCTGCTGCTTCTTGGTTGTGCTCAGGATGACCCCCTCCTCACTGACACCCCACCCCCTGCCCTGTAGACCCTGAGTAGCTTCCTGGGGTCTCTGCCCGGCTTCAGCTCTGCCCGGAATCTGCTGACCCATGGCTCGACCAGGGAGGCCCAGCCGGCTGCCGACCCAGCAGGTGTCCCTGCCCCTGAGGCTGCCCAGCCCCAGGCTCAGGGTGAGTGGACAGCCCTGGGCCAGGGGTGTCTGGGGGTGGGCCCCAGGAGAAGGAAATCTGCCCCCCCCATGGAGGCCAGTACAGGGCTAGAAGGGTCATTTGGGGAGCATTTCCCAGTAGAGACAGCCTGGCTGGCCCCATCACTGAGCACCAAGAGGGGAAATTAAGGCATAAGAGTGGGGACAGGTTTCCCAAGGTGGTTTGGCCAGCAGGTGGTAGAGGGGAGGTCTGCACCTAGCTTGGTAACCGCCCCCACCCCCCACCCCCCGACATCCTCACCTGCCTACTTACAGGGTACACCATATGCAGGACATGTTCAAATTCATCAAGGACTGATCCCCCATCCCCAAAGGGGACCAACAACTCCCCTGGGGTCACAGTGGAAGGACATGGTGGGGTAGCATGCCCCTTCCCTGAACTACTCAGCCCTCCCTCCCTCTGTCTGGAGCTCTCTGTGGCCTCCCTGTGCCCTAAGCACCTGCCAGGTCAGGGTGCTTCGGAGCTCAGCCTCTGGGGTTCTTCTAGGAGGTGCCCCGATCTTCCACAGCCTGGACTGCGTAGTCTGGGCCCAGCGCCCCGGACAGTTGGCTCTCACTCTACATACCTCCATGGACAGGCAGCTGGCAGCTGAGTGGGGGCAGGGCGGGGGCAGCCCCCATGAACGGTGTGGCCTGGGATCTCAGGAGTGGGGATGGCCTGGGGCAGAAACCAGCTCCTCTCCCTGTAGCTGCCCCTGGGACCCAGACCCAGACACCAAGGGGGGCAGTAGGGTCAGCAGGAAGGAGGGCTGCCCAACAGAGAAAGCCCCTGGAGCCTCCGCCCCAGAGCATCCAGGCGGCAGGGGTTGGGAGCTCCCTGCCCCCTCCCCCCAACCACTCACCCCGCCAATGGGCCGCTGGCAGGAGTGCCAGGTTTTGCTGTCCCTGGCAGGGGGACTGGACATTCCTAACCTTTTGGGCTGTGCCCATTGCTTGCGCAACCAGCCCAGGGCCTCGATGCCAATGCCACCCCTCACCCTTGATTCCTTCCCCGTCTGCAGTGGCTGCCAACCAGGAGCAGATGGCTGAGGGGACCCAGTCTTCAGAGAAGGTGAGAGGGTCCCCTGAGGGCCTCCAATCCCCCTCCTCACACTCCGCCCCCCAAGAGAGGAGCCCCGGGGGCGGGGTGGGTGGGTGTCTGGTCCAGTCCCAAGAAAGAAAACAAACAACCCTGGAGTCCCAAGGGGACCCTGGCCCCCGCCAGAAGCCTCTGTTTCCACATCTGTGAAATGGGTGCAGCAGTCTTAGGCAGCTCCACCCTGAGGCTCCCAAAGGGTCACACAGACAGGGTCCCCAAGGCTGCCATGAAGTCAGTGGTGCCCGGACCAGCACTGTCCCCAGGACCAGATGTGGACCAAACCAAATACCAACCTCACAGCGGCCCTGGAGAATAGAGCAGAATTTCCCCACCCTGTGAGTTTCTGAGACTGCAGCTCTTCACGGAGTAGAAAGCGTGTCTTTCTCCCAGGGAGCAGCGGGGGGTTTGAACTGCTAGGGTTTGCGGTGAGCAGCCCCACGCGCGACCACACGCCCCCAGAGCCCCTCCGTTGTGGACCAGAACATCGGGGCGCAGCAGGTTTCCAGAGTGGATTGCCAGGCCTTTCTTCCGAGTGCCGGGCTGAAAGTTCAGCAGGAACCTCTTAGCAACCTGCCAGTGTCTGAGGACAGACAGAAGGCGGTGGCTGTGGCTGAGGCTGGGGGAGGGGTGTGAAGCCGGGTCACCGATATGGGAGGAAGGGCTCTCTCTCTGAGTCACTGCCTCCAGACCCCCGAGACCGCTGTCAAGTCCACCCTGACGCGTGGTGACCGTGTAGGACTGAGTGAGCCACCCAGAGGGTGCCCCGATTCTGACTCAGAGTGACCTGAGGTGCAGCAGAGGGAAACACCACCCGGCCCGGCACCACCCTCACAATGGTTCTTGTGGCTGAACCCACGGTCGTCGCCACGGTGTTCACCTATCTTGTCCCGAGCCTTCCTCCCCTTGGCTGCGCCTCTGCTCAGACCGAGCAGGATGTCTTTCTCCAGGGGCTGGTCTCTCCTGACAACGTGTCCCAAATCCGTGAGACAGAGCCTCGCCATCCTGGTCTCTAAGGGGTGCTCTTCCCAGACAGGTCTGGCCATTCTCGCAGTCTGTGGGAGCGGCACAGGGCCACCTGAACTGTACCTAAGGCATGTGGGGCAGAGCTTGTGAGTTTAATGGCTAATTTTCCAGCCCCTGCCCTTGCAGGAAAGATGCCATCCAAGCTCAGGCCCCAGCAGAAGCACCGAGAGGTCGAGAGGTCCACCCTTGCCCAAGGTCACTCAGCAAGAAGATGGTAGCTCAGGGTTTGAGCCTGAAGCTCAGACACAATCTCTTGCCCTTGGTCCTGGGTGAGTGGGGACAGCCGGGGTTGTCCCCTCAGCCCAGGCACAGGGAGAGTCAGAGCTGTCCCCTCTCCCAGCTAAGCTGAGGGGCGGATGGATGACAGCAGCAGGAACTGGCAGGGCAGCAGAGCCCACACCAGTGGGACTGATCTTCCTTGGAGCCATCCTCCCTCTGGAGTCCTCCATGGCTCCCCTGTGCCCTCAGCTCCTGCCAGGTCAGAGGGTCTCAGAGGCCCCAGAGCCCTGGGCTCCAATTCTGCAGGTGCTCCTGGCACCATTCAGAGCCCCCACTCCCTTCCCCACCCCCTTTTCCTGGAGGACTGACCTTTACCAGGCAGCTCCTATGGACTGTCCAACCCCGGGGCTCATAAGAAGGGGCCCAGGTGGTGCAGTGGGTTAAGCAGCGGGCTGTGAATCCGAAGGTCAGTGGTTCAAGCCTCCTAGGCGTTCCGTGGGAGGAAGATGAGGCTGTCTGTTTCTGTGATGGTGCACACCGCCTTGGAGGGCAGCTGCTCGGGGTCAGGGTCGATGGAGGGCAATGGGGGAGGGGGCTTTGTAGACCCTGGATGTTCCAGGCAGCTACCACTGTCTTCAGTTTCTCCAGAAAGCAGGCTCAGGGAAGGGGAGTTGTTACCTCCCCACCGCCGCTCTCCAAGGTCATGGCAGCTGGTGAAGGGGAAGAGGTGGGATTTGAGAACGTGTGTCTCTCCAGCCCCTGAGCCCCAGGGATCACATGCAGCTGGAGGGAGGATCCCTTCAGGGCCTCTCAGCCTGGCACTACGGGTATGTGGAGCTAGATCCTTCTTTGGGGCTGAGGGTGCCCTGCACACAGGACAGAGCTGGGCAGCATCCCTCATCCACAGTCAACACCCCCCTCCATGACCCGCACAGCCAGAAATCGCCAAGAGGGAGGCAGGCTCTTACCATCGAGAATAAGATGCTCGCTCGTTGGGCGGAGCCCGTGAGTTGGCTTTGTGTCTAGGGACTCCATGTAGGACCGAGAGAAATGTGGCCTGGTCCTGTACCGATGGGCACGCTGTCACGGCCACTGGGGGGTAGGGGGGTGTCACCCTCGGCTGCCAAAATGTGTTGCTCCTTGACTGCCATCCCAGAGAGCTGTCGTCGGCAGGGAAGCATCGATCTTATCCCGGTCACCTCCCGTGAGTGGCTCCAATTTAACGGGGAAACAACCCAGCATCATCAAATCAATCCTGACTCGTGGGACCCCACAGGACAGACTAGAACTGCCCCCTTGGGGGCTTCCCGAGGCTCCCTGTCGGACAGGGCAGAACTGCCTCTGCGGGTTTCTGAGACTCTTGTGAGTTTCTCTGAGGAGTTGAAAGCTCGTCTTTCTCCCGCAGAGCGGCTGGTGGCATCGAACCTCTGACCTTGTGGTTTGCCGCCTGTGTAACCACTATGCCCTCAGGGCTCCCTCAATGCAGGTGTCTGGATGTCCCCATGATTGCTGGGAGGAAGGCGCAGGCCGGGGCGGTGTTTCCCTCTGCCGTGCGTGAGCAGGGCCGCTGTGGTCAGGGCTGACCCGAAAGCACCCAAACACGCCACCACCAGTTGAGTTCAGGAGGGACAGCCAGCCTGACTCGAGTTTAGACATGTGCTTGTGACTAGAAAAAAGGCAAAAGGAACCGTTTAGATCAACGGTCACCAAGCATTTATGTGTGGCTGGGCCCGAGCCCTTGGTTAAGGGCCAGAGAGAGTCGCTAAAGGGCTGCAGACTGTACCGTAGTGGCTCAGGGCCAGACTTCTTGCCTACCTTGCAGGAGACCTGGGGTCCACTCCCCGCTCAGGCACAGCCACCTGCCAGCCATCTGTGTGTCCACAGCTAGGAAGACCAGTTTCAGCAGAACGTCCAGGTTCCGGGGCCCTAACGGCCATCACGGCCCACAGCGTGGGGAACCCCTTAGGCACGGGGTGGGGTTTCCTCCTGACACAGGTGCACTAGGGAGAAAGGTCTTGCAACTGGGAAACCAGTCACGGAGAGGTATGTCTGACACCGGGGGTCATAGGAAGGGGCAGTGGGTTAAGCAGCGGGCTGCGAACCCAAAGGTCAGTGGTTCAAACCTCCTAGGCACTCCTTGGGAGGAAGATGAGGCTGTGTGTTTCTGTGATGGTGCACACCGCCTTGCAATCCCCAGAGGATGGAGGGCAGACGCTCAGAGTCAGGGTCGATGGAGGACAATGGAGGAGGGAGCTGCCTATTTCTGGCAGCTAGCTAGAACCTGGTGGATTTAACTTGCTCAGTGACTAACTTCAGTCCTGGTTCCCTGCTTGGTCTGCAGTGGAACACCCAGCTGCCCTGCGGTCTCCCATAAAGAGGAAACCCTCTGGGTCCCCTGTTCCGTTAGGGTTCCTTCGACTCGGAATGCACTCCTTGGCAGGGAGGTTGTTTTTCAAATTGTTTTGTTCGTTTTTTTGAATGAAGGTAGGAGGTTCCAATTCTCCCAGAAGACCAGTCTGACGCACCACGTACCGGTGTGCAAATGTTCGCTGAGCCAGGGTGGCGCGTGGGCTGCTGGCAACTCTGCTTTAAGACTTGACAGTCTGTCTGTCCTTCTCTGTCAGCGGCGTTTGGGGCTAGGCTGCTTCTTCACTTAACCTAAAACGCTGGTGGGTCGGGCCCGCCCCGAGGCACTGCGGAAGAAAGGGCTGGCAGCCGCGTCCTTAAAGACCAAACCAAACACCAACCCGAACTCAGGGCTCTCAAGGTGGCTCTGACTTGGACCTTGAGTTTCTGAGACTGGAATTTTTACGGGAGGAGACAACCTCGTCTTTCTCCCCTGGAGCGGCTGGTGGTTTTGAACCGCTGACCTTGCAGTTAGCAGCCCAGTGTGTAGCGGCACCTAAAAGAGCAGTGCTCAGGAAACCCTCTGAGGTGCAGTTCTGTCGCAGGATGGGGGGGCCGTGCACTGGAATCGACACCCCCTGCCCCGACTTTGGCTTTTATATCTCAACTGGGGCAGTTAGGGGAGTTCTATATCTCAACTGGGGCAGTTAGGGGAGTTTCCATTTGTCAACAACAGCTGTTAGGGGACCTGAGGGGAGTTAGGGGGAGTCAGTAGGGTGACGTGAGGCCAAGCTCATGAAGAAGAAGTCCTGGAGCCCAGTTTGGTAAAAAGAGGGGCCCTGTAGGGGTGGGGCCTGGGGCAGAAGTAGGGTCATGGAGTGAGAGGAAGGGAGGGAGGGGATGGCCCCCCAACTCCTCTTATGATCAATGTCCTTCCTCACCTGTCCTCTCAGATGACCAAGACCAAGGACACCTTCTCCTCGGGAGTGGCCAGTGTGGTCCAAGGGAGCCTAGGCCTGGGCCAGTCGGTTCTCTCTGGCACCAAGGACGCCGTGTCCAGTGGGGTAACCGGGGCAACAAATGTGGCCAAGGGGGTCGCCCAGGAGGGGCTGAACACAACCAAGAATGTCCTCACGGGCACGAAGGACACTGTGGCCACTGGGCTGACTGGGGCTGTGAACGTGGCCAAGGGGACTGTGCAGAGTGGCCTGGACACTACCAAGAATGTCCTCACGGGCACCAAGGATACTGTGGCCACTGGACTGACTGGGGCTGTGAACGTGGCCAAGGGGACTGTGCAGAGTGGCCTGGACACTACCAAGAATGTCCTCACAGGCACCAAGGACACAGTGACCACCGGACTGACCGGGGCTGTGAACGTAGCCAAGGGAACCATGCAGACAGGCCTAGACACCAGCAAGGCTGTGCTGACCGGCACCAAAGACACTGTGTGCACTGGGCTGACCGGGGCAGCAAATGTGGCCAAGGGGGTCGCCCAGGGGGGTTTGGACACCACCAAGAATGTCCTCACGGGCACCAAGGACACAGTGACCACTGGACTGACCGGGGCCATGAACGTGGCCAAGGGGGCTGTGCAGACCGGTCTAGACACCAGCAAGACTGTGCTGACTGGCACCAAAGACAC
>NW_022111359.1:5060433-5068302 GCF_000313985.2 Echinops telfairi | reverse complement strand
GGGGCCATGAACGTGGCCAAGGGGGCTGTGCAGACCGGTCTAGACACCAGCAAGACTGTGCTAACTGGCACCAAAGACACGGTGGCCGCTGGGCTGACCGGTGCTGTGAACGTGGCCAAGGGGACTGTGCAGACTGGCCTGGACACCAGCAAGGCCGTGCTGACAGGCACCAAGGACACTGTGTGCACTGGGCTGACCGGGGCAGCAAATGTGGCCAAGGGGGTCGCCCAGGGGGGGTTGGACACCACCAAGAATGTCCTCACAGGCACCAAGGACACAGTGACCACCGGACTGACTGGGGCTGTGAACGTGGCCAAGGGGACTGTGCAGACTGGCCTGGACACCAGCAAGACTGTGCTGACTGGCACCAAAGACACGGTGGCCACTGGGCTGACCGGGGCCGTGAACGTAGTCAAGGGGGCCATGCAGACCGGGCTCAACACAACCCACAATGTAGTGACAGGGACAAAGGACACCGTGTACAGTGGGATGACCGCAGCAGTGGGTGTGGCCAAGGGGGTTGTGCAGACCGGCCAGGACACCAGCAAGTCTATGGCATCTGGTGCCGGAGCCATGGTGTCTTCCATCCGGGCCGGTACGGGGACTGTGGCTTCGGATGCCGTCCACACCCTGCAGGGACTCCTGCCCGGGAGCCAGGACAGTGTCTGGGCTGCAGTTACCCAGTCGGGGGACATATCCTCCAGGGGGTCCAGCATCCCTGACAAGGTCTGTGCAGGTCTGCTGAGCCCGCTCCTCCCAGGAGCCGCCGGGGATGGGGAAAGCACGGAGCCCGCAGCTGCTCTTCTGGGCCACGCCGGAGCCTGGGACACTGGTGAGCGGGAGGCGCTGGGTGTCCTCCTGGAGCCCATGAGCGTGGAGGAACAAGGTAAGACCCTGGGTGGGGGGCGGGAATTACCCCGGGGGCTGGGTACCCCAGAGTTTCCCTGAAGGGGCCGCACTCTGCTGGGCCTGGACCCCCTGGAGGCCCTGGTCTGATGGCTGCGGCTTCCCTCCCAGCTCAGCTGGCGGCCTCCACTCCGGAGCCGAAGGTGCTCTCTGCTGATCCCAGAATCTACTTCGTCCGCCTGGGCGACCTATCGCCCGCCTTCCGCCAGCGTGCCTTTGAACATGCCCTAAGCCACCTGCAGCACAACCAGTTCCAGGCCAGGGACACGATGGCCCAGCTCCAGGACTCCTTCCGGCTGGTAAGGGGCGCCCTCCCGCCCGAGCACCAGGCGGACGGTGACCAGTAGGATTCGGGGCCCTGTCCTTCTGGGAGCGTCCTCCTCGGGAGGGCAACAAGCACAGACCAGGACCTGCAGGTGCAGGGAAGGTGGGGATGTGCGGAGATGGGGAGGAGGCTGGGCAGGGCTTGTCTCTTCGAGCCGCATCCTGACGGACAAGGAGCGTAAGGCCTGGGCAAGTGGGGACAGGAAAGCCTAAGGTCACAAGATAGCTGTGGACAAGGGACCAACCGGAGGGGACATGTCCACTATCTAGGGAAAGAGAAGCCTTCGTTGCCAGGATACTGAGCAGCCTTCAGCAGAGACTGGGAAGAAAGGCCTGGTGATCCACGTTCCAAAATCTGCCCATGACAGCGCCGTGGTTCATAGTCCTGGGCCCGGCCCCCTACTTGCTAGCTGCTAACAACCCGGGTGGCCAGTTCACCATGGCCCAGCTGGTCCGTAACTCTTAGCCATGCCTGTATCTCATGGCGAGTAATAGAAAGGAGGCTGGCGGTGTCCTTCCGGCCCCTCAAAGCTGCCTCCTTTCCAGATAGAGAAAGCCAAGCAGCCAAGGCTGGAGCAGGGTTTGACTGCCGGATCAGAGGGACCCAGTGGCCAAGAGGTGTGTATGGTGGGGCTAAGGGTCCCCCGCTCCGGGTCCTCCCTGCTCCGCTTACCCGGCCCCTTCCTCCCGCAGGTGGACGACGCCGGGGCGCTGTCCAGGGTGCGAGGGCTCATCCGGCAGCTGCACGTGGCCTACGGCGGCCTGGCCTCGGGCCTGCAGGGCCTGCCCAGCGAGTCCCAGCGGCAGGTGGCACAGGCCCGGCACAGCCTGTGTGAGCTGTACGGGGTCTTGGCGGCAACCGGCTCCCTCAGTGAGCTGTCCCAGGAGCACCTGGCGCAGAGCCGTGAGGATGTCAACCAGGCGTGGCGGGGGCTAGAGAGGCTGCTGGCTCAGGTGCAGCACAGCCCTCCGCTCAGCTGGCTGGTGGGGCCCTTTGCGCTGCCCCAGGGGGCCCAGCAGCAGTAGTGGGTGGTGACTGGGGTGAAGGAGTGCCCCCCAGCCGGCACGGAGCCTCCCCTGCCTAGGGCCACACCCACCCACCTTGCAAGTCCAGCTCCAGGCATGTAACACTCAGCTTGAGGGATGGAGCTGGCAGTCGAGGGGTGAGGGGAGTCAGAAGGGATGGGGAACACACACCCAGGAAAGAGGGGGCTCTCTGAGCTGCCCACCTCCCACCTCCTGGCCGTTCCCCAGAGTTTTTGTCACTGGGGGCCCCCAGTGAAGATCACGAGTGGGCTCCCTAGTAGGGAAACAGAGGGACCTGTGGGCCCTCCACACCACCACCACAGCAGGTGTCCTCCAGGCAGACTGCTCCCCACTGCTGCGCACCTCCCCATTGCCGGTCTGCTCGGCCTTGTGCCACCACCCTCTCCAGGAAGCTTCTGTCGGGGTCCGTTGGTTCGCACGGACTGATACCTGGGAGTTGGTTGGCAGGCTTTTCTTCCTAGTCTCAGTCTGGAAACGCCACCGAGACTTAGCCTGATGGCAGTGTGGGCGCCGGCTGAGTGGGGCACGGAGCGCCTGGCCGCACGCTAGGAACCCTTGTCTTCTGCCAGCCCACCGGCACCCTTCAGCTGCACCCAGCCCTGGGCCCTGGCCCCGCCCTCCTCCGCACCTGCTTCTCTGAGCGCAGCGCTGTCCTGTGTCCTAAGGCCAAGATGGCACCCCGGCCTCTGTGGCTCAGGGGACCTCCAGTCAGCCCAGGGTCGGCGGCACCTGCCCCCACCCCACCCTGTCTGAAAACACCACACCCACTGTTCCTCAGGTGCCAGGGCCCAGGCTGTGGGCAGTAAGCACAGGGTATCCTGAAGGCCATGGCCCCATGGGAGGGGCTAGGCTGAGGCCTGAAATTCACGACTTACTTGCCCATGTTCTGGGGTCGTGGTTCCCCCCACCACTGAGTGCCAGGGGATGGATAAGGCGGGTCCCAGCTCCCGTGCACCGCTGAGCACCAGGAGCTGATAAGAGGATGCCAGCTCCCTGACCACGTGGGCCCTGTGGTCTCAGGTGGAAGAAGGGAGCCACCATGCACTCGGGAAGCTGACCTGGGCGGGGTGGCAGCAGATAGCTCTCTGGGGAGCAGCGCTGCTCATGCCATTGGGGGCCGCGGCATGCCACACCCTTGGCTCTTTCCAGAGTGGTCGCCAGGCAGAAGTGGTGCCGATCCTTCCAGCTCCTAGGCTGGCGGGAGAGCTGGGCCCTGGCACCCCAAAGGGGTGGCGAGGACCCAGGCATGTTGCTGGGAGAAGCTGGAGCCCAGTGAGCCCTCATGGAAGCTTCTGGGGCCTTCCTGTTGCACCACTCACGCCATGGGGCTGAGACCTTGTGCACACCCTCACGCACGCACACACGCACACGGCCCCTTTCTTAGTTCTGAGGGTGGCCGCGGCCACCGGGAGCAGGCAGCAGGGGGCATGAGTCACGCCCGCAGCCGCACTGGGTCCCAGGAGGCACCCCAGTCTCAGGCCGCATGGCAGAACGGACACCCCACAGGCCAACACAGCATCTCCACCTCCCTGTGGCCCGGCCTCTGCTCCCGCTCACCTGGCCTGCTCCCCAGCTGGCTTCCCACCTCCCTGAGCCCACCCAACCTCAGCCCTGTCACAGCCCCTCGGGGAGCTGGTGGCCTGCCCCTGATGGGCCGCATCAGCACTGCTAGAAAACCAAGCCAATAAAAATGATTGTGCTTTCATTAAAAAAAACCCTTTATATTCATCTCATGTCGGCTTGAAACCGCAGCCTCCAGGCAGACAGCCCAGAGGCTCGGCTGTGCCTCCCCGCGAGTCCTCTGCTGTCCTGGGTGGTGTGGGGGAGACGGGCCGCGGGGCGGTGGGTGGGTTCAGCTCTCCTCATCCAAGGACTCCGAGTCCGTCTGTGACTGCTCCGGCCGGTTGTTTCCAGGCCTGTTCAGGTCAGGCCCCTCCTGCAGGCTGTGAGGGACAAGAGGCAGGGGGAGGTGGTGAGGGCCAGCCAGGACGGTCAGCCGTCCCTCATCACCAGAGTGAACTTAGCAACAAGATCCAACTCCCCTAACCCACGGCAGGGCACACGGTGGGCCCAGGGCCTCGTAGGGGCCTCGCTGCTCCTGGTGGGCATGGGCAGTGCCCGTCACTCTGCCTGGGGCCACACTCACTCGTCGTGCAGGTCTTCAGAGGAGTCACCCCGGGGACCCCCCTCGGAGTTCAGTGCGTCGTCCTGCTCGTGGTCGCCGGTGCTCTCGGCGTTCTGGGACGTGGCCTCGCCATTCACTGGGGCGGGTAGGTCTGGGCAGAGCAAGGGCGCACAGGAGACTGCGGCCAGGTTCCCAGCTGAAGACCCTGCCCGGGGGGTGAGGGGAGGGCCTGCCTGCACAGCCCTCAAGGGTCCCTGGCCCTTTAGTGAGACCCATAGCCTGGTCCCCAGTGCCCACCCAGCCAGACACCAGGTCCACCTGGTGCCCCAAACACCCATGCCCACCCAGTGGACCAAAAGACTTGTTCAGCTGATAGGTTGGATGTGGGAGGGCAGGAGGCTGGATCACTACAGGCCAGAGTATGTAAGGCTGCCATGGGGCAGGGGCCACCTTCACACAACTGTGAGGGGCCCAGGCCCCCGTCCTGCCAGGAAGGAGTTCTGCTCCCAGCGGCCCCATCCACACCTCTCTGGGGCTTCTGCACCTCGGGCCTGGCGCTCACACAGCTCACGGGATGCCTGCGTTGCCTGGCCAGAGGGGATGATCTGGGTTGGGCAGCACCTACCTGCCTGGGGTCCCCAATCCCGAGCCCACCCTGGTGCCCAGGACCACCAGTGGGTGCTCTCACCGGCCGCTGGCTCGCCCTCCACCTTGTTCTTGGGCGCCTCCTCTGGGGGCCCCTCAGGGTGCTCGGCCTCGGCCTTCTCTGTGCCAGCGCGGCCACCCTTTGGGGCGGCCTCGACTTTGGGGCCCAGCACGCGAGATTTGAGCCGCGTGTAGACCTCGGCCGCCTTCTCCATCACCTCCTTGTTGGCCTTGTATCGGCGGATCTGTGCAGAGGAGCCAGGCTCAGGGAGGGAGCAGGGCAGCGGCCCCCACTCCCCAGACCTGCTTCCCACTCACCTTCTTCAGCGTGGCCACCACATCCGTGTTCTTCTGCAAGATCTGGGAGGTCACCTGCAGCGTCCCCAGCTCCTCCAGCGCGCTGAGACACCGCTTCACGTCCTGCGTGGAGGGAGTGGGGAAACGGCGTCTGCTGAGTGGGCCTCGAGCCAGGGCCCCGCCCCTACCCTGACCAGGGCCCACCGCCGCTGCCACCCTACCGGGTTGTCCACTTTCAGGGCAAACTTGATCTCACTGTGCAGTTTCTGTAGCTTCCCCTCCACTGAAGGCTCTGAGGATACAAGTACCAGAGGCGGGAGCTGGGGGTGGGCGGGAGCTAGGGGCCCGCTTAACTGACACACACACCCCCCCAGCAAACAGGCCCACCTCCCCATCACCCCAAACCTGGGGCTCCCCTCACCTTTTTTCTTCTCTACCTTTCTGTCAGGTGGGAGCACCTCAGACCTCTTCCGGGTTCGCTCCACCTTCAGGGGCCTGCAGAGGGCACCTCTCTTTAGGTGGGTCCCCAGGGGCCAGTCCTCTGCCCACCCTCCTGCCCAGAAAAGGGTATAGGGACTGGGTCTGAGCAGGCCAGGCAGACCCCGAGGGATCAGTGTGAACCTTCTCAGCTATGAGCAAACCAGGGAGATGGCTTACAATACACGTGGCTACAGTGATTGCGGGGCCCTAGTGGCTGGGTGATTGGGGGGGCACCATCGCCAGCGGCTGGGAGGGGTGCACCGTCCCTGTCCCTCCTGGGGCTTGGAGAGCCTCTGGTCAGAGGCAGGGCTTCTCCTGGCACCTCCTTTGGGAGGGCGCCTTGTGCACTGGGGGTACAGAGCAGCAGCCCTGGCCTCCACATGCCCAGCCCCCACAAACGTCCCCAGCCATGCCAGTGCTAGCCTAGTCCTGAGGCTGCCCCCACCCTCCACCCAAAGAATGCAGACCCGAGGGGCAAGGGGCAGGGTGAGGGGTGGAGCAGGGCAGGGGCAGGGGGCTGACTTGGCTCGGGGCCTCTCCTCCGGGCGGCCTCTCTTCTCCTTCTGGCTGGGCTTCCTCGCCAGTTCCAGAGGCGGCTGCTGCTGCTTCTTGGTGGACTTTTTCCCCTGCATCAGGAGTGGCGGTGGGGTCAGGGGACTGTCCAGGGGGACCCTCTCCCAGAGACCCTCCCATTCTGGGGCAGCATTCCCTGCCGCCAGAGCCGAATGAGCTGCCCTGGAGGGAGAGCGAGACTGAACCCCAGCCTCCCAGGCGGCAGAGCACCCAAGTCAGGGCCCGCAGCCCTCCAGGCCTCTCACCTCCCTCGGGTCAACGCCTGAGTGCTCCCCATGCACCACGGGCCTTGCAGGGCCTGCCCCAACCCTTCCCCCAGCTCCCCTCTTCCTCTCCCTATCTCCCCACACTGCTCCAGCCACACTGCTGCCATCCATCCCTCCAGCTGGCAGGCCTAGTCCTGCCCCAGGGCTTTTTCACGGGGTTTTCTGACTGCACACCTCCTCCCGTTCACCCAGACGCTAAACGCTAGCCAGCATGTGGTAGTTACATGACTGCATGTCAACTTGACGATATACAAACATGTAGGGGTGGAGTCTGGCCTGTCAATCAGGTCGTATCGTGATGGTGACTCCTTGTGGGCGTGGCTTCCTCATAAAGAGGGTCCTGGGACACACACTCTCACCTTCCCCTTCCTGCTGGCTTGCCCTGGTTGCCACCATACACCCACCCAATTGCACCCACCAGCCTGTGGTCTTCCTGCGTTCTGCATCAGTGCAAGGGGCTGCGTGAGTCTGAGGAGGGACTACGGACCCCTGCAGAGAGGGCCTACTCTGTATCAGACTTATGCACTGGGCATAAGTTGGGCTGGGCTGTTTCATTGATATATAATATATATTTATATATGATTATATTGATATATGATATACAATTACTCCTTGATAAAAAGCTCTTTCTTATACGTATAGGGGTGTCTCTGTATGTTTCTCAAGTCAAGCAGGCCTAAGACACAGCACCTTCTTCAGCCAGCCTCTGGGGTCCATTCTGCCTGAAATGCAACCTTTCATCCTCTGTCCTGTGCCCCTCCCCCTCCCCACTAGTCTCCTCTGTGCCACCACTGGCCAGCACACCTTGGTCGTCAGACCTGCGGGCTGGGGTTTCACCTACGGCTGCTCCCTCACCCCCCAGGGAAGGGCCTAGCCAACAACAGGTGCTCAATAAAACCCAGATTCCCACTCGGGGCGCCTCCCACGTGTGCATGAGGAACTGTACTCTACAAGGTTCCTGAGTCTACGGTCTGTAGTTCCCCTCCACTGAAGCAATTCGCCATGCCTTTCTTCGGAGGCACCACGGGAGGCGGAATGAACCCCGAGCCATTGTCAGTGGGCAGCGCTTAGCTGTGCGCTGCCCCGGGCCTCCCACCACGGTCGGATGCACAGAGCCCCGTCCCTGGGCTCCCAGCTGGCCCGTACCTCCCGGTCCTGCCCGGGCTCAGGCTCGGAGTCGGAGGAGGACGGCGGTGCGCGTGGGGG
>NW_022111359.1:5054920-5059799 GCF_000313985.2 Echinops telfairi | reverse complement strand
GGAGGAGGACGAGGACGAGGAGGAAGCCGACCTGGCCGCAGGCGCGGGCTGGTCCTTGGGCCCATCGGAGTCGGCGTCCGAGTCGGAGGCCACGGCCACCTTCTGCGGAGAGGCCGTGAGGGCGCGGGTCTGGGGGCCAGAGAAGCAGGTGGGCCCGAGCCGCCTGGCCCGAAGCCCCCTTCCCCAAACCCCAGGTCTCCTGCAGCTGCCTGGTCGCGATGGCGGTCCCCGGCCTGCCAGACCCTCGGCCACAGTGGCAGCTGCAACTTGGGGCTCCCCCGCGCGCTCACACTGATGCACGCAGGGCTCCTTCCTCGTTACGCCCCCCGCCCCCCAATTTCTGCCTCCAGAAGACGGTGGCCTGCGGCGACTGTGGCCGCCAAATGACGGCCATCCACATGCTCCGAGCCACGGCTGGGCGTTGAGGGCCGTTCTGCAGGCTGACCTGTGGCCCAAAGCCTCTTGGGGTTTCCCAGAGGTGGGCGTGGGTGCGCGCACAGAAAGCAAACGAACAATACCTTCTTCTTCCTCCCCACAGCGCCGCGCCTCGGGGGCCGGCCCACGGCCTTCTTCTCGGGTGTGAAGTCCTTGGACGGAGGGGCACGTGAGGTCGGGTCCTGCGGGCTCTCACCAGGGTCCCGCTCCCCGAGGGAGTGCCCAGCTGCCCCCACCACCCACTGAGGGTGTGCCCAGCTGCCCACCTGGTCGCTGGTCTTCTCAGACTCAGAAGAGCTTTCTGAGTTCTCCTCTTCGGACGGGGACATGCTGGCTTGGTCCAGGTCGCTGGAGGCCTTCCGGGCACGTTTCGACACGGACATCTGCAAGGGAGTAGTCTGGTCACCTCAGGGGGTGGGTAGACAGCGCCTGGCTCAGCCCCCACCTGGCTAGCTCACAGCCCAGGCGAAAGCTGGGCTCCCTGGGAGTTTTCTGGAGCTGGGGACCCTGCGGACAACCTGAGAAAAGCCAGGGATCCCTTCCCAGAAACACACACACACGTACACACACGCACATGCACGCGCGAAGCAGGTGCGTGGTGACGGCTGTCCAACCAGGTGAAGGCACAACTAACCATCACCAGCGGCTGTCACAGCAACTCTTGACTCGCGGGCGCCCTCTGTTGGCGGAAACTCAGAAGTGCACCCCGTGGGGCGTCCGAGGGCTGGTTTGTTTTTTTCATCCCAGTATAACATTTATAGCGGTTTCAGCTGTTTTCAGACATGAGAATGCATAATGTGGTACTCTTGATGTTCCCATCCTGCTAGTTCATCAAAGTCCAAACAATACGAACAAAACCGGCGTCATTTCCAAGGGTATGAAACCGGAGATCTTTTTTCCATGGAAACACCTTGCGGACCAGACTCTATAAAGCTGGTTGGGCCTTTGTCATCTACTTTTTTTTTTTTAAATCATTTTATTGGGGGCTCATACAGCTCTTTTCAAAATGCATCCATCCGTTGTGTCAAGCACATTTGTACATTTTTGCCACCATCATTTTCAAAACATTTGCTTTCTACTTCGGTCCTTGGCATCAGCTCCTTTTTTCCCCAAGGGCTGGTTTTGAAAGGTGGGTTGACAGACCTTTCTGCCGAGGTGTTTCTGAGGGGCTTCAAGCAGCGGCCCTTCGGTTCCCAGTCGAGCGATTCCCTGTCTGCAGCACCAGTGGGGAGGGGCAAGGGATAACAACCGCACGTGTGCACTGCCGGTTCTGTCCAAGTGCGCGCACGCGCCCATGTGGGGCACAGCAAGACCACAGAGATTCACATCCACCTGTGCATGTTCAGAACCGTGGCTCGCACCCTCCTGGCTGCAAGGTTGTTCTCTCCAGTTCCTGTGTGTGAGCGCTTCGACCAGCTTTGCAACGAGATGGTCGCACAAGTGCGTGCGTCGGCAAGAATGAAGAGCCCACCAGGTCTCCACCCGAAGAACTGGCTGACCGGGTCCCTCCTCTGTACCCAGATCTTGCTGACTGACTGCCCTCTGCTTCCTGATTTACCCCCCACCCCTGAGCGAGTCGTCCTGGGGGTGCAGTGGCTACGCGTTGGGTGGCTGGCCGCATGGACTGGTGGCAGTGGGTTTTCTCTCTGGGAACTGACCAGCAATGAATGTTGCTTTTCCAGCGAAAGCCTTTCCGTGACTTCCGACCACAGTGTTCTCTCAGACATGGTGGCTGGCTGATGCCACACGGGGAGGTGCGTCTCGGCGGCGTCGGTGCTCTCTGATGTGGTGTGGTCTTCCAGGCCATGTTTGCACGCCCACGTGTGCTTACGCATCTCATTGGGGGCACTGAGGTGCTTTCCATCCTTTGGCTCCTGGGCATTGTCCCATGACGAGCAGGGTGTGCCCATACCTCCAGGGCATTTCCCTAGGGCGTGCACCATGGACAGGGACTGCTGGACCACATGCATTTCTACTTCCGGCTACTGAAGGCAGCGCCACGCTGTTTCCCACTGCGCTTGCACCCTCGTACCAGCTATGGAGGAGGGTCTGGTCTCTCCACACCCTCATCGACATTTGCTGCCTTCTGTTTCTTGAACTTAGCTGTTAAGGATGGCGCACTAAGTATTCAGAAGCCGCCAGAGGCACAGGAGAGGCCAGAGGACCTGCGCAGTTACGGGAGCATCATTCCTGAGCCCCCGAAGGGTGGAGACTACCCAGGTGTCCGGGGAAACCAACTCTGGTCTCACCGCAGATGACGGAAGCTCCACTGCACACAACATGTGAGTGAACCCTGGAAACATCAGACACAGTGAAAAAAGGCGCGCGCGCACATGCGCGCGTACACTCCGAGTCCCTTTCCATAAAAGCTCCAGAGCAGACAGATCTGTGGATAGTGCGTGGGTCAGTGGCTGCCTAGGGCTTGGAGGCAGCAGGGATGGCCTGTGACTGCCCCGGGATGTGGCGTCCCTTCCGGGTCCCTTCCGGCATGATGGTAGTGTTCTGGACTGGGAGAGCGGCAACGTGAGATTGGTGGTGCCGGAAAGAGATCTCGAGTGTGTTTAAGACGCACGCGTGTGCGTCTTGGGCATGGCAGACTGCCGGATGTGAGCGAGCGTGTGGGAAGGCAAGACCAGGCCTCCTCGGTCCCCAACCGCCCCCGGAAGTAAGCCCTGCCCTACCTTCAAAGCCGGGGCCTTCCGCTTGAGGCCGCCGCTGTGGTCGCTGCTCTTGCCCGAGTCCGAGCCACTCTCCATCCTGTCACTGGCAGCGGAAGTGGCCACGGCGGTCACAGCCATGACCCCCCGGCCCTCCCCATCCTCGTCGGCGTCACTCCCACCCACGGCGTCGGCGTCAGGGGCTTCGCTGTCTGAGGAGCTCACGGGCTGTGGAGTAGAAGCCGAGAGTCGCCGTGTGGCTCAGAGCTGACCCTGAGCCCTGCCCCCACCGGCTATGCAGATGCAGGAAACCGAGGCCTGGGTGAGACTTTAATGGGAGGGGCTGGCAACTCCATCAGGTCTGGATCTTGGGCAAGTGACTTAGCCTCCCCGTGCCTCAGTTTCCACAGTGTGAGTGGGGTGTGTGCGCGCCTCCCAACAGCTCAGGTGCAGAGTGACAGCCTGGCACCCGGCACGGCTACACCAGACTCGCAAGCCGAGCACACTCTTCAATGACGGCTAACAGGAAAGACGGAGGTTCAAAACCGTCCGAGTCCATTGCAGACAGATGGGCAAGCACAACGCCGCCAAGCCCATTTCTGCAAGGGGATCGTGAGCCAGCGCGGCTGTCCTGGGTTAGAGGGGAATGCGGCTCGGAAAAGTTCCGGCAGCTGTTTTTTCAGAAGGCTGGCAGCCAAGTGCCTGAAGCCTGGGCACTGGCATCCCTTTGCCACAGAGGCCGTCACGCATGTGCTTCCATGAAAACGTGCTCAACCCAAGAAGCTAGACAAGGAAGACACGCAGTGACCGGCTCCAATGATGGGCGGGTCCACAACAGAGGCCGCCCAGACACTGACCGTGGAGCGGCAGTGGCTTAGAGCTTGGGGCGGGAGGGTGAGGAGTAAAGGGCTAATGAAAATACTCCGTCTGCTACAACCCTGAGACCGGTCCCTGGCAAGGGAAACCCAGAGGTGGTTGAGGGGCTGCCAATGGGCCAGCTGAACCAGAACGCATGGGAAATGTTGATCTCAAAACCCTGATCTGCTCTGTAAGCTGTTACCCACCCAACTTACGGTAAGACGTTTAAACCTCAAAACTGCTCTGGAACCGGGCAGTGGCGATGGCCACACAATCACTGACCAGAACGCTCTAAAACAGTAAAATGGGGGCCTTTTCCGTCATTCGTCACTTACTTGCCATAAAAGTGTTTTCAGAAGACCAGACCCTTGCCCAAGGAAGCCACCGTGTCTGGGTGACTGGGAAACTCGCAAAGGGGCAGAGACTGTGGGGATCTCTTCCCAGGCCTGACAGCCCCAAGCAGGGAGCAGAGGGCGGGAGGGAGGGCAGGCAGAGAGGCCCCAGCCAGGCTGATGCCTCCCAGCTGCACACTGGGGGAGGGCAGGCCTCAGGGGCGCCACCGAGTGGACAGAGCTGTAGGATGGGAGAGCTGGGCGCTCGGTCCAGGCTGGGAAGGGAGACTGGGCAAAGGTGGGCCCTCCCTCCAAGATCGCTCTGCTATGAAGCCCCCGTGTCCCACCTCCTGTCCTCCCCCCACTCCCCCCCCTAGGCTCCCAGATGCACAGGGCCCGGCCGCCAGCAGGCCCTGCCAGGGATCTGAGGAGACTACAGCTAAGAGTCTGTGGAGCCAAGCCCCACAGACTGTTGTGGACCCTGGGGGAAGGAGTCCCTGTTCACAGCCAGACCCATCACACCTTCCCCCAGGTGCTGGGACAGCCCAAAGCCTCTCCTGAGGAGTGGAGAAGGAAGACACAGCCATTCAGAGAGAG
>NW_022111359.1:5048131-5054770 GCF_000313985.2 Echinops telfairi | reverse complement strand
GAAGACACAGCCATTCAGAGAGAGGCGCGGAGCAAAGGGCTGCTGCAAGGAAGACACAGCCATTCAGAGAGAGGCGCGGAGCAAAGGGCTGCTGCGCGGGTCCTGGTCCATGAGGTCAGGGCCAGAGTCACACTGAAGGGGACGTGCCCCGGCCACCCATCTGGTTTTTAACTGGCCAGTGTTTTCAGAAGGGGGCCACCAGGCCTGACTTCCTCGTCTGTCTTGGTCGGGACGCTCTGCTAAAACCCGTTCACCCTGAGTGACCTACAGGTACATGAAATCCCAAGAGGTGAGATGCTCCCAGCATCACAGCCACCCCCACCCCTCACCCCACCCCCACAACACTGACATTAAGGCCCAGTACCAAGCCACTAAGAGCCAGGTCCCAGAGTCCCCTCTCTGCATTAGCTTGCAGCTGTCCCTGGGGCAGCCCGAATCCAGCGGCCCAGGGACAACCAAGGCGTTGGCTGTTCACAGGCAGACCCCCAGAAACAGACGGCCAGGCCGCTCTCCCTGGTTCGTCCAGGCTGCCCAATGCTCCGCTGAAACCTACTTGTCACCATGACAACATGCCACCCTCCACAGATGAGCGGTGGCAGATGCGCATGGGAGGCTGGGTATCGAACCCAGGTCTCTGCTAACAGCGATCCCAGGCATCGGGGCCTGCGCCACCCCCATGGTGGGCAGAGGTCACGGGACAGCTCTAGACCACAGCAAAGCCGGGGCGGGCGCTGTGCGTGGCAGCTCCCTGACGCCCCCCATAAGGCCTGAGTGTCTGAGCACTGCGCTCCACATCATCAGGACCTTCTTCCCAGGTGTGCACCTGAACCCTCAACCTGACGGGACACACGTATCCCCAAGAGCTCGGCACACAGCTACCAGCTGGGACAAACTCCTGGCTCTCGCCCGGCTTTGGTCAGGAAGGCCAGCCCTGTCTTTCCAAAGGCTGAGTGGTGTCGCTGACAAGGGAAGTGATCAGCCCAGCCCGGTGCTGGGGGTAAAGCCAGGCCCAGAACCCAGGGTCTCCCAAAGGCTCCAGGCCAGCGGTTCTCAACCTGTGGGTCGCGACCCCTTTGGGGGCCAAACGACCCTTTCACAGGGATCGCCAAATTCATAACAGTAGCGAGATGACAGTTACGAAGTAGCAATGAAAATAATTGTATGGTTGGGGGGGGGGTGTCAGCACAACATGAGGAACTGTATTAAAGGGTGTCGGCACGAGGAAGGTTGAGAACCACTGCACTAGGCCATCTGCTCCACACCCAAAGGCTCCGAGCCTGTGCGGTGAGCTCTGTGGCCCCTCAGCTTCTGTGGAACCGTAGGGCTCTTCAAAGACAGTCTCTGCTAGTTGAAGTAGTATGTGGTTTTAGGGCTCCTCTTGGTCCTGGCAGGTCTACTGCAAGGTCGGCAACTCCAGTCCACCAGCGTGCGGCTCCTTGGGAGAATGGACGTTGCCTGATCCCAGGAAGATGGGACAGTCCCGGAGACCCACCCCGTGCAGGGGCCCCTGACGGGGCCACTGTCAGTCCGAGGCAGCAGGCTCTGCCTTGTGATGTGGTTTGAAGAAGCCTGGTGGCGGTTCTGTGTCAGGGAGGCAGTGCCGACCCTACACACACAACAAAGAAACACGGGCCCTCTCACAACTGTCCCTGTCGATGCGGCCCCGGGTCAGTCCAGCTCGCGGGCTTTCCTCTTTTCTGCTGTCCCTCTACCAGGCCCGATGTCCTTCTCCAGGGACTGGTCTCTCCTGACCACATGTCCTAAGTAAGGAAGATGAAGTCTCCCCATCCCAGCCTCTAAGGAGCGCTCTGGCCGCATGTCTCCCAACACTGATCGGTTGGCCTTTTAGCAGTCCAGTCCACGGTACTTTCAATATCCTTCCACAGCACCACCATGTGGGCACAGTGTTAAGAAGACTACAAGAGATATTTGTATCTCTTGTATCTCTTCTGCTTCAAGGATGCTCTCGGAGTTGTTTCAGGGGTTCATCCAACCTCCACAGCATCAGAAAGTCTTGAAACCGTGGTCATTCTGGTCCTCCGCCCCCCTACCCCGCCCCTCTTCTCTAGAATCACTGATGAAGATGCTCAGTGATGGTAGCCAGGCACCATCCAGTTCTTCTGGTCTCATGGGGAAGGAGGCATTTAGCCACCCTTCCATGCCCTCCTATTCCCAACTCCCCTCTGTGTCCACCACTCCTGGCAAAGAGAGACCAACAGTTGTGCTGGAGAGCTACTTTTGTCAGACCCCAGGCACTAGGGGAAGCGTTAGGATGGAGAAGCAGGGCCATGAGTCCGTTCGTTAGGGTTCGACCCCTTGCTGAGCATCTACCTCTCCACCCGAGACGGAACGAGAAGCAACAGGTTCACAAGCTCCCAGGCGAGCCCAACGACATGGGTACGTTCTGACATCCACAGATGCATGACCGAGGGGTCAGTGCCGCAGTCTGGGGGAAGGAGTCTGGTGGTGCAGAGGGTCAGCAACTGGCCGCTCATTGAAGGCTGGAGGTTTGATGCCCCCAGGTCCCCTGACGAAGAAAGATGAGGCCGCCTGCTTCCATGAAGACTGCCAGCCTGGCAAGGCCCAGCGGGCAGCCTTGGGTTGCTTGGGTTGGAATGAACTCGAGCGAGGGCCATGGGGTGGGGTGGGTGGAGATGTGAAGTGGAAAGGCATGTTCTCAAGGGGAAGCTGTACTGGAACGAACCGGTTCAAAGTCCTGGAGAGCACCAAACCCAAAGACCTTATTGAACCTCACTCTTCCAGAACCGAGGGGGCTCACAGAGACCCTCGAAGGCAGGGCAGAAGGGCCCCTGTGAGTTCCCGAGACCATCACTCTTTACGGGAGCGTCTAGAAAGCCCCATCTTTCTCCTGAGGAGCCCCTGGGGGATTGGAACTGTGGAACGAAGTCCAACAGTAAACACCAAATGAGTACTTGTTGCTGAGCTGCCCCGTCAGGTCAGGACTGTGGCCTCCACAGCCAGGGGACTAGGCCCCGGGGGGCGCTGGGTGGTGCGGAAGCAGCCAGCTGTGCGTTTGTTCCTCGCTGCCACATTAAAGCACCCTGCCAGGCTCCTCTTCGGGGGCATGGAGGGGCTAGCGGCCCAGCACAAACTGCGTGCGCCAGCAGGGCCTCAGGGAGAGCAGAGCAGGAGCCCAGCCAGCCTCCTCACTCCCAAGCCCATCACCATCGCCGACCGAGCCTGACCTGGGACACCACAGCTGTGAGGGGTGCGGCTAGGCCATGGACCTAGGGTCACCTGCCCTCAGGAGGGTTCGTGCACCAGGTGCCTCCCTTTAGGGATTATTCTCCAGCACCCCCACTGGCCAGATGGAGAGGGGAGGTCTCACACTGGCCATGTGGTCACAGCTTCAGCCACCAGCCACTCTCTGCCCACAGGTTAAGCGCCAGCCAGGGGTGGGGAGACCAGACCACACGAGGAGTCCCATTCTCATCGACCGGGGGACAATGCCACAATGAGTAGATGCCCCCACCCAGGGGTCCCAACTGGATGTCTCTGGCCCAAGTGGACAATGGGCCACATCTGTGGGTGTCATGACTGGGGAAGGGGTGCTACAAGCACTGAGTGGGTAGGTCAGGGAAGATGCTGCACCCGCCCCCCACCGCCCCCCGGGCCGGGAATTACTACTAATAAGTTGAAGGACTTCAAAAAGTGTGGGGGGGCGGGCGGGGGGGGAACCTCTAAAAACAATATCTCCAAACTCACTGACCATGAGTCGATTCCGACTCACCTGACCCCACTGGGCAGGGTAGAACTGCCCCGCAATTTCCAAGACTGGAACTTGTGACAGGAGCGGACAGCCTCCTCTTTCTCCGAGGGGTGGCTGGTGACTTCAAACTGCCGACCTTGCGGGGAGCAGCCCAACAAGAAACCCGACACCCGACCAGGGACAATTCACTCTCCCTCCCTCTCTGCCAACGAGCCAGTGCGGGCCCAGTGCGGCCGCGGTGGGTTTCTGGGCCGTCACTATGTATGGAAGTGGAAAGCCGCCTGTCCTGTCCTCCGTGGGGGTGCTGGCCGGTTTGAAGGGCCTCGATTCACTGCCCAACTGTGAACCTTAAACTCCTAGAGATCCTGGAAAAATTCTAGGACCTCTAATTCCACTTTTCTTCTTTTTCTCCCTTTCCAATTCTATTGGCACATAATCCACACATCATACAATAGTTCAATCATATCAAGAATTATACCATCGTTACCCCAATCGACTTTAGAAAAATTTCCTTTTCGCATGGTTAAATCGCTTTTAAATTGAGTTGTGTGATAAATCGCTTTTAAATTGAGTTGTGTGATCTCAATCAGTTCTGGTGCTCCCTTCCCCCTCCCACAGACACCCCCAACCCCATCACCCTCCCTACCTCCCACCCCGCTAATTCCACTTTTCCTTGAGTTTTCTGAAACCCCCTCACAGAACCCAGCATTTCTCTCCCAGAGCTGAGTCTGCTCCCAGGGGTCAAATGACAATGTGTGTGGGTTGGGGGTGTGTGTGCTTCTGGGGGTTGCTGCTGACAATGAGTGGGTGGGGCCGAGGGAGGCTGTTAGACACTGAAGTTTGTAAGACGTCCTGCCCCAGAGGAAGAGCTGGGCCAGTGGTGTGGGGGGACGGGCCCTGGTCTAGATCCACGAGTCTCAGATTCCAGCTGGGTCCCTGGTGGTGGTCAGGCCAGCCCTGTGGGTGGGCCTCAGTGGGCTCATCTGTAAAATGTGGGACACGCCAGCCACCGCCTGCTTAGCCCACAGGGAATGTGGTGCTGCCAGCAGGTAAGCTCTGCACTGCTAACTGCAAGGTCGGCAGTTCAAACCCACCAGTTGCTCCTCGGGAGAAAGAGGAGGCTGCCTGCTCCTGGGAAGACTGACGGTCTTGGTGGGGCCACTACATAGGCTGTGAGTGGGAACCGACTTTGCAACGCTAGGTGTGACTTTCTGTGTTTTGGCTCCGCCCACGCGCAGGGCTGTTGGGAAGACCAAAGGACATGTGAGGGGCAGGCCTTTTTCTCCCACTGACTGGGCAGGGCTGGGGGGCAGGCCTTCCTGTAGATGGGGGCTGGGCATGCACGGTGGTCCACAAGGCTGGCAAAAAGAGCCAGGCTCCCCTTGGTGTGCTCCCAAGGACTAGGAGCAGAGGCAGAGCGACAAAGCAACAGATCTTGCGCTGCTAGGACAGGCAAGCCCATCGCAGACACCGGCCTCCAGGTGGCCACGGCCCAGCAGCAGGCGGCGGCGTTGGGAAGACGCCCATTCAAGCCCCAGGGAGACACCAGGGCACCTGCCGACAACCACCGAGACCAGCAACGCCAACTGGGGTGGGGCAGCTGCTCTGGCAAACGGTGGCGGCTCCTCAGAGCACACGCACTGGGGACAGCCGGCCGGGAGCCGGGAGGCAGGGACACCCAGGCACAAGGCCTCCGGACGGAAGCAGCCGCTGTAGCCGTCTGTGAACAACACACCCTCCAATCGGTGGAGGACCATCCAGAAGCAAAGAGAGAGGACGCCTGGCCCATACAGGCCACAGGCTGAAGGACAGACAGACAGACGGCACCCCCCAGTATGGGAGCCCATGAAGAAGGCAAGAAGCATGCAGAAACCCAGACAAAAGTCCGTGCATGGTTACCAGGGGCCGGGAGCCATGGTGGCACAGTGGTTACTCGCTGGGCTGCTCACTGCAAGGTTGGCAGTTTGAAACTACACGCTGCCCTGCGGGGAAAAGATGAGGCTTTCTGCTCCTGTAAAGGGTCAGTCTCAGAAAGTCACAGGGGCAGTTCTACCCTGTCCGGTAAGGTCACTGTGAGTATGATGGAGTGATGGAGCTGTTGGATTATGATATGTAAACTACTTGCCAATGAAATTGCTGAAAAACAAAAGTGAAGAGCCCTCCGGAATCCACGGGGGTGGTGGGGGAGGGGGAACCGATCCCAATGCTATAACGCCCCACCCCCACCCAGGGGGACAACAACAGAAACACAGGTGAAGGGCAACGGCGGGCAGTGTAAGATATGAAAATATTGATAATTTACAATTTATCAAGGGTTTATGAGGGTGGGAGGCTGGGGGGGGGGGATGCAGAGCTGATACCAAAGGCTCAAGTGGAAAGAAAATGTTTGGAAAGGGATAATGGAAACCTATGTACAAATATGCTTCATACAATGGACGTATGGATTGTTAAAAGAGCTGTAAGAGCCCCCACTAAAATGATTTTAAATAAATAAATACAAATAAAGTGGAAGCTATAGGATTAAAAACAAAACAGAGCATTGGTTACAGAAAAAAGATTGGAACAGTTTGGTGTCTGATTTCGGGGTAGGAAAAAGGGTGGGGCAGGACCCCACTGCCGAGGTCTTCCTTCCCAGGAAACAAACCCTCGAGCCCCGGCCAGAGCTGCTCCCAACTCCCATCGAACCTCTGGGACAGCGTGGAGTGGCCCCTGTGGGTTTCAGAGGCTGCCACTCTTCAGGGGAGCAGACAGCCACATCTCTGCTGTGGGCAGGAGTGAAACATGGGGGGGGAGACCACTGGTGGCCGTGCCATCATGAGAGGGTGGCAGGGTGCCTTGGGGACTTTGCACTAGAGGCCTATCCGCCTACTCAGAACGCAGCAGAGAAAGAGCAAGGCGGCTCAGGGACC
>NW_022111359.1:5042588-5047476 GCF_000313985.2 Echinops telfairi | reverse complement strand
TGGAGTGGGGTGGGGGTGCTACCGCGGCTCTTCGCCACAGTAAAAGGCACAGAGGAAACCCCGTGGGGCTGCTCCACACCCTGGCAGCAGCACAGAACCAGCACCATCGAACCAGCCCACTCCCTTGTCTTCCTGGTTCCCAGCCCACCACGACCTGAGACAGGACAATACCCCCCAGCACAGAGGACAGCCCGGCGACGCCAACTTTCCAGGCTCCCAGAACCACAGGGAACCCTGCTCACAGAAAACCACGGGCCAGACAGCACCAGGCCCATCCCAGATGTCACCTTCTCCCCCGACGGTCCCCCTAGACTGTCCACAAGTGTTTCTTCCCCTCCCAGCCAATGCCCCATCCTCACCACCTGACCCAGGCTTTCTTTCCCTCCTCCCACAACAACCCCCACAGTGGGCCAACGAGAGAACGCCTGCCTGGCATCCCATTCACAGCTCACCCCCAGTGGTGGCCCAGTGCCCCTCCCATCCTGCTTTTCACCCACCTGATGGCCTTACCCAGACACCCCTCAGATCCCACTCCGTGTCCCCACAAGGATTCCTACCAGCCCACTAACACCTCTTTGCTGTCCGGAAATGCCTGCCTTCTCCACAGGCCTCCGCCCACCCAGCAGGGCCAGCCAGCCTACCCTGGTCAGAGTGAAGGTCTCGGCTGCTGCCGGCACTGGCACTCACCGGAGGTGCACTGTAGCTGGCGTGTGGATTGTTCTGGATCTCCCAGAGCCCCTCATTGAAGCCTTTCCTCTTGTTGGGCTTCCCGTACTTGTCTTTGCACTTGTCATAGGGAAACAGGTCCTTGGGTCCCAAGAAAGCTCTGGGGAGAGGAAGTATGGGGCCAGAACCCCAGTCAGCCAGGGTGCTGGGGGGGGGGGCGTAGGGGTACAGCATGGAGATCAAGCCCCACCCCACCCTGGCCCCTGCGTGCAGTGGGAATACTTACGTCTCATGTGTACCGAAGAAGAAGATGGGGTATTTGTTGGGCGGGGGCTTCACGGCACCATCAGCAATGTCGTCAATCTGCAGCAAGGGGGTGATTGAGATGGTTAGGGGCAGCCGGGTACAGGCAGGTTCACCCCCAGACCCGAGAGATCACCCAGAAAATAGCCAAGGGAGGAAGGGGAAGCGGTGGGGAGGGAGGGGGTCTTCGCAGGCAGGCCCAGTCAACATCTTCCACTTAAGACTTTGCCTCCCTGTGCTGACCCCACAGCAAACTGCCCCACCCCCCAGGTGCTTCACCTAAGCAAGGCCAAATAGGGACCTCTGAAGCCCCCCCCTAGGGAGTGGGACGGGCCACAGCTCCTCAAACTCCCATAGCCCTCCCTGGCTCCCCACCCCCACCCCACCCCCACCCCCCACCGCCTGCCCGCCCACAGAGGGAGGCGGGCGACGGGTGGTCCCCTAGAGGCGGATGGGGCTCAGGCTGCAGCTGGCAGCTCAGAGGAGGCAGGGGGGGGGGGGTGGGCTGCAGGAGACAGGCCCTCAGCATCCAGGAAGTCCCGCCCTGTCCCTCCAGGCCCACGGGCTCAGGCAGCTGTCAGTCACCTCCCCACAGGAGGCGAGCAGCCCCTTTACTTCCAATCAGGTGCTGGCAAGCGGCTGGGGAAGGGGGAGAGGGAGAAGCAGCGCTCTGGTAAGGAGGGAGCCAAGGAGCGCAGAGAAACGGCTTGGACCAGGGAAGTTTCCCGGCTTGGGCAAGCTGACCAGGACTGGGTGGATTCTGGGGTCCCACTCAATCTCTCCACCTGGCTGGAGCCACCCTGCCTCAGGCACCCCACTCCCCTGGGCTACTTTTGTCAAAGCCCTTGGCCACACACATCCACCCCCATCCCCCGCCCCCAGACACTCCACTCCCCAAACTCAGTCACCCTGAGTGCTGCCTCCGCCCCACCCAGGGCATGCCCCTGGGGCTGCAGGGCAGAGGTGCCCAGCGGGCGCCAGCTCCCGGCACCCTGGGGAGACCGTTCCACACCTACAGGCCAGTTAGTTGCCTTAAGGGCAGCAAGCAACTCAGAAGCCTCCCAGGGTCCCACAGGGAAGGCCAGGTGGAGACCCCATCCTGCTTATTCCCATTTAGACTCTCGGCCTCAGAGAGGCTTCCACCCTTCTCCAGGCTGACAGGCCCCCAAGCAACCGCCAACTGTTTCAGTCCTGCCAGGGATCTACCACCAAACTCAGGAGACAACAGTAGCCCTGTGACCAGGAGGTGACAAGAACTTACTTCCTGATCTCTCCTTCACTCTGGCTGGCCTCTTTCTTATCTGCAAGGCTCAGGACCCCCAGAAGCAGGACACCCCTTAGACCTGGAGGCTTGGGACCATCTGACTCCCTCGGGTTCCACCTTCCTCAAAAGAATGCCCCCCCCCCCCAATCCCCTTGGTTGCTCCTTTTCTCCAGAGCTCCCTGAGGTTCTAGCAATAGGTGAGGGCGAGCCCACCCCATTCATTCTAGTGATTGGTCAGCTCAGCCACGCACCTCCACCAGATTGAGGGTGAAAGGGAGGGGGGTCTCCTCAGGCCACCTGCTCCCAGGGTCTTGCAAACAAGCCTTATAAGGCCCACTACTCCAGTCCTCTTTCTCTGGTGCAGGCCCCCTAACCCCAGCCATGACCTTGGGAACAGAGTCCACCCGTCCACCCACTTCCATTTCCATCCCTGGCTTCTCGCAGACCTCAGACACAGACCCCAGACACCCTCGGTCTTGACCTCAAACCCGGTCCATTCATGCATCCTCATCTCAGCTCCCCTCAATGAGGCCCCTTCTGATTCCTAGGTCCTGCAGCCTGGGGGAACCCCTCTGCCCGCAGTTTTGATTCCTATCCTCAGATCTCAGCCTCCACCCACCCACCCACCCCCACTCACCGGCCAGCACACTTGAACCCTGCTGCCCTGTGGACACTCAGCCTTGACCCTAAGCTCTCTCAGGCTCCCGGGACCCTAAATCTCGTGCCGCTTCGCCCCAGAACACCCAGACCCCCAGCGCGCGGGTCACTCAAGAGCGGACTCCAGCGAAAGGGCCCCCGGGACACCCCTCCTCACACGGGACCCTCAGACTCCCCCGGACTCCAGCGCGCGGGGCGCTCGAGCCTCGGCCTCCGCCGGGCGGGACCCTGGGACCCTCGGACCTGCGGTGCGCGGGTCCCCCGGGCCCGGGGCCCCTCCTGCCCCACCCCCCACCCCGCCGGGCCCATCTCGCGCGCGGCCTCACCCGGGCGGGCCAATGTGGGTAGCCCTTCATCTTGGCGAACACCAAGTCTCCGGGTTTGAAGGCGTGCGGCATGCTGGCGGCTGGGGGCCCGGGCCGCGGGAGGCGGCGGCGGCGGCAGCACAGGCGGCGGCAGCGGGAGGCGAAGCCGGGGGCGGGAACGGGACGCTGAAGGGGCGGGGGCGGCCGCTGGGGGCAGCGGGCCGACGCGTGCTTATTGGGCTGAGCGCCGCCGGAAGTCCCGCCTTCCGGTCGTCACAGGCAGGCGACGCCGTCACTCAGGACTCATGCGGGGATGGAGAAGCGTGCGGACCAATAAGAAGAGGGGTTGAAGCGGAGCAAGTTAACGGGATTGGATAACGGGCAAAGCCAAGGGGCGTGACCCAGCGGCCTAATGGGAGGAGAGCGGAGGTTATGGGAGGTGAAAGGGGAAGATGGGAGGAGGGAACCGAAGCGGCCAGGCTCCTTCGGGGCGGGGCTTGCAGAAAGGGCGGGTCTTAAAACGGCACGGGAGGAGGGGCTTGAAGATAGGGGCAAGCCATTGGGTAACCATGGGGAGCGATGCCCAATTAACGTAGGAGCTGGGTGACGGAGCGCTTCCCGGTCAAGTTGTTGTTACTTGCCCTCCAAGGTCCGACTCAAAGCCACCCGGTGTACGACCGAAGGAACTGGAGCCCGTCCTGCGCTTTCCCCACTGTCCCCACAATCGTGGCTACGTTTGAGCCCATTGTTGCAGCCACTGTGTCAATCCATCGCCATGAGGGTCGTCCTCTTTTTTCCCTGCCCCTCTGCTGTGTCCAGAAGCGTGGTATCCTATTCCCAGGACTGATCCCTATGGATGGCGAGTTCAAAGCACTCATTTCCAAGAGAAGCACCACTTCCAGGGAGCATTCTGGTTGGACTCGTTCCAACAAGGATTTGTTTGCTCTTCCGGAGGGAGTCCTGGTGGTGTAGTGATGCGATGGGCTGCGAGCCACACGTCTGGCTGGTCCAAACCACTGTCAACGCCCCTGGAGAAAGACTGGGCTTTCTACTCCTATAAACAGTTAGTCTCCGAAACCCACAGGGGTCCGCTATGAGGCAGCATTGGCTGGATGGCAGCGAGTTTGATTTGGTCCAGAAGTCCAGAGTATATTCAATATTCGTCACACTAGAGTCTGTAGCCTGGAGACACCTCAGTAAGGGAGCTCGCTCCCAGAGATCATTTTCCAGCCACACAATAGACAAGTCTCTAAGACGAACAATTACTCCTGTGAGGAACGTATGCCTCAGAACCATCAACCACAGGAGACCAGAAGGACAGTATTTTCCAAAAACAAAATTCCAAGGACACGAAGAGGCGGGAAGGGTGGGGGTGGAAATGGGGAAGTAGGAAGAAGGTTGTTCCGTGAAGGAGATTGCAGGTAATGTCAGCAACAAAGTGTGGACATACTGCTGAAACTGTCACCCAAACCATAACAAAGTGTTCTTAAAAATTAACCCCCCCACTCCGAATGGAACTGTTGCTGCTGTAGTGTCATTAGGTGCTGTCCAGTCAGTGCTGACCCATACCTTATGCCCAACAGAAGGAAGCACTCCCCGGTCCTGCACCATCCCCACAATTGTTGTTATATTTGAGCCCATGCTGCACCCACTGTGTCCATCCATCTCCTTGAGGACCTTCCCCTCTCTCTCT
>NW_022111359.1:5003731-5030447 GCF_000313985.2 Echinops telfairi | reverse complement strand
AAATGAGGAGCTGATGCCAGAGGCTTACATGGAGAGCAAATGTTTTGAGAATGATGAGGGTAACGAATGTACAAATGTGTTTTATGCAATTGATGTATGTATGGATTGTGATGAGTTGTATGAGCCCCCAATAAAATGATTTCTTAAAAAGGTGTAGAAACAGTTGGAGCCCCAAATCCATCTGCAGGGGATCCAGTCAGATTCAGCCTCCGGCAGATCTCCTCTGACCACAGGTGCAGAACTCCAACAGCCTTACTATGCCATCGAGGTGACTGTACATTTGATGATGCTGGATCGAACCACGGTATCATATACTTGGTCAATGGATTCCCCCCTCTTGACCCAACCTGAATTTGCTCTAGGCCCAAATATCTCTGGCTTGTTCCATGACAGATATTTCTTCTCTGGCTTTGAAAACATTGTTGGTAGTCTTTTCTTTCTCACTCCTTATTTTTACCTTTATTATTATTTTCCTCTGTTCTATTGTCTTTTATTGTTTCTGTTAGGTTTCCCAGTTTGTGATGCACAGCAAGAGTGGATGCACAGAGATAGTAACTGATGCAATGGCTTCTTGGGAACAAGGGTGGGGGTTAGGGAGGGAGAGTGGAATTGGGGAGCAAACCAAGAATATGGGAGGGGGTGAGCATTAGAATTGATCGTGATGATGTGTATTCAACTCTTTTCAAAAGCAATTTATGGCAGTGTATGAGATATGTGAATGGTCTTATCAAGAAAACTGCTAAGAAAGAAACCAACTTGACTGATGTTGCCATGGGTGGAGGAGGGAGAGTTGAGCTGATGTTCAAGGCTGTGGGAAGATTTGGAAAGGGACATCATCCATCATGGTTGTGGGACACGAAGAGTCTCATTGAAGGCCCTGTGTTATGCATGCCGCCGCTGTGGAACTGGACAATGCTTCATTGCGTACCTCTGTGCCACAGTTAAAAACACAATCACAAGACAAACAATGAGACAAGGGAGAGAAAATGCTGTCCGATCGATCATGGTAATGATCGCAACCTCTTCCTGATACGACTGAACTACTGAATTGTATGATAGGTGGGTGGAGTGCCAATAACACTGTTAAAAAAAGAAGAAGAAAAAGAAATTATTACCGGTTGGTAATAAGCATTCCTTCCATCCCAAAGCCGCAATGAAAACCAGTGAATTGAATGGTAAGTAACTTATTTATTTCTTTTTTTTTTTAAATCACTTTACTGGGGGCTCTGACAGGTATTGTAGCAAACCATAATGGTACGTAAATGGGAAGAATAAAAGTATTAGGAGAAAAGATGTCCTAAGCTGTGATGTTGTGACAAGCTCCAGTGAGGACTGCCAAGTAAAACAAAGGCAGGATCTACCCACTCCTGTTGAGTTGATTCCGTCTCCCAGGGACCCATTAGAACTGCTCCACAGGATTTCCAAGGCTCCAGATCTTTAGGGAAACTGATGGCCAACGTTTCTCTCCTATGGAGAGGCTGGTGGGTTTGAACCACGGAGCTTTCGGGGTAGCAGCTGAGCTATTTGATCACTGTGTCACCATAGGGCTGTGTCACTGGTTAAATATGAAACAGCCTGGGCATCGACCGGGGTCTCTGCCCTGACACCTCATCCTGAGGGTGACAGTTCAAGCCCACCGGCCACTCGTTGGAAGAAAGACGAGGCTGTCTCTCCCTTAAACATTTTGAAAAGCCTCAGAAACCCCCAGGGGCAGTTCCACATTGTCTCCTGAGTTGCTAACCCCCGGTCTGCTCCCTGGCAGTGAGAATCGTTAAGTATCAATTGTTTAGGCTAAACAACAAATAATGTTTGTTTGGTATAAGCATTTCCCATGTGAGGAACTCTGGTGGTGCAATGGTTAAGCGCTTAGATGCTACCCGAGGGTTGGTAGTTCAAACCCAAGCAGTGCTTCTGCAGGAGGAAGACTTGTCTACCTGGTCCCCTAAAGATGGCAGCCCTATGCGACCCCCACGGGGCAGTGCTACTCCAGCACATGGGGTTGCTGTGAGCTGACACATACTCAAGGGCACCCATCAACATCCCCCCACGTGGAGGCCCTGGGTGGTGCAAACTGCTAGTGCAGGCTGAGAGGAAGTCGTGGAGACTTGAACCAAAAAAATAAAACTCACTGCCCTCGAGTCAATGTTGACTCAGGGCAACCCTACCAGGCAGGGAACAACTGCCCCTGTGGGGTCTGAGACTGCAGCTCTTCATGGGAGAAGAAAGCCTTGTTTGGTAGTTTCAAACTGCTAACCTCCGAGTTAGCAGCCCAATGTGTAACCACTACACTACCAGGGCTTGATGGTCTGTTCCTCAAAGATCAGCCTCAAGAGCGAAGCTCTACCCCGACACACACACACACACACACACACACGCACGCACGCACGCACGCACGCACGCACACGCGCGCGGGTCAATAGGAACTGAAGCTGACTCCATGTTAACAGGTTTTAACTGGCCCTTTCTCAATGAAACACGGGGGCCATACAGATCTGTGACATCGTTGTTGTTTTCAGGTGTCATTCAGTGGTTCTGACCCACAGCAACCCCAAGCCCCACAGAAGAAACCACTGGCCAGTCCTGCGCCATCGTCACCACGGTACTAAGCTTTGAGCCCATTGTTGCAGCCACGGTGTCCATCCATCTAGTCCTGGGCCTTCCTCTTTTGTCCCTGCCCCTCTCCTTTCCCGAGCACGTTGCCCTTCTCCAGGGCCTGGTCTCTCCTGACAACAGGTCCAAAGGAGCTAAGACGAAGCCTCACTGTCCTTGCCTCTAAGGAGCGCCCTGGTCGTACTTCTCCCAGGACGCGGTCGTTTGCTCTTTGGGCCGTCCATGGCACTTGCAAACATTCTTCTCCAGCACAATTCAGATGCCTCCATCCTTCTCCCATCTTCCTTCTTCAGTGCCCAGTGTTCACATGCAGACGAGGCAACCGACAAGACCCTTGCTTGGGTCAGCAGTGCCTCAATTCTCAAAGCGACACTCTTGCTCTTCGACAGTTTAAATATTTGGACCACAGCTGGACTCAAACTTTATACACTACCGAGCTAAAATACAGATACAACTGGGCATCTTGCTTTTTTTTTTAGCCACCTAGTATATTAATTAGTAATTAATTAATTATTGACCTGCCCTGGCAGGACGTTCGATTCCATCTGTGACCTACTGCAGGAACTTTAGTGGCGCAGAGGGTTACACCCTTGGCTGATAACCAGGGCAGTTTGAAACCACCAGCTGCTCCATGGGAGAGAGATAAGGCTTTCTACTCCCGTAAAGGGCTACAGTCTCGGACACTCACAGGGGCGGTTCTACCCTGTCCTCTCGGGTGGCCACGAGTCAGAATGGACTTGGCAGTAGACACAGAGAATGTGACAAATGTAGAAGCATCCTGTTCAATGGGAGCTGGTGCAGAGGGGAAGGAGAGGGAGGAAAGGAACCGAGATACAAACAAAACAAAACAACACTCACTACCATCCAGTTGATGTGAACTTAGGGCAACCCTATAGGACAGGGCAGAACTGCCCCCGTGGGTTTCTGAGACTGACTTTTTATGGGAATAGATAGAAAGCTTAGATAGAAAGTCCTTCTCTAGAGAAGCAGCTGGTGGCTCTGAACTGCTGACCTTGTGGTTAGCAGCCCAACACGTAACCGCTACTCCACTGAGGCACAGGGAGGGGAGTAGAGCTGGCTGGCCAATTACTCAGAGAGGTGGTGCTACCTGCTGCTATCTGAGCAACAGGGCCTGGTACCAGGCTGGAGCGAGCCAAAGTTCTGTCCTTGTCCCCTGCACTTGGTGAAAAGCTTGCCTCTGACCAGCAGGTGCCCTGAGCACCAGGGGATGCGTCTGCCTTTGTTTACTGCTTGGGTCACAGCCTGCCATCCTTTTCACTGCTAAGTGAACTCAATTGAGTTCACTTAAATAGAAGCAGCAGCCAAGAGATCAAAGGATACATTGCATTGGGTACATCTGCTGCATAAGACCTCTTTCAAGGGTTGAGAAATAAGGAAGTCACTTTGAGGACTAAGTTGCACCTGACCCAAGCCATGGTGTTTTCAATCATGAAGATACCATGGAATGCTGTGGTAGTTATATAATCGCTTGTCAATTTGAGAGGATTGAGTGAAGGGGTGGAGTCTAGCCTGTCAATCAGGTCATAGCCAATGAGGCCTCTGTGTGGGCATGGCCTTTGCCTGAGGATTCTAGGAACTCTAGAATTCCTGCTTGGAGACAGGAGACTGACTCTCTCTCTCTCTCTCTCTCCATATATATATATATATATTCAATTGTATGTGCATGTAGGGGAAATTGGAGAGCTGATAACAAGGAGTACGAGAAAGAAGAAAATATTCTAAAATTGAGTGTGGTCATGACGGTACACCTCTTCGCAGTATGCTTGAACCATCGAATTATATGGGTGATATCCCAATAAAACTATTTAAGAAAAAAGGAAAAGTGTGAAGATTTTACAGGACCAGATGGTGTTTGGTTGCTAGGAGTCAGAAATGGACTTAGTAACACCAGGTTCAGTTAGACCTTCACTGTTAACCACCAGAGGGTTCCAATCCACCAGCTGCTCCCGAGGAAAGGAAGCAGCAGTCTGCTTTCCCTAAAGAGGACAATTACAGCCTTGGAGACTCCACTGTAATCTGTGCCGGAATCCTTCCAGGGGCCCTGGTGGTGCTGCTTGGTAAGCGGTGACCTGTTCAAAGTACCGTCAGCTGTTCAAATCCACCTGGCACTCTTTGGGAGAATGAGGAGGCTGTCTGCTTCCCTAGTCTTGCAACCCCAGAAACTGGATAGGGGGTGGCTAAGAGTTGGAATCTATTTGATGTCAGCAGGAGAGAGACGATTCCATATGCGATGGAAACCGTTCATGTTACTGACCCAGAGGTGGGCAGTTCAAGTCCACACGGGGTTCCTATGACTCGCCAGCCAACGTGAAAATGGTTAACAACCCTAATAATCTTGACGCAAGCTGTTTCTTGCCGGGAGTTCCCCGCCTCCCTCTATCTCAGGTCTACTTTGTCAACGTCCATGTCTCCTTCGAATCCATTCACTTGCCGCCGTGGTAGATCTGCAGGACCGAGTTGGGTGTCCTTTCTTCGCTAAGGTCTCCCACACAGTGTTCAGTGGGGGACGCCTAGGGCCGAAAACGGAGCAAGGCAGTAGGGATCTGAACGTGACTGAATTGGAATTTTTACCATTTAATCGCCGGGGAGTCAGGGGAGGTTCTTGAGCTGGGCGAAGGGCAGGGCCAGCGATTGCTCCGAAGGCGTTAGTCCGCCTGCACTTGCCTCACCGGTCACCTTTGGAAGACGCCGTCACAGGCTCCCAGGCCCGACGTCTAGCTCGGAGCGCGCTTGTCGCCCTGGCAACGGAGGCTGGAAGAACCACAAAGACCCGGCGCCACAGCGCAGAGCGGTCGGCCTGGGCCAGCGAGGCGCGGGGAGCTAGATAGGCGCGCGGGGCCGATTGTCACGTGGGAATCTCGCGAAGGCGGGACTTCCGGCGGCGTGGGCTTTTCTTTCCGGTTGTTGCTGTCTACCGGCCCCTCCCGGATTGGGCCCGCGCCCCCCAGGCGCCCCGCGGCTCCCCGCCGCCGGGCCCACCGTCATCATGAAGAAGTTCTTCCAGGAGATCAAGGCTGACATCAAGTTCAAGAGCGCCGGGCCCGGGCAGAAGCTCACAGCCTCGGAGTGCGTGATGAGCGCCGGGCTCCGCGGCCCAGGGGACCGGGTGGGTCGGGAGCGGGGCCTGAGCCCTCTGGGGTGGGGGTAGGTGTCAAGGACTTTGGGGCGAGACCCCGAGGCGGGGCTAGCGTGAGAGGGGAGGGTGGGCGTCAGGGGGCGTGGAGGGCCCTAAGGGGGCGGGGCGTGAGAGGCCCGCCCCGAGGGGGGCGGGGCGCCCGGGGGCCTGGCATGGTCAGGGATGGTCAGGTTGGGGGTGAACAACCTGTGTCCCGAGGAGTTGTGAGACGTGGAGTCCATGGAAGTAGCGGTTCCTGGTCCCGGGTCTGAGGGCGGTGGGGGCACGGGGGCGGATTGGAGAGTGGAAAAAGTGAGAAGCCCTGGCCGCCCCGGGAGGTGGTCAGTGGGGTGGGTGAATTCGGGGTGTTGGCAGCGGTGGGGAGCTGGGGCTGCCGTGGCGATGGGTGAGACCTGGGCGAGGGGGTCAGGGGGAAGATCGGAGAGGAATGAAGAGCTGGGTTTCCCTGTCCTTCTGGAAACCACTGGAGGAAGAGAGGGGTGGAGGGTGGGTGCGCTGCTGGAGCCTGTGGGGCATGCGTGCTGGGGCCACGGGTGCGTGGGGCGTGCGCAGCTGGTGCTGAGGGATTGGGAAGACTGGGCCAGGATGAGAAGGGAGGACGACCGTTGTGGAGTGTGTGCTAGGAGTCTGATGGAGAGAGTCCTGGGGACTGAGAGGGTGGGTCTAGTGTGCGGAGTGACTGCGGAGGGGGTGTCAGGGTGGGGAGGAGTCTGGAATAATGGAGGCGATTGTGAAGAGGTGGCGGGCAGGAGAGAGAGGGAGGCGCAGGAAGAGTGGAGGGGGTGAGTGGCAATGGGGGTGGGTCAGGAAGGGTGGGGGCGCAGTGAGGACGTGGAGACATCTGCTGCAGGAATTGAGGCTTCCAGAGGCTCTTAGGCGGAGCCCACGGGAGGGGCCCATGAGAGCCAGGTCCGTGAGGAAGGGAGCCCAGGGTGTGTTGTCCTAGGTTGTCATGGAGTGGACGCAGGGCGCCCTCACGTGTGCAGAGCGATACTATTCTTCGGGTTTTCAGGCCCGTGAGAGAATCAAAGCCAATTGCCAGGCCTTTCTTCCCAGACACCGGGGAGGCGTGTTGGAACCGCTCGCCCTTTTGGACTGCAAATCACATGCTTAGCTGGGCTGGCTTGTGCCATCCATGCACACAGTGAGAGTGACTGCGGAGCTCAACAAGGTCTCTAACTGATGGGCCAGGGAAGAGGGTTAGTTCATTTCTTCGACCAGTAGTGAGTGGAGAGTGGGCTGGGGACTTGGTGACAGGCTATGGAACTGTGGGCAGGGATCTGCAGATCCAGGCTGCCGTCACTCAAGGTGTGGGGAAGGAGCCGGAGCAGACAGTATCCAGCTGTCGGCTGTGGTGGATGGACAGGTTCCTCCTGGTTTACCTTCTAGCAAGGCCCGCTGGGCGGATAAGCCAAGGACTGTATGCTGAAGGGAGGGGAGAGTAAGCAGGCTGGGCTTCGGTTTATACCATGTGGTTTTCCGCCCCCAGGGAAAATTCTGGGTGATTCGTGGGTGCAGCTGGGCAGGTAGAGAACACAGCTTGGGGAACCCATGTAGACAGTGAAGGGCTAAGCTGGGAGCTAGCTGGCTGTCAAGCCTCTCCCATCCTGGACTCTTTTGGGGGGACCCTTTGTGCAGAGAGATGACACGCTCTGGCCTAGGCGGTGTGCAGAGTGCCTGGGGCTCAGGGTGACCTGAAACGGGCAGCACAGACGGAGTGTTCTGGGAAATGGGGTTTTCACAGAAGAGACTAGAAAGCAGGTAGGGCCTGAGCGGGGACTCCTCAACTTGTCGACTCCATCCCTGCCTGGGGGTGATGTGGGGAGGACAGTGTGTGTGTGTGTTTTGGTGGGCAGACGTAACACCTACGGGCTGAGGTGCTGGGAAGCAGGTCTCAAGGCAGGAGGAGACCAAGGCTTCTGTTCAGCCTGGTAGAAGGGCCCTGCTGGGACACTCAGGGCCAGGCGTGATCACGGTCATCACCCCATGGGTCAGAGAGCCATCCTTCCAAAACCAAAGACCTGGCTGTTGCTGTCACGTCGGCTCCAGCCCACAGCCACGCCGGGTCAGAGTAGAACTGCCTGTCCCCTGGGCTTTTCTTCTTGGTTGTCATCTCGCCATCCCTGGTGGTGTGGTGGGGTAAGTGCTTGGGCACCAACCAGAAAGATGGGCGTTTGGCCTCACCAGGTGCTCTGAGGGAGAAAGACTTCCATGAAGGTGACAGCCAGGGGAAGCCTGAGGGGCACCTCTACTCTGACCTCCAGGGCTTCCTGGTGATAGTGTAGAAGCCCTAGGGGCACAGTGGGTTAAGCACTGGGGGCTGCTAGCAGCAAGGTCAACAGTTCGAAACCACCAGGGCTCCACGGGGCTAAGATGAGGCTTTCTGCTCCCACAAAGCCTGGGTCTTGGAAACGTCCAGGGGCAGTTCTGTCCTGTCGGGTTGCTGCAGGAGAAAGACAGGCAGTAGGCTTCTGTGACGAAGCCCACGGGGCAGTTCTCGGTCCTACAGGATCACTGAGTCGGAATCCACCCGGCGGCTGTGGGTGGGTCTCCTTATGGAAACAGATCACCGGGCCTTTTCTCCTCGGCGCCACTGGGTGGGTTCCGACTGCCAACCATTAGTGCCAAGAGTGACCATTGGTGACCTCCCCACCACCGCCTGGTGGGGTGATGCTTGTCCTTTTCCCAGAGGAAGCAGCTGAGCTCAGCGAGGTCTCTGTCACAGGCATGGCCTGAGGTGGCCAGGCAGTGGTGCTGTTGGTGGCTGACCTACCGCCGAGGTGGCATAACGTGGACATGTTGCCTGAAGGTCATAAACCTGTCTGTGAGAAGGTGGCCTGGTGACCCCATTCCCCACCTCCGCAAGGCTCGTGAGGTGGCACGAGCTGATACCCAGGCAACACCTGGCCACTGAGTGGATGCCCACTCCTAAGACTCGAAAGGGCAGACCAGAACTGCCACATGGTCCCCAGGACTGCCCTCCTGTCAGAAGCGGACTGCCACATCGTCGTCTGCAGCAGTGTGGGGGCTCCCACAGCAACGCAGAGCTCCTTCTGATAAAGTGAATGTGGGGCACCGTGGTAACAGTGATGTGGACAAGAGCTCTGACACTGCAGAAAGGTGGGGGGGGGGGGGATGGCAGAAGAGAAGAGAATGCAGCTGTCAGTCCCTTTAGGTGTCAGGGTGCTTCTACTCAGGCAGGTGCCATACTTGCCCCCATTAGAATTGTCTCAGCCCTGAGCAGTGGTGGTGTCTTGGAAAAGGGCAGGTGGCGCAAGGCTTCTGTGGACCCCCAGCCACCATGCTGGTGGTCTCCAGAGGGCACTGACTGTCCCTCCCACTTCTGGCCCTAGGGAGAAGGCCCCCAGAGACAAGCCCAACCAGCCAGCCTTCAGGCAGCCCCGCCAGGGCCCCACGAATGAGGCGCAGATGGCAGCTGCAGCGGCCTTAGCCCGGCTGGAGCAGAAGCAGCCTCGTAGCCGGGGTCCCACATCGCAGGACTCCATCCGCAGCCAGGGTGAGCAGCTCAGCCCGCAGGGGTTTGTGTGAATTCCAAAGGGGCTGGAGAGTGGCGCTTGGGGGTGGGGGTGGGGGGGAGCGGAGAGCTGGAGGCTGGTGGTGAAGGCAGGCAGGGAAGGTAGCCCTGGCCAACGGTGGGTCAGGGTCCGAGCAGGGGGCCTCCCTACACTGTCTCATCTTCACTCCCCTCCTTCCCACACAGTGAAAAAGGAGCTTCAAGCAGAAGCGACGGTCAGTGGGTGCCCGGAACTCCCAGGAACCAAGGTGGTAAGAGTCTGGGGGACAAGTTTCCTCCTCCCCATCCAAGAGGGACAAGTACCCGGTACTGGTGGGGTGGGACTCCCATGGAAGTCACCTCCGCCCTTGAAGGTGGGCTGGGGTCACCCTGCCTGGATCAGGCGAGCGCTATCTTGGCCCTGTAGCCCAGGACTGGGGCACTGCCTTCTGCTGCTGCCTCCTTGCCAACTCAGCGAGGTGGTGGTGGTGGTGGGGGGTGTCTTCCTGGAGTCAGCAGGGGGGCGGGGCGCGGCCCTGAATAACTTTGCCAGTGAGGACTCGCCATGCTTAAGATGGAAGGGATGCTAGGGAGATACTGGGGTTCACCAGGGTGACCCTGAGACTGCAGGCGGGGCAAGGTGCTCCCGGTCGGAAACCCACAGCTCCTTGGTGTCCGGCCACGTTGGGGCCAGGGCAGTCAGGCTGCGAGCGAAGGCCTTACCCCAGACTCCCCACCACCAGACCCCTGAGCCCAGAGAGGAAGGCCTGGCCCACACGGCCGTGCCGGGCGTGTTCTTCACCTGCCCGCTCACAGGGGCCACCCTGAGAAAGGAGCAACGGGACGCCCACATCAAGGAAGCCATTCTCTCGGTGAGTGGGGCAGAGCCCCGCCCACGTGCCTGCGGAACGTCTGGCCTGTCACTCATTTGCTTTCCAGTGGGTGGGAACCCGACAGGCGATGCTTGGATGAGTGGTAGAAATGAAAAGGTACAAAGGACCCCCACCCAGTTCACTGATTAAAAAAAGAAAGGTACACAAGGAGTAATGGAGAAGCTACAGCAGCTCACATGGCGTCTGCACCCCCTGGACCCAGACGCTCAGCCCCTCTGGAGCTGTTCCACGTACAGGTGGCCCCAAATGATGAGCTGGTTCTGATGCGAATCAGACACTGTCTTTATTGTCAGAATCTATCTGGCTGTGCCTGGGAGCAAACCAGAAACCAAATTCACTGCTGTTGAGTCGATACTCATTGAATGACCCTAGAGAACAGGGCAGAACCACTCCTGTGGGTTTCCAGACTGCAACTCTTTGAGTAGAAACCTCCGTCTTTCTCCCACGGAGTAGCTGGGGGTTCTGAACTGCTGACCTTGGGGTTAACATTTCCAACACATAACCACTACACCAGGGCTCCTTTTGTGGTGGGCGAGAGTGATGGTGTTTGGGAAGTGCAGTTCGTCCTAGCTCGGATCCATGGGAACATGCCATTCTGTCTTCCCACTGCTTTTCAGAAGGCCCTCTCATTTTTCACTGTAAAAGGCCACCCACTGCCCATGGCGAGCACCCAACACTTCCGTTAGGAACTTTTCCCAGATACGTCCTCAGTAGGAAGTGAGTTCCGTTGTTGTCGCAGCTGGGGACTGAGTTTCCACTTGCTGCAGGCAGAATCGGCCACAAGCATGTTGTTTTAACATGCCAGTCAGTTCTGACCATAGCAACCCCACGCACAACAGGAAACGCTACCCGCCCCATACCATCTTCACCACAATCCTATGCCGTCAGGGTCCATCTCGCGGAGGGCCTTCCTCATGGTTGTTCCTGTGGCCACTCACCTGAGTCCCCTCACTGCTGGGCTTATGGGCATCAAGGGTGCTTTTATAATTTTCTGCCGATTTTAAAAATTGCAGTTTGGGAAAGCAGCTTAGAGAGCACCAGCTCATGGAGGCTGATGGGGGAGAGGTGGGCTGCAGGCCCTCCCACTCCCTCCCTGCCAGGGGCTGGCGTAGACCTGGCGGGGCCAACTTCCATGCTATGGCTGCAGAGTGTCAAGGTCCTGTCCTGGGAATTTTCTGGATATTGGGAATTAAAAATGCTGGTTGCTGTGGATGGATTTATTCTCACAGTGTAGGCGGCTAAAGGCCTAAATCCAGGTGGCAGCTCTAAGGGAAGAAAAGCTTGGTGGAACTCGTGACTTAGGAAAGGGTCTATCTCCTTTCAGCATGGGAGACCTTGGAGGTCTCCATGTGCCTCCTGCTGACCCTGAGGATGTCTGAGGGATGTGGTCTGCTCTGGATTATCCTTAGGGTTTTTGATGGCTGATTTTTTTTTTCCTTTTGGGGAGTGGTAGACAGGTCTTGCTTCAAGGGGCCTCTGGATGGACTCCCACCTTGGGGGCCTCTCAGGGGTTCTGATTTCTAATGGAGCACACACACCCCCTTCGCCCCCCAGCACTTCTCCACGGACCCAGTGGCAGCCTCCATCATGAAGATCCACACGTTCAACAAGGACCGGGACCGGGTGAAGCTGGGCGTGGACACCATCGCCAAGTAAGGGGGGCCTGAGCACCTGTGAGGGAGCAAAAGGGTGGAGGCTCCCAGGTGAAGTTGGGGGAGGCCCCAATGAGGGATTAAGCAGATCTGGGTGGGACCCTCTCAGCCCTAAGGTTTAGCAATTCTGGCTGTACACCCCACAACCACCCTCCTCCCTGGGTGTCACAAGTGCCACATCTCCCCAAGTGTCGTCCTGGCCCCCCAGGTACCTGGACAACATCCACCTGCACCCCGAGGAGGAAAAGTACCAGAAGATCAAGCTGCAGAACAAGGTGTTTCAGGTGAGGGCCTGGGTCATGGCCAGTGTACCATCACTCACTGGTGTCCCATGGCCCGTGTTTCTTGGCAAAAGGCCCTGCAGGTCAGGACATGTAACCCTCACAGCATGCTGCCTCTTGCCTATACAGCACATGCTGTCGATTCCCACTCTTGGTGACATGCCCCTCTGGGTGACCCCATGCAAGTACATCGCCAGGCTACTCTTCCGAGGCACCTTCTGGGGTTTCACACTGCTGACCTAGCGGCCCATTACCCGGCCCTTAGCTGCATCTGCACCGCCAGGGACGCTTCTGTGCTTTGTCCTTTCCTCAGCTTCAATGTGGGAAACACGCTGACCCTGGGAGCCCAGCTGATTTCAGAGGTGCCTGGTTCGGGCCTGGGATGAGTGTCAGCATCCCTCAAGCCCATGGCTCTTTTTTGGGGACCTACCTTTGGGCCCCTGTAAGGAATTGCCGAAAGCTCCCTAGTGGCAGCGCCTGCCTTGAGCACAGATGGTGTCCAGGGGAGGGCCTTGCCCCATCCAGGGCAGGGGTAGGCGACAATAGGGAACTCAGAGTGGCCCTGAGCCCCCACCCCACTCCCCATTCCTCCTAGGAGCGTATCCACTGTCTGGAAGGGACCCAAGAGTTCTTAGAGGCCATCGGTTTCCAGAAGGTGCTGCTGCCGGTTCCTGACCAGGGTGAGGTGCTCATGATCTGCAGGCCGAATCGTTTGGTGGGGGCCTTCCTGTGGTAAAACATCAACCCCTGCCAAGAATGGTGGTCTCCCTGCTTGTGGGGGTGACTCTGTGGGGCAGGCTCTCTGGAGCCGGGACCACCCTCCATGGGGGCAGGCTCTCTGGGGTGGGACTGAGTGACCGTGGCCCGCCCTACGCAGAAGAGCCGGAGGAGTTCTACGTGCTGGGCGAGGCAGCGCGGTCACAGCCGCAGAGCCTGGAGCAGCACAAAGAGCAGCTGCTGGGCGCCGAGCCTGTGCGGGCCCGGCTGGATCGCCAGCGTCGCGTCTTCCAGCCCTCTGCCCTGGCCGCTCAGTTTGACCTGCCCGGGGACTTCTTCAGCCTCACGGCCGAGGAGATCCGGCGTGAGCAGCGGCTGAGGTGGGCAGGGCAGGTGGGCTGCAGGGGCAACCTGCTGATCCCCATAGCGTGGCTGACCAGTTCTGGGTGCTCTTCCTGCAGGACAGATGCAGTGGAGCGGCTGAGCGTACTGCGGACCAAGGCCATGCGGGAGCGAGAGGAGCAGCGGGAGCTGCGCAAGTACACGTACACACTGTTGCGTGTGCGCATGCCTGACGGCTGCTTGCTCCAGGGTGTGTGGGGGTTCTCTGGATTATTTTATAGGGGTGGGGGAGGGGCTGCAACCAGCCGGGTGGACAGTGGGCCTTGACGCCTTCTTCCTCCCCCCCGCCCCACCCCCAGGGACCTTTTATGCACGGGAGCGGCTGTCTACGTTGTACGGCTTCATTCGGGAGGCCCTGCAGAACGACTGGCTGCCCTTTGAGCTGCGGGCCTCAGGCGGCCAGAAGCTTCCCGAGGACGAGGACTCGGCCTTCACCGAGTGCGGCCTGGTAAGTGGCAGAGGGCTGTGCTGGGGGAAGAACGTGTGCAATGCCAGGGACTCCCGCCAGCCCCCCCTCTGGTGGGATACTGGTGGAGGCCAGTGGCTGTGTCCCCACAGGTGCCCTCAGCCCTGCTGACCTTTGCAGTGGACCCCGCCGTGCTGGAGGACATGGAGGCCGCAGGTGCCGAGCCCGAACCCTGGGCCCTGAAGGCCGAGTTACTGGCGTCCATGGAGATGCTCTCATGAAATAAAGCAGGGTGGGCAGTGCACTGTTTCGTGCTCCTGCGTGACCCCACCTTCCCCAGCTGCCTGCTCCCAGAGTTCAGCAAGAGGCTGCTAGGAGCCCCCTTCCCAAGAAGGGAGCGGGGAAGCTCAGCCCGGAGAGGCATGCCTGTGCTGGTCACCCCTTGGGGAACCTGGGCTCCCTTTTCTCGGTTGCAATGGCCTTGAGTGCCCTGTGGCTGACCAGGGTGCAAGAGAGGTGGGGCCCCCGGGGGCCATGTGTTGGGGAGGGGGCTGCGCCTGCTCAAGAGAGCTAGACCCCAAGGTGCAGGCCTGGAACTATGATACCGAATAAATAGGCTATTTAAAGCTTCCGGTGGTTTTTTCATTTCTGAGGGTTGGGGGAGGAGATGGAACCAGGCTTAGTTAGGCAGGCTTGTGCAGATGGTTGAGAGGGGATTGTGAGGGTGCGGCAAAATGTGCAGATCATGGGGCCCACACAAGAAATGTGAGGGTTGGTCAGTCAGAGATGGGCTCTGAAGGCAGAGGGGCCCCAGCCCAGGATGGTGGTCCACTTCTAGAAGCCAGACTGGTAAAGAAACACACCCCACCCCCAGCTTCACTGCCATCAAATCACTTGGACCCAGGGGCCCACAGGAGACCAGGGTTCGAATCCTAGTCTGTGCCCCTTGTGAGCAGCTTAAGCTGCTGCCCTGGTTTCATCAGTTTACATTAAGACTACGGAGAAAGGCCTGGTGATCAACTTCTAAAAATCAGCCAATGAAAACCCCATGTGGCCACAAGGGTCAGATTCGGCCAGGGCCTGGCATAGGCTGGGCAGTGGCCATATTCTGCATGGGGCCACCAGGGGCTGGGAGGGAGGCCGATTCTATGGCAACTGGTAACTCCAACCAGGAAACAGGCCCTGCCCAGGAATCTGCCTCATCTAGCCATCAGGACCCAAGGCCCAAGTCAGCGCCCGGAGGCTCCTTGGAGCAGTGTGACCTGGGGGACACACTCAGGTGACCAGGGTGGGACAACCACACTGCCCTGCAGTACCAGGTGGAGAAAGGAGGTGGGTCATGCAAGCCCAGGACTGGGCAACAGCCAAGCTGCCCACACCCCTCTTGCCCCCATGCTGTGTACAGAATGGAATCAGCTGAGGTTGGGGCTAGAGAATCCATTTATACACTTCCCCCCAGTGACACCAAGGTGCCCATATCACATATGCCCGCTGGGCGGTCGGCCTGCAGATTACCAATTCATTAATAAACACTGGTCCTCGGCCCCTGCCCTGGGCCATGGCCAACTGCAGTAACGCTTCACTAGGGACAGACAGGTTAAAAGGCAGCTTTGGGGGCAATTTTTACAGAGAGCAGAGAATGAGTCCAGCATCCTGTGTGAGCCCGGCTCCCAGAGGGCTGCCAAGCAGACAAAGTGCTCTGTCGTGGGGTTGCCAGTATCTTCAAGTATCCAATGTGCGCCTAAGACGCCCTCCCTGCCGAGGCTGCTCAGGACAGCAGCAGCTCACTCACGGGGTCCACGTGCAGCGAGCCTGCAGCTCCTGAGGGGGCGCCACACTCACCCTCAATCTCTGCAAAGCAAGCGGGGTCGTCTGAGCAGGAGGTGCCTGGCTCTGAGGAAGGGCTCAGCCACAGGCTTCCTCTTCCCTCCTCAGTCCAGGACCCTCCAATGTCAGTTCAAATTCCTGTCCCGTGGCCCCTCATGGTCTCACACCCTACTACCTCCTGTCTATGCCCACAGGCACCGGACCACTGCTCACCCCCATCTTCTTGGATGTCCACCATCACACAGTCACCCTCCTCTTCCTCATCCTCCTCCGTGTCCGCCTGGAAGCCATCCATGTCCCCAGCTCCAACCTGAATAGGCAAGGGTGCGGGACCTCAGTGGCCGGGGCTCCGGGCAGTATGAACCAAGTATCCTGTCTGCTCGGGACCCTCACATGCTGAGAGTCCAAGACCTCACCCCTGATCCCAGCTAAGAGCAGGGTGCTGGCCCTAGGGGATTGATGAGTGTGAAGTCAATCCAGCCACCAGCAATGCTCTTGCCACCTCCCTCTGCCCCCATCAGAGGACACTGGCTAGTGGCTGCCCCCCACTGGGAAAGCACAGAGGCCCCGTGAGCCCCACCTGAGCAGAGTACACAGGCCTTTCTGCACTCGAAGCAGTGCACACCTTCCCACAGGTGGGGGGACTGAGCCCTCATGGCGCTGGCAAAAGTCCCCCACCAGCCTTGCTGCAGGAGGAAAGCCCTGTCATGACAGCCTAGAAGACCCTGCAGGTTCTGTCACAGGCTATGAATCAAGTCCATTCACCAACCACCTGGCTTAGCAACAAGGTCTTCAATGTGCAGACACGCCAGCCATCAACCCTGCCCTCTAATCCTCTAAAGGTCACCTTCCCCTGCTGATGTAAGCAGGACACAGGCAAGCCCTGTTCAGCACACCCAGGAACTACCTCCCTCCCCCACTCCCAGCCCCGTTCCCCACACACAAGCCAGAAGCAGAATTCAGCTTGGGGTTCTATGATCACATCCCCAACTCTTGCAGCTTGCAGGGGCGGCTGCCTCAGAGAATCTGGTGGTAAGCTTTTGTTCAGCCTTCGAGACAGTTCCCCATGCATGAACCTGCCCTGACCATCCTCGCCATGTTACATCACTTCCTCTCTCTCTCCTCACTTCTAGTTTACTGGGCCAGTATGACACAGGCGGGCCTTGGTTGGGTTTCCTGTCTCAGTCCCGCTGTCACCACCTTGCAGCAGAATGATGATGGCCCCCAGCTCAGGAAAGCAGTCAACAGCAGTGTCTTCACTGCACTACCCGCCCCACACCCCTCATCTCCCTGAACCAGAGGCCTAAGGTTGAGGCCATGTGCTTGCTGTCCTGTTACCTGCAGCTCAAGGCAGTCTCAGTGGGACCCAGGGCTGCCCAGAGATGCTTCACACCCCCAGCCCCCTGTAGGCTACTGTGTGGGCCCTGTCATTCAGAGGGAACAGAGCTGTCCCATAAGGGTCTCCAGTTATGGTCTACGGAGCAGAGTGCCAGACCTTGCTCCTATGAAGTGGCTGGGGGTTTGAACCTTCAGCCCCTCAGTTCTTGGCAGAGCACTGTCACTAGGACTCCTGCCCTCAGGCCTACTCAGTGGAAAACCCCAGCATTTGCCCTGCTCCTGGGAGACATGCCCAGCAGTTGGCAACAAACAAGCGAACAGTGGGAGTTTGGCCTTGAAGACTCCCTCAGCCATGCCCTGGTCCTCCCATCTCTCTGCCCCGGCACCAGCCAGGCGAGCTCATCACTCACCTGCCCGTCGTGCCTGCGCTTCTTCATGAACTGCGTGATGCACATGCTGCCTGCCGACTTCCTCTTCAGTGGGGGTGGGGGTGGCGGTGGGGGCGGTGGAGCCAGGCTGGGCCCTGCAGCAGCAGGATGGCCCTCGTCCTCCCGGGTAGTAGCTGTGGCTGTGGCTGTGGCAGTGGCTGTGGTGGTGGCAGGAGTGGGCCCTGTGGTGATGTAGGTCCACTGGCAGGGTACGGGCAGGTGCTCCTGGGCGAAACTCCGGAGCACCTGAGGGTGGACATACCAGCACATGCGGAAGTCCGGCCGCTTCTCGTACACCGAGTTCTCAGAGATGAGTCGCTTCAGCTGTGTCTTGGAGGGGATGATGGCCTCCTCGCTGGCCGTGGGGGTCTGTGGGTGGCTGGGGCTCGGGGGGCTGGTGGCCTCCCTGCCCAGCAGGCCCTGGCGGCAGTGCTCCTGGAACTCCCGGATGATCACCTTGCTCCCGTTCACGTTCCCATGTAGCAGCGGCAGCAGATGGGCCAGGACTAGCAGGAGAGGCACGGGTCAGCCGGGCCGGGCACGGGGCCAGGTCCTGGCCCCTCTCTAACTGAAAGGCCTGGGAGTCAGCGGACAGTGACTAGCTTGAGGGGATGACGACGACGACAATGGGGAGTCTAAGCCAAAGGGCAGGAAACTGCCAAAGGGGACACAAGTAGAATATCGACCCAACACAGATGTCAACAAGGTCACCAACCAGTCTGGCTAGGAATGTTGGCTAGAACAGGCTTTCTAGATTCCCACCTGCTCCCCTAGGACCCTAGGAGGGCAGGGCAGATCAGCACAGGGGCAGTGGAACAGGGATCTTGTTTGTAGAGCAGGCTCCAGGCCTGGGAGTGGCTGTCCCACTGAGCGGGTGGTTGTGTCAGCACGGTTGGGCTGTGGGTCCCAGCATATAACATAAGGTAAGTCAGGGATCACGGTGGCTTTCCACAGTGAGAACTCATGCAATCAGAGGGCAGGGAGTTAGTCTGGGGAAGAACTGGCTGCCTTCAGACATTTTGGGGTACCAGACATCTTACCTCCACCTAACCTGTGGTGTCTCTGGACTCAGGACCCCCCAGGTGTCTGTCCCCATCCCTCCCCTCCTCGCTGGCTCAGATTCTCCTGAGAGCCCTCACTAAGATCCAATCTCCCCCCATGCCTTGGCTATGAGACCCTGGTGGGCAGGCATCCCCCTGTCCTCACTGGAATGCCAGGCCAATGGAGAACATGCACAGAACACCAGTCTAGTCCAGATGTAGAGTGACCTCCTGCCCGCCCCTTGAGGCTCACTCACTCTGCTGGTCTCGCCTCTCCCGCTTGGAGGCTGTGGGTGTCTGCTCTTCCTCGGGGGTCCCGGTGTCTAGCAGGCAGACGGCAAACTGCTGCAGCACCTTGAGGTCAGCAGAGCCTGCCTCAGCGTCCGCCCACACACAACCAATCTTCACGGGCTGCAGCACGTGGAAGCGCTGCTTCCCCTTGGCCAAAAACTCGTCCCACTCCTTGGCTTTCAGCTTCTGGCGGACCTTGTGGTTCTCAGGGTCGGCACACTCCTGCAGGGGAAGGCAGAGGCCGCTGGGTGATGCCCACCCCATGGCAGGTAGGTGTTGCCCGAGACGAGGGGGATGACTGAGTTTCCAGACCGAAGTTTGTCTGCAGCCCACTCGGTGGTGTACCCCTTAGCAGTCAGACCCCAGGCCGGGCATCCCGGGGACATCCAGCAACATACCAGGAGGGCCTGCTCAGGACTAACTGTGGAGGGCAGGGAAGCACGCAGGGGCCCAGTGGGGCACCTTATTTGGGTGGTGGTTCTGCTGATGTAGACAGTCACTTGGGCTCCCCCACTGGACCCCAGAGCTGCCCAAGGTTGATCAGACCTGAGCTCCTGCTTGCCCTGCCCCATTGTCTCCCGTCCTCCCCCAGACAATCCAGGCAGGCCTCTTCCCTGCCTCTCACCTCCGTCACGCCCTCATCCTCCGACAGGTACCCGTGGGGCACAAAGAAGCCATCGTCATCATCCTCGTCCTCTCCTGGCTCATCATCATCATCCTCGAAAGGAAACGCCCATTGGCACCAGGTAGCAACAGGGCATCCCTAGATGCCCGACTGCCAGTTTACAAGCATCTAGGCAGCCACCCCACCCCCACCTCCCGCCAAGGCGGCCGCTGTGGCCAATTCTCTTCTATGGTGGGGCTGCCAGGGGACCAGCATGCCTGTGTGCCCCCGAGGGCTCCCAGTCTGATAGCCAGAGATGAATGCCCCAGCAGGCCATGAAGAGGCCAGTGTCCTGCTCACCCCTTCACTGTGGGACAGGGACTCTCCAGGCTCCTCCTCCTCCCACTCTTCATCACTATCCACCTCGTAGTCCAGAAGCTTCTGAAATGAGAGTGCACAGCCTCTCAGCACCACAATCACAGGGGAGATTCAGCGGAGCAGGATGGCCCGATAGCTCACAGGCTCTGGGGGAAACAAGGCAGGGCAGCCAGAGCGCTCACCCTGTCCTGGGCCCAAGGGCTCCGGGGACGGACGACCACTGTCTTCTTGTTCCATGTGCCCCAGTACGCCGGCCGGTGGTTCTCAGAGAACTGCAGGAGCTTCAGCCGGCCAAACTTCCTGCGCTCGGGGACACCGCCTGCCTCGCCGCTCTCCACGATCACCACGTCACTGAGGGACAGTCCGCCACCCTCAGCTACCAGTGTACACAGCACCTGCCCGCCCAAGATGGTCTGACAGCTGGCCAGCCCCACCCCGGCCACCTGTCTGCAAAGGAAGCCTAGGCTACTTCTGGAGACACAACCTGAGGCATGTTGTGGGAACGGAACAAGGTGGCAGAACAGCCAGCTGTCAGGAAGTAGACTGTGGATGGGCAGACAGTGCAGCCCCTGGGAGTGCGTGCAAACGACCCAGAGCCCGATGACGAACTAAAGGCTGTTGCTTTGAATCCCCAGAGGCCCAGCAGAAGGCAGGGTGATCTGTTGGTAGTCACATCCCTGAATGCCCCATAGGGCTGTCATGAGTCGAAGGTGACTCAGCAGTAACGTATGTGGGAGACAGAGAGGGGGAGCCCTGGGTGGGGCTGGCTCCCAGGAGCTTGCCTATTGAAGATGCTGGAATCCCGGCTGCCAATGATGGTGGGCCCGGATCTGAGGGGCTGCCGGCCTTTCAGCTCCTGCAGGAAGGAGGTGCCGCCACTCTGCTGCTGGAGGGCCATGTCGAGCTGCTCACAGAGGCCCTCGGTGAAGGCCGTGCGGCTCAGCGGGGCGAGGACCATGTGCTCCTTAATCTCAAACGGGGCAAACTTGCCACAGGAGCCAGCCAGCGTCTGGAATGGGGTGGGGGTGCGGGGCCACCTGCTCAGTATGGAAGGTGGTGAGCAGCCAGCACCCACTGGGCTAGGGCCATGCACCAAGTCCTGCATAGCCAACACCACGAGCACACGCGCAGAGAGGCCTGCCTGCTGGGGGACGGTGCTGACACTCCAGTGACACTGCCGAGGGATAGAGGAGCTCAGGGAGCTGAGGGGTGGGGACCAGAGGGAGGCTGCAAACCTGAGTGTGTTCGGATGCTAACCAGAGGGTGGAGGCTGGCATCTGTCTCGGAAGAAAAGCCTGGCCACCACCTCCCGAGCCCCTGGAGTTAAACCTGACAGACTGCTCACCAACCTGCTGAGAACACAGCCTGGCCACAGATCTGGTTGCAAGTGGGTTTAAACCCCAGGAGAACACAAAATCGGTTAATCAATACTCTGAAAACCATCAGTTTGATTCCAGAAAGTAATTGTTTTGATCCACAATGAGTGCCAGTGTAAATAAAAAAGACAAGACGGGTCTGTGAAGGATGACAGCCTGGCCCCACAGGTAGGAGAGGGAAGGACCAGAAGGACAGGCAACATCCCTTTTCCTGAGCCTGGGGTCACCAAGGGTTGAGCTAGCTCCTCCACACACAAGTCCATGCAAGCTGAGGGGCAGGTATGCATGTGGGGAATGCCCATGGGGGGAGAGGGGTACGGATCAGGGGTCACTCTGCACAGAAATTGTGCTAATTCTGTGCTGCTGTTTTGCAGCCTGAGCTGCCTGGGGCCTTCAAAGGGTCGTTGACAAATTCTACCATGTTCTCACTCCATTGCCCAAGGGTGAGACTGCAACCTTCCTCGCCTCTTCCCCAAAGCGCCCAATAAGAATGAATGCTACCAAACTATCCCCTTTAGTGCTTCTGGCACGTGGTGGGAACAGGTACGGTACTGCCGGGCCTGGTGGGGGAGATGCCTGCCTCTGCTTTCACCGAGCCTCAGAGAGGAAGGCGGGCACTCACCCTGGGGGCTTGTGGGATCTTTGGTTTCTGGAAGAATCGGGTGATCTCAGCCTTCTCAGCTTTGATTCGCTGCAAAGTAAGAGGTAGGGGGAGGGGACAGCATGTGGGCTTCTCAACTCACATGGGGCCCAGTGGCTCAGGTAGGCCTGGGCTCCCACTCTCCAGCCCCTAGGACTGTCGACAAGCTGGTCACCAGCCGGTCTCCAATGCCACCCAGGAGAGAGCAACAAGAGCCATCTGCTGTCCCTTGAACACCCACCCCACTAGCTGACCCACCTCCCAGGAGACCCTACCTTTTCTTCTTCTTTTAACCGTTTCTCCTCCTCCTTTTTCCTTTTCTCCTCAAGTTTCGCCCTGAGACATGGAATGCCGGGTGAGACATGCCCAGGGAGCCCCATGCCATGGCTGCAACTCATCGAAGGGTTGGCAGCTCACAGCTGCTTCTTGCTCCCTGCCTGGCAGCTGTGGGGGTTAAGCCTGCTCTGTCCTCCTTCCCTGCTTCCAATCCACCCCCCAACCCCCCGTCTGCTCTGTGAGGGTTGGGCCTGCTCTGTCTCCGCCCAGGGCAGGCCCCACTCACTCAAGCGCCTCCTGCCTCTCCTTGCGCTTCTCCTCTTTTAGCCGCTGCTTCTCGGCCTTCTCTTTCTCCTCCTTCTCCCTCCGCTCCTTCCTCTCCTTCTCCTTGAGCTCTTTCGCCTCCTCCTTCTTCTTTCTGGCCTCTTCCCGGGCCCTCCTGGCCTCCTCTTTCAGCTTCTCCTTCTCCTCCTTCTCTGCTTGTAACCTCAGCTGCTTGCCAAGGCGCTCTTGGTCCTGAGGCCAAAAGACAAGTCACCACCAGGTCCCCCTGTCCATTGCCCAGGGCCAGGGAAGGACTAGGGACCAGGGTTGGGGCAGCTTTTGTAGCCGTGGGCACCACTTCCTTTGTGGGTAATTCAAAATGATGCAGTTAAAAGAGACCTGGTAGCCTAGCGGTTGCACCATGAGCTGCTAACTGAAAGCGTGGCAGTTTGAAACACCAGCCACTCCTCAGGAGAAAGATGGTTTTCTACTCCCAGAAAGAGCTGTAGTCTTGGAAACCCACAAGGGCCGTTCTACCCTGTCCTATAGGGTGACTGGGAGTCAGCATCGGCCTATGGCACTCAACGGATGGGAGCAGCGACTCTGCTGCAGCCCCACATGGAGACCACCTGGCTGACTAGAAGTCGGACACAGAGGAGCAGAGGCTGTGTACTCCAGGGGCCAAGGAGGAGAGGAGAGGGAGCAGGTGGAAGGCAAGTCCTTGCTGAGGGCCCATGGGACCTTCCCGGAGAGCTCTGGGGTCGCTGGGAAATGACTGCAGTGCTCGCTGCACACACACGAGGGATGTCCTCGATGTCACTGTGTTCTCTGTGTGAATTGCTCAATGGGCCAATAAAAAAAAAAAAAGTATAATTACGTGGTCAATGTTTTGTTACAGGTATTTTCCCCACAACTACAAAAAAGGTAGGTCTGAGTTGGAAGGTAGGTTAGAAGAAAGGGGGCAGCTTATGGTCCTATCTCAAAAGACCCACAGCATTCGCCTCTTCTGACGCAAAAAGCAAACTGTCCTGGCTCACCACCACCACACCGGGTTCCAGGCCCGACTTTCCCTCTTTGGCAACAGCAGACTGGCTGAGGAAGGGGCAGGGAACCTACTGGGTAAGCCATCAAACTGGACAGAAAAGTCAGAAGGAAAACCACTACCACCACCCCCACACAAACACGCACACAGGCATCTTTAATCCAGGCGGACTGTTAGGTGAAGAGAAAATGGACAAGGAGTCCCCTCTTACTACTGTCACAGTGGTCTCAGCACAGGGCTGCTAACTGAAGCTGGCGGTTGGAGCCCACCAGTGGCTGGCTCCTCGGTAGAAAAATGCTGCCTTCAGCTTCTATCCAGACTTCCAGCCTGGGAAACCCTCTGGGGCAGCTCTACTTAGTCCTATTGGATGACCATGTGGACACACGGCAAGTAAAGCAAAGGCAAAGTGAGGGCGGGAGGAGCAGAGGAGGCTGGGCCAGGAAGCTGGCTGGGTCTCGGGAAGTAGGGCTTACTCTTTGCAGTCTGAGCTGGTGCTTCTCTGTCGAGTCTTTGATGCATTTCTTGGTCATCTGCAAGGACAGACAGGGTTTCCCCGTGAGCACACCAGCTGGAGTCCACATGCCTCGGGGAAGCCGGCGAGGGAGCCCGTCAAGAGAACCATTAAGAACTTTGTTAAACAGGGAAGACACTTTCCGGGGACTAGCTTCCACCGTCAGGGAGGTTACAGAGTCCAGACCACAAGGAATGGGCGGGCCAGCAGTCTGGGAAGAAGAGAAGCCCGAGGCAGCAGGAAACAAGGACAAGTTCAGAGACAGGCAGCCCAGGCACCAGAGGCCTCCACTGAGCACCAGTGTGGCTGGGAAGCTAAGAGCTGGCACACCTCACCTGGTAGACAGGTTTCAGTGGTGCTTCCAGATGAAGACAGGCTGAAAAGAAAGGCCTATCAACTGGCTTCTTAAAATCAGCCCATGACAGGCAACCATGGTCCTGGGCAGCCTCTCTTCTGTCAGGAGTGGATTGGAACTAGCCCAATAACAAGGCCAGAGAACATTAGAGAGCACTTGTCCTGCCCAGAGGGGCAGGCCTCCTACTGGCACGGGCCAGCTGAGACCGGAAACCTGATGCTCTTTATCAGGCACCGAAATAAGGACCACGATGTGGGTCAGATACACTAGTCTATGGCAGCCTGTCCCAAGGGCAACTGGTCCATCTGCCACACACTCTGCCCCTGGAGAACTCTCAGCAAAAGCTCAGGGGAAAAAAGGTGGATTTCCTAAGGGTGGCAATCTGCGCCAGGCCATACAAGCTAGAACAATGCACCCACCCACAAGGAGTCACCCAGCCCTGTTAGACTCCAAGGCAGGCTCCATCACCACTCCAGCTAAGTGATCCTCCTTAGGGACAGGAGCGGTGAGCTCCGACATGGGGCACCAGCGCTCCCCAGAGCTGGTGATCCTGGAGACTCCAGGGGAGGAAGAATCCAGCTGTAAGGAAAGGCCTCTCCAGGTCCATTTAGCCCAGCACAGCACTCCCAAGGCACCCCGCACCACCACCACCACCGCCCCCCGACCCCAGTCCAGAGGCACCTTGGCAGACAGGTCTGCTGATGTGCATGGAGAGATCCACCACATGCAGGCGCAGTCACAGCCCTGAAATCCCCTCAGAGGATGAGGGGACCACCGAGTCAGAACCAACCTGCCTGCCCCTAACAGCAGCAGCAGCAGAACGGCCCAGTGCACCCAGACCCCTGATTGAAGCTACTCAACAAAATGACAGCAGGTTTGGGGAGCACCAGCTACAGGGGAGGCCTCCAGCTGAGTCATCACTGGACACCTGCCAGGAGCTGAACTGGAGAAAAGGCGTGCAACACATTTACAACAAGACCAAGAAAATACCCCCAAACGGAGCAGCTGCTGAGGCTGCTTCTGCACCAACAAACACCTCACAGGTTTGGCTCCTTGGATTGGCGGGTTAGGGTAACATCCCAGTGAACTGGCCTCGGAACACCATTCCAGAACACACCAGTGTTCTGGCCTACCTCCTAGATCACTGATGAGCACCACAGCACCTGGGGTCTTAATCTTGCAGATCCAAGTAAGAACATTACGTCTCCACTAGCCTGGAGCAAGAAGAATTAAGAAGAGCAAGATCAGGAAGGTGGGTAGGGAGGAGGCAAGAGAAGGCAAACTGTCTCCCAGAATAAATGGCCCTTTGAAGGTGCTGGGATCCTAGTATTGATTGTTTTGCTCAAAGATGCCATAGACTAAGCCCAAACAAAAGGGGGGAAAATATCTGTATTTTAAAGATATCAGAACTTCATATTCCACAGATTCCAGACTTTCTAAAGCTATAGAGGTTGGATGAATCCCCCAAACAACTGCCCAGAAGTCATCTTTAAACCTTCAACTAAAATGCCCCGAGGTCTTCTACAAACCGAACAGTCAAGTTTAAGGAGCAGGGTGTTTCCCTAGAGCGCCAAGCTCACAGAGTGCAGAATGACCAGCATCACAAGAGATCAGATCAGAAGCTTAGGGCAGTGAGTTCCTGTGTCCGAGGGAGGAACAGCCCAGAGGAGGGGAAATGTCTGTCACTCGATTTGACACTGAAAACTGAACGAGTGCATGTTCTGCTGTGTATATTCTCCACAACAAAAACAAAAGCAACTCTGAAAAAATCAAAACTCAAACTCACTGCCATCAAGTCAATTCTGGCTCATAGCAAGTGCACTGCCTCTGTAGAGTGTGAGACTGCAAATCTTTAAGGAAATTGAAGGCCTCCTCTTTCTCCCATGGAGTGGCTGGTGGTTTTGAACTGCTGGTCTTGTGGTTTGCAGCCCAACACCTGGATTCTTAAATAGACAAGAGTGGAAAATTAAGGCACTTGAGGGGGCATTCGTCTTGCTGGACTGGGAGCCTGTGGCCACGTTTTTTCTGATCTCTGATGCTCCCTCAGGGTCAGTATAGCGAGGAGGCAATGTGCCCAGCCAACCCCCAAGGCAGGCCTGCCCAATGGCTCATTGCCCAATGCCTGCCCATCCTCTGGATGCCTAAACTGTGGCACTGTGCTACGACACCTCTGTGTGGTGGCACACACTGGGCACAACTGCCAGACTCCCAGATGAAAGGACTGGGGACTGAGGGACGATCACTTTGTCTAGTCCAGCCTGTTGTTCAACCTGCTGCCTTCTATGCCCAGACCACCACAGCTGGCAGAATGACCAGGAGCCCCACTGGAGGGTTCCAACGGTGCTTGTTGGGTATCACAGCACACACGAGTGACAGAGCACACCTGCCCACACGGTGGCCTTGGCAGTCACCATCATGGGAGCATACCACCAGGCCTTTCTGCTGCTGAGCCCTGGATGGTTCAAACTGCCCACTGTGCCCCCAGGGCTCCTTAGATGGTCCAGGAGTCACAACATGGTTACTCTGCAGGGTGTGTGATGCACAGCCCAATCTATTGCCCCTGTAGCTTGGCCAAGGGCGAGCCTCCTCCCAGCCAGAAACCTGATGCCAGGGGTTAAAAAACAAAAACCAAAACACCAGAAACAAAACAGTTATCAAAAAAAGATCACAAAAGAAATGCTCTTGAACTAAAATTCCTGCAGTTTCTGGTGTAT
>NW_022111359.1:4992219-5003390 GCF_000313985.2 Echinops telfairi | reverse complement strand
GCTGACGCTGCAGAGACAGACCTCCAGGCCTTTCTGTGCAGGCATCCCCGTGAAAGGCTCAGGGTGTCTACCTGCTCAGCTTGTGGCAGATAACCCCATGGGGCTAAGGATGGGGCTCTCTGGCCAGGCCCAGGGGACAGACGCAAGAAGGTGTGGCAGGGTGGAGAAAGCCCAAACAGGACGAACCACATGACGGGTGAGGGGGCAGGAGGGCTGTGTGTGCTCCCATGGGCAAGCAATCCTGCTCACCAGGCAGCCAGAGGAGGCTGGGCATGGTGGTTGTCTGCAAAGGCCACAGGAGCGCCCACCAGCAAATGACTGCAGGGGGAAGGCTTTCTTTGTACATGTGGCCTTTCTAGCCCAGGGCTGTCAGTTCTACTAGAGGATTTGCTGGGCCACAGCCACACAAAGGGATCCAACAACTTCCTACACAAATAAGGTGCGCAAAACCCTCAGGAAGTGTGGTCAGCCCACTATGCCAATGGGCTACGTAAAACCACCCAACAAGGTTGAGTGGCTAGCTTACCAGCAGCCAACCGAACACAGCGTGCATGTGCGTGTGCATAGGGGAGAGAAACTGAAGACTGTGGTGGCCAACAGAGCAATAGATGGATGCCGAGGCACGAGGCCAGAACCCAGCAGTCTGCGCGGCTGGCCTGTGGCTGCCCCAGCGTGAAAGCATGAGAGCAAGCCAAATGATGTGCTGGATCCCGTCCTGTTCTGTGCCTCGTAAGTTAATCCATACCCTCCGCTGGAGCCTGACAAAGACTCATATGGAGCGATTCTGACTCACAGCAACCTGGCAGGACAGAGTGGGGTGCCCCATAAGGTTTCCAAGGCTATCCATGTTCCTGGAGGCAGACGGCCACATCCTTAGCAACCGAGCTCTTGAACCTGTGCCACCACTTCCACAGAAGCCCCAGCACCCCGAGTACTGGCCACTGCACAGCATGAATGATCAGGAGCATGGAGAGCGAGCTGGGTCAGAATGGGTGGATGCATGTCTGACAACACACCCCACCCAGACGTTCAAGGACACTGGATACTGCTGGGTTGAGAGGATGACATACATGGTAGGGCTCCCACCCCCAAGAAGCATGGAGCAGCCATTCCCTCCCAGCACAGGCAGGGGCAAGAGGTCAGCTGAGAGGCCTGGTCCTATAGACCCAGCCTAAGAAAGTGCCTCTTCCTGCCCTCCCAGTCATAGGGAGACAGGGCAGAGGGGCTGGAACATAGATTTTAAACACAGAAAACCAAACACTTGCATCATTTATATTAATGTGTCCTGGTGGCACAACAGTTGAGCACTCAGTTGCCAACCAAAAGGCTGGCCGTTCATTCACACCCCCCCAGTGACTCCTCGGGAGAAGACTGGACAATCTGCTCCCCTAAAGATTAAAAAGAACTCAAACTCACTGCCACGGAGTCAATGTCAACTCGCAACGACCCTGGAGGGCAGGGCAGACCTGCCTCTGTGTTTCCCAAACTGTAATGCTTTGTAGGAGTAGACATCTGTATCTTTCTCCTGCAGAACAGCTGGTGGTTTCCAACTGCGGACCTCACGCTTAGCAATCCAAGGCCTGGAAAACCCCATAGGCCAGGCGTCCTCAAACTATGGCCCGTGGGCCACATGTGGTCCGCCGAGGATATTTATCCAGCCCGCCGGTGTTTTTGTCCAGTTTGCTTCTTCACTTCAAAATAAGATATTTGCAGTGTGCATAGGAATTTGTTCACAGTGTTTTTTTAAACTATAGTCCGGCCCTCCAACGGGTCTGAGGGACAGTGAACTGGCCCCGTTTTAAAACTTTTGAGGACCCTTGCCATAAGCAGTTCTACTCTGTCCTGGAGGGTGGTTAAGAATTATAAAGGACTGCCGACCCCCATCATCTTAATCATCATCTAAATGATATGGGAGAGTGTCTGGGCAACCCAGAGTCATGTGGTTCAGAGGCAGCCCTCAAGCCCAGCAGCATGCCTGTGTTACGCAGAGGGCCCAAAGCACTCAAATTGCTGCTTGTAAGGAAGCTCAAGAACCATTTCAATCCCCAATTCCTACCCCATTTGGAAAGACCCTCCAGTGTTAACCACTTCAGCTGTTCCAACGGCCCCTCAAAGCAGGTGTTGCCAACTCAGCACTCCTCCAAGCCAAACCATCCCGCCCACCCAGAGTACTTCTCTAAGAAAATGGAACATGGTCTAGGACATCCCAGAATCCCAGAGGGAGCCCTGCTGAGCTCCCACCTGGCTCTCAAGGCCACAAACTGCCGCCACTCAAGTACAAACGCCAGCACTAGCAGCTGTGATGAAACCCACAAGCAAGTTTCCCTGCAATCTGGAAGGGAAGGGTGGGTAATGACAGAACAAATGCACCCCCAACGTGGCAAAGATCCGAAGAAACAAGAAATGCGGCTGGGGAAACAGCTGCAACCCCGAATGAGAGTACAATGAGCTGCTCCCCGTGGTTCTCTAGGCTGCCATCTTTACACTTGCTCTTAGTCAGAAGGCTGGGAAGCAACAGGCTGTCCTATTTAGAGGAGCACATCGTCAGGTCTTTCTTCCGCGGAGCTGCTGGATGGGTTCTGAGTAGCAGAGCGCGTCATTGCTGTACGCACAGGCTTGGGTGCCCGCTACAGAGCAGGACATCAGCCCAGAGGATTGGTGGCCCACCTAAACTTGGCAGCACCTAGCCTGAGACCAGAAGAACTACCTGGTGCCCCTCTGCCACTCCCAACTGCTCTGGTCTGGGACACAATAGATGGTCCCGGACAGAAAGGGGAAAAGTATGTAGAGCGAAGCTCAAGTTCCTAAAGCCCAGACCTCAGGAATCCATAGAGACGGACGGAAGGATCCCCTGTGACTTTCGGCCGAGACAACCCCTTAACCGGGAACTGAGCCACTCTGGAAGTCTCCTTTCAGGCAAGTCACAGACTGGCTTAACGGTCAGCATTTCCCCTATAGCAAAGACAAGAAGGATGGAGGATGGGAGAGGGAGGGCAGATGCAAAGAAATACCATATCTGTACACAAATGTATGCATCATGGTATACATACATCTGTACATAACGATATGTGAGTTTAACTCCTCCCGTTCTGACTCCCCCTCTGTTGCTCCAGGTGAATCAAGGCCAATTGTGGTCTTGCTTGGGTTAGCACGTCCATTAGTTCCCTATGCCAGCTATGTAAGCTTTATCTGGATGGGTCACGGATATGCAGTATATGTGCCTACACACAATACGAATCTGACACATTGCCAAATATGTAACTAGTGTCGTGGGATAATATGTATAAAAATTGTCCAATGGGAACCTGATCTGCTGTGTAAACTTGTATCTACAGTGAGAGATTTTTTTAAATACAGAAAGACAGTGAGCTGCTGTCGAGTCAGTTCTGATCCATGGCAACCCTGTGCACAGCAGAAGGAAACACTGCGGTCCTGTGCCATCCTCACCGTCGCTGATGCCGGAGCCCATGGCTGCAGCGTCTGTGTCCGTCCATCCTATCAAGGGCCTTCCTCTTCTTCGCTGCCCTTCCCCGTTACTGAGCATGTCCTTCTCCAGGGACTGGTCTCCCCTGACAACGTGTCCAAAGTATGCAAGTCTTTGCCTCTCAGGAGCACTTTGGCCATTTTTCTTCCACGACAGATCGTTTTGTCCTTTTAGCTATCAATATTCTTCTCCAGCAACACAATTCAAATGCATCAATTCTTCAGTCTTCTTTATTCAAGAGCTACCTTTCATATGCACATGAGGTAATGGAACCTACTATGGCTTGGGTCAGGTGCACCTTCGTGCTCAAGATAACATCCTTACTTGTCAATATTCTGAAGGTCTTGTGTAGCAGATTTACCTCATGCAACTCGTCCCTTGACGGCTGCTTCCATGGGCATTGATTGTGGATCTAAGCAAGACAAAATCCTTGACAATTACCACTTGTCTGTCAGTTTGTTGCCCTGTGTGGCTTGTGTTTCTGTAATGTTGGAAGTTATGTCGTTGGTATTCCAAATGCCAGCAGGGTCACCCAAAGTGAACAGGTTTTCAGCAGAGCTTCCAGACTGAGGCAATGAGAAGATGGTGTAAATGGTTAACAAAGAGCCAAACACTGGCGGTTTGAATTCACCCAGCAGCAACTGGCAATGCAAGAAAGGCCTGGCAACCTGACTTCTGAGAAACCAGCCATGACAAAGCCTGTGGAGGGCAGGTCTACTCTGTCCCATGCAGGGCTGCCAGGACAGGAGCCACCTTGAAGCAGGGCACCTCTGGTGATAGACAAGGGCACAAGTAGAAGAGCTGAGCCTGTGAGTGGAGCTGGCATCTTGTAGCTGGGCTCTCCAGCAGGGCCTGTACACCCAGCAGACCAGGGTACACCCCGCCCACTCATCTGGAGCAGCAAGGGAAAGAGGGTACGTACGGGATGTGTGGTTAATCACTTCCACAAACCACGAGACCAGAAGAAACTGGATGGTGGCCAGCTATGATAGCTGGAAATTTTGATTAAAGATGCTAAAGAGTCTGGATCAAACGAGGGAAAGTGTACAGCAGAATTTCAATTTCTCATGCAATTCAGACTTTTGGAGCCATGGAAGGGAGCTGAACTCCCTCAATGATTGCCCAGAGAGCGCTATTAAATGCCAAACTAAAAAGAGCCCCTGAAGTCTCCTTTAGGCCAAACTAGCTTCATTAGCCAAGCACGTCTGCCCAGAGCACGGACAACTATCTGGGAGGGATCAAAGGGACAACAGCAGCACAAAAGAGAAGACAGAAGCCCCAGGGGACAGTTCTTTTCTCAGGGAGCTTCCCAGGGAGGAATGGCTTCGCATGTCAAAGCCCATCACCAGTGTCGGAACTGGATATGGAGAAGCTTTGAAGTGATTTGCATTTCACTTGTATAATCTCAACAGTGGGTACAAAAAGCAAGCCTCCGACTGCAGGGAGCTAGAGGGCTGGCCAGAGGAGATCTGGTAGTCAATTTTGAGCAACTGCAAAGTAGAAGGGGAGCCCTGGTGGCGTAATGGGCTACACATTCAAAACAACCAGCTGCTCTGTAGGAGAGGAGGGTGTCTGCTCTCATGAACACTTAGGCCTCAGAAACCCTCAAAGGCAGTTCTGCCGTTATGGGGTCTCGCTTCGTTGGGATTGACTCAAAGGCAGCAAATTCAGTTTTGCTCTCCTTTTAACCAATGCTGGGGAGGGAGGTTGCCAGCCTGCCCCTCTGCCCCCCCACCCACCCACTCTGTCAGAAAACCCATTGTGAAGAAGCGAAAGTGTCAGACACAACTGGGGGTTCATTCCCAATGGTCTTCTCCACCAAGGTCTGGAGGTGACGTATGCGCTTCTGAAGGGCAGTTTCAACCTGCCCCACAACTCCACAGAAGCCAAGGCATGGCGGCCTGCTTCTGAGGAGACTACAACCAAGGACTTGTGTCCGGCGAGATGGCCCACTGGGCAGACAGCCAGCCTACACAGACCCTCTACCACAAAGACACCAGAGACCAGGTGAAACAGCATGGAGGCAAATCCTGGAACTTTGAGCAGGAGCTGAACCCACCCTCCTGACCTCCACCCCAGCTTGAGCTAGCATGATCAAACAAGATCTAAAGGGCCACCTTTGAATCCCCTCTCCCGACAGCTCCATGCACGAAGGGCCAGTCAGGCCCACTTCCAGGAAGATTAGAGTACAGGAAGCCCTGCGGGGAGTTCTACTTTGTCGCCTGAGTGGGAATAGCAACAGCTCCCCTCAGACCCTCACCACCTGCTGGTCACCAGGCCACACAGCCACATAGGGAAGTACTTTCTGGGATCAGAAAGGCATCTGTCTACCTCAGAAGTACCAAAACCTTGTTTCTGGTCCCATGAGCCACCTGGCTGGTGTGGGGCCCAGTGCATACACAACGTGAGGGGAAGTGGATAATACTCACTCTGCCGGTAGGTGTGGGGGCAGGGCAGGGGCCACCGATACAGGGTCTCCTAGAAGCAGGTGGCCCCTCGGGGGAACTGACAGTAGAGCTCGAACTCAGAGAGGAGTGGCTGAGGACAGAGTCTTCTTCGGGACAAGAACCCAGCCCCTCGTTCGCCCAGGGCACTCCGGTCACCAGGATATCCTGCAAGACCACCACGGGCACCTTCCCTTGGAACAGGATGCCCCCTGCCTGCCTCCAACCTGGCTGCTGTCCCCTTTGGGGGCATGTGCTCTGGCCAGCTGTCAGTTTGGGGCAGCCCTCCAGCCTGTCTGCAGGCCTCTTGCTGTCCCGGGAGTCAGGCTCCTGTGCAGGGAAGGGCAGGTCAGGGAGGGGCCCTTCTGGAGACGCCAACTTGTCCTGGCCTTCACCTTGGCCTTCCTCCTGCAACCCGTTAAGCGCTGCCCGGGGTGGCGAGGCTTTGGGACTGTGCTCAATGAGGTCCATGGGGCTGTCTGCCTGCTCACTTGAGTCCTCTGTCAGGTCAATGAGGACAGTGGGCACGCTGGGGTTGCTCCGGCATCTGATCAAGAAGTTATCTAAAGGGCCCTTGCCGTTGACAAGTTCTGGTCGCAGTTTGATCTCTGCAGCTTCATGGCAGTCGCTCTCCAAGGGGTCCGGAGAGTCATCGGGGTCAGGGGCTTTATTCTGCAACACACTCGGGGGGCTTCTTCCGTCATCTAAGCCATCATCTGATCTCTCCTTAGGGACAAGACTCAGGCGCTTGAAAGGCAGGCGAGCTGAAAGAAGCGAGAGGGAAGGAGGCCCACTTGTTAGCAAAGGTGTCAAGACATGAGTCAGGTGCCCTGGTGGTTAAGCTCCAGTCTCTGAACAGAGAGGCCAGTGGTTCAAAGCCACCTGGTGGCTTTTTGGAAGAAAGATGTGGTGATCTGCTTCCGTAGAGGCGGTAGGCCAGGAAGCTGTCCTGGAGCCAATTTTACTCAGTCGGTAGGAGTCAGAATCAACTCTCGGGCACCCAGCAATAACCTCGCAGTGCCTTCAGATGCCAGACCGCAGGCCTGGGGCAGCAACACCACTCAGGTTTAACAAGCAGCCACTCCTCACCAAGTGCCTATGTGGCATCCTAATTAAACATCAATGACATCCCAAAGCCCGACAAGCCTTTAGGGAGTGCTACCAGAACGTCAAGAGTCATTTTCTGCTCTATTTCAAGGGCTAATTTAGATTTCAAATCCATACCTGCAGTGGTGAAAGTCCTTTCTGAAGACAGCTGTCTCACTGGGGTGGCCAGGAGCCAAGTCAGCTCAGCAGTACTGAATGGGGACTGCATCTTTCTGTCCCTGGCACCCCAGCCTCAGGTATGGAAGGAGCACAGTAAAAGTGGAGACAATCTGGCACTGCCAGCCCAACAACTGTGGCTACCCCTCCAGTGCCCACGCTGATCAGGATGTCAGAACATTTCCACTAGCTTCTAACAATGCTCCAGGACAACTCAGAGCTATTGGGTCCTAAAACCACCTGAACCTTTAACCTCGGGAGAGGATGGTCCCTAGTGGGACTTCCACCAACACCAGTTACCTACAGGGAACTCTCAGGGAACTCGATACTCGAGCTTTGAAATCAGCAAGGATGAGGCTACTTACTGCAACCCAGCTCCTGCAAATGCAGTGGGGGTCACAACACTGCCTCTCGGGAGCGCCTCGCCATGTCTGGCCACATTTAGGGATGGGGTGGTGGCAAAAACTGAGGAGGCTACTGGTGACCAGGGATGTTACTAAACATCCTACAACACAAAGGACGGCTCCTGTAACAAAGAAGATCTGGCCCAAATTGTCACAGTGCCAAAGGAGGGCAACCCCACTGCTGAAGCAGTGATCTCTGGGTGTGTGGCTAGGCACGTCGTCCTGTGCCGTCGGGCTGCCTCCATCTCAGAGTGTTGCCCTGTGACAGGGCAGGGCTGTCCACCAGGGTTTCCTTGGCTGTGGTCTTCAGGGAAGCAGCTCACCAGCCCTTTCTCGTGGGTGAGTTGGAATAACCAGCCTCTGGATGTGCAGCCAAGCACTTAACTGTTGTCACCAGGGCACCTTGTGAGACCATCCACATAAAAAAGCGCTGCTCTAAGATTCTGCTGTAAGTGGCTATTGCTCCCTCCCCTGCAGCCCAGATTCTGTTCCCCAGGGTACCAATAAACGGCCTTTGTGCAAATGGAACTGAGGCGTGCACCAGGGATAGAAGTTCTCTTCCGGTAAGCAGTCACCCTTTAACCTGTCCCCAGAAAGTTACCTTGTATTAACTTCTTGACTGGAAAAGCTGGTCTGTCTTTGCAATCCATGGCTGTGGACAAAAAGTACAGAGGGTAAGTCAGTAAATAATGGCGGTAATGAAACCAGCAGAAGCTATTTTGCCCACCCCTCCACAGTTGGCCATGTCTGGAGATATTTGTAAATGTCACAAGTTGGGGTGGGAGAGAGTCTCAGGAGCCCAGGGATGCTGCTCAGCAGCCTTCAGTGCCCAGGATGCCCCACTTGAGGTGGCTCCACACCCCAAATTCACAGTGCCCAGGTGGGGAACCCCCATCCTAGACACCATCACATCTTTTCTTTGCCTGAAACATTACCATTTTTTTGTCTCCAACCCAATAGGATGTCAACTGTACACCTAGCACCAGGGCTGGCCCACAGCAGGTGGTTGACGGATGCAGGGACAGAGGAAGATAACGTGGGTTTGCCATGAGTCAGACTCGAATAGTTGGGTGCGACCCTAAAATATCCTCTTCCCATCCGCAACCCTCTGTGTATTGGAGTGAGGCAACTCAGTTTTAAAATACATCTTGACAGTGATAGAATTTAAAGCACTTTGAGCTTGTCGTGAAGGACCTGAAGTGCCGCCCAAAATTAAAATGGGACATGTTCCTGTACCCTGCCTCCTCCACAAAAAATCTCAAGAAAAGCAAAGAATACTCTCAAGTGGAGGCAGAAATGCCCCCAAATAGAAGCACGCCTTCAGAGTAGCAACTTCAAATAGTTTGGAGTAAGTTTAGAAGCTTGCACCTGCTAGAAAACCTGGATGGGAGGGAATCTAGTTATTTCGGGCAATCTACACATATTTTTGTAAAATATATGTGATTGTGAATATTTTAAAAAGGCTGACTGGGATTTTCTAAAAAAACAAGACACTCAAAACAAAGAAGCCATTGGTGAAACTGCTCCCCACCTCAGCTCGCAGATCACTGCCATGGGCATATTCCAAGGGAAAGACTACTTCTCCATTAGAGAAAAATAATAGATCCATGAACTTTTTCCCCTCTCTACTGATGAGCCACTTAAAAACCAATTTTCAGGTCACCCTCAGTGCAAAGTCCTGAGTCCCTGGCTTCCAGGCAAATGAACACAGCCACGACAGGGCCCAGGAAACCATCTCAGGTTAACATCCCAAGAGGTAGCGGCTGCTCCCAGTACCTTCACAGAAAGCGGCCATCTGCTCCTTTTTCTGTGATGCCACCCAGGTTATGCTTTGGGCTGCTAACTGCAGGGTCAGCAGTTTGAAGCCACCAGCCTCTCCAAGGGGACACATGGGGCTTTGTATTCGCGTAGAGTCCCAGTCCCAGAAACTCACAGTTCTACCCTGTCCTACAAGGCCGCTGCAAGTCGGCATTGACTCAGTGTCAGTGAGTGAAGTAGCGAGCATGATCACAGAAAGTGACGGTGTTCTTCGTTACTGCTCTTGAACCCCTAGTGGGTCAAAGAAAGACCACCACAGTTCCATGGTGGTCAGTGGCCCCACTTTGTATTCACTTTAAGTCTTCCACCAACACAGGGGTCTTCAAGTGTGAAAGGGCAGGGGTCAACTTGACACAATTTGGAGACATTGGTCACAACTCAGAGGGCAGGGAATGTGAGTAGCACCAGGGTGGGGACAGCCAGAGATGTTACTCAGCACCCAAAAGTGCACAGGCCGGTCCTTCCCCCCCCATGACAAGTTATCAGACCCCAAATAGGAACACAGGCCTGGTCTAAGGAAATGGGGCTGGAGGAGATTCTGTCCCCCAGGGACACTGAGTGACATCACAACATAAGGTGGGAAACCCTGGTGGTGTAGTGGCTACGAATTGGGCTGTTTGCTGCAAGAGCCACAGGTTCAAAACCACCAGCTGCTCCCAGGGAGAATGAGGCTTTCTACTCCTGTAAAGAATTACCATTCAAGTAGAAAGAAAATGTGTTGAAAATGATGATGGCAATAACTGTACAAATGTGCTTGACATGATGGGTGTATGAATTGTGATGAGTCGTACGAGGCCCCAATAAAATGATTTATAAAAAAGAGAAAATGATAATTACCATCTTGGAAACACACAGGGGCAGTTCTACTGTATCCTATAGGGGTCGCCATGAATTAGAATTGATCCCATGGCAGTACATTTGGTTTAGTGGTCATCAAGTAGTCATTGCACAGGGCAGCCTGACCCCAGAGAAGAAGCAGGCCCCAAAGGCCAGTGCCGGGTCAGCATCTTTTCTCACCCATCTAGTCCAGGGAGAGTTGCACCAATGTATACTTGGCAGCGCCAAGGGACATTGGTGGTTGTCACAATTCGGAGGGGGGTGCTATCGTCAATGAGTGAGTAGGGGGCGGATCAGTGAGAGTGCCAGACACCTTACTGTGCCCAGGCCAGCCCACCCCAGAGAAGGACTGGGCCACCATGCCAGTGGTGACCTGGGGGAGATCCTGCCACCCCACTTAGTGGCTGTCCCTTCCAGCCCCGAATTCTTTCAACCAAGCCCAAGTCACAGGGCAGCTACTACGCCTGCATTGTGCCAGGGGCTGGGGACCCAGCGGGGTGTCAGCGCGGGAGCCCGCAGTCTGGTCTTCCCCGGTCCATACCTTGGGGTGTGGGGGGGGCGACTACTGCTGGAGACCCTTCCCCAACAATGCGGAGAGGACACGAGCAATACCTCACACAACTGGCAGCATCCAGACGCCCGGGAGTCCCGGCTCCCTGACAGCCCCCGCCACCCCGGCCTCTCACCTGGGCCTGGCCCGACCGGCAGACGCGGCTGTTCTAGTCTCCGAGCCCGAAGAACTCCGGGCCTCAGTTTCCCCATCCGGTCCGAAGGTCCCCGCCAGGCTCGGGGATCCCAGTAGCACCCGGCAACTAGCCAAAGGCGGCCCCTCCGTCCCCCGGTGCCTCAGTTTCCCCTCTTCCATGGGTCACCCTCTAGTGCCCAGGAAGGGCCAAGTGACGCAAAGGCGGCGGAAAAAAA
>NW_022111359.1:4987972-4991765 GCF_000313985.2 Echinops telfairi | reverse complement strand
CCCTCGCAGGACGCGAGCCGATTGGCCGAGGCGGCGTCACGTGACGTCCCGTCTCGGGAAGAGCGGAGCCTCAGGAACACCCTCGCGAGAGCCGTTGCTTCCAATCCTCCCTCAGCTCCCCTATTGATATTCCCGCGGACCGGGGAGAGCTTCGTCTGGGTGGCCTGTCATTGGTGGGAGGAGATTGCCTGCGATTGGTGGAGGGAAGTGTCAAATTTAAATATCAGCACGATGATTGGTTAAGGAGGGCGGGGGGGGAGGTTCTTGCGTCAAGACGCAAACGTATTATGTAGGACGTTGGGTGACAACTGGAATACTGCGATTTAGATGACGATCTGAAGTTTTTGAGTTTAATACTAATTGAGACACCAGCTGAATATCCAACAGCAATTAGTAGTACAAATTACCAGTTAGTGAGCAATAAAATAAAAGCCGGGCAGTGCTTCAGAAGGCTTTGACGTGCAGTAAGTATATTAAGAAGAATGAATGTAATGAAAGGTGCTAGTTAGATTCTCCGGACCTGCTGTTTTCGCGGCCTGAAACCCTCTTTCCGCAGCTTTTTCTAATTTATACATGACCCTCAGATCTCATATGATACAACGCAGAACCTTTTCGTTCTCCACCCTCATAAAGACCAGGTGCCTACCACACTTGAAAGCAATTACGGTTCCTAAAGGGAGCCGTAATGGTTATATGGTGGGCTGCGGGAAGTCCCGCAAGGTCGACTGTTCGAAACTAACAAGTTCTCTGCGGGAGAAAGTGACAATCTGAAACTCACAGGTCCTACAGCGTTGCAATGAGTCAGAATCAAATCATTGGTTGTAAGCTGAGTTCCTAAGCATCTATGAATGTGTTCTTTGATGAGTGCTTCCCCCTCCCCCCTTCTTTTCTATTCTAGCTTCACGCAGACCTGGTGGAATGGTGATGCATTAGGCTGGGATCCGGAAGGTCAGCAGTTCAAAACCAACAGCCACGCAGGAGAAAGAAGGGGCTTTCTACTCCTGTAGATAAGTTACAGCCTCTCAATTCAAAGGGGCAGTTCTGCTCTGGCTTTAAGGTCTCCAATAGGGCTAATCATACTTGTTCATCGCTGTATCTCCACATGCCTGGGTACATACATAGTATCCACTGCCATCAAGTGGATTCCAACTCATAACGACTCTATAGGACAATAGAATTGCCCCGGTGGTTCCAAGGCAGTCCATCTTTTTTTTCCCCACCCTGCCACTTTTTTTTTAACTGTCAATCTATGGAAGATGACTGCCACATAATCTTTGGCCCACCACAGTGACCCAATAGGACAGTGTAGAACTACCCCCATGGGTTTCCACGAATCTTTTTCCATGTGAGTAGAAAGACCAGCCTTTCTCCTGAGGAGGGGCTCGTGTTTTTGAACTGCTGACCTCGCAGTTAGCCCAACGTGTAACCACTATGCCACCAGGGTTCCTTACCCATCTATTAGGTATTCCAAAAATATTTGAAAGAATAAATATTGTGTGACTGAATTCTACATCATGGAGGTTAGATGCCTCCTATGGAAGAGGCCCCTCCAGGCCAACCCTGCAAGTCTTACAAATAGGTGAGCCCCAGCACCAACTTGATGTGTGAGGAAAGCAGAGGTGAGGATTGATGGAAACCAAACCTGAGCTGGGAGCTTGACTGTGGTTGATTGGATAGTTCAGTCAGTAGAACTGGTTGGAAAAGGAGCATTGGGAGGTAAAGGACAGGGGAAGATTAGTTCAGGCAAGCCACGTAGATCACATCACAGGTCTTCCACCTGCACCCTGAAAGAACCTTCCCTCCCTCTCTGACACTGTGGCATTCTGGGACAATTGAAGTTAGTGGACTACAGTTGAGAGGATCTTTCAAAATCATCCCAGGAGGTGAAGGCCAGAGCATGAGTATCTTTGGGGAGGGGGAGCTCTCTGAAGCAACCCTTTCACTAATCTAGCCCAGGAATCCTCTTGAGGCATTTGGAAACTTCCCGCAATCATTATGTGCATCCAGAACATCAGCTGCAGCTGTGAGCGTGCAACCCTGGTGTCCCCAGCCCTTGGTCTCAAATGTGTCTTTTGGGTTTTGTTGTCCCCTTTCTAGTCATCTTCTACTTCTGTCAATACATTCTCATTGTGCCCCTTCTAGGTGCCAAAGCCCCTCCCAGGTGCAGGAAAACAAAAACAAAAAAAAATCATTCATTTATCCCACAAATAGTGATTCTTGTCAGGCAAGATGATAGAATGTGGAATAAACACTTTTTTTTTTTTTTTTAGTTCATGGATTGTTTGTTGGCCTTTAGGAGTCTTTTCCAGTCCAGGGAGTAAACACTTTGATCCATAAGCAAGCAGGCTGGTCCATCCCACATGAGATGGGGGCACAGGGTTTCTTGGCCTCAGTACTATTGACATAGGGGGCCAGGTCGTTCTTTGGGGAGGGGACTGTGTATGCATTGTGAGATGTTGAGTATCATCCCTGGCCCCTCCCCATTAAATGCCAGCAGTACACCGCAACCCCCGCTACTCCTCCAAGTCATGACTACTAAACATGTCTCCAGATATGGCCAAGTGTCCCGTGGGAAAGATATAGAATCATCCCTGGTTGAGAACCACCGTGGTGAGGGTACACATAAAGGGAAGGACTGAGCCACCCTGCATGTTTTCTCCACTGTGGCACACCTGCAGCTGAGGCCTAGCAGCCTTCTCTAGGAGCCCTGGTGGCATAGTGGTTATGCATGGGGCTGCAGTCTGCAAGGTCGGCAGTTCAAAGCCACCAGCTGCCCTTCAGGAGAAAGACAGGGCATTCTAGTCCCCTAAAGCAGATCTTGGAAAGTCCAAGGGGGCTGGGGGTGGGGGTAGTTCTACCCTGTGCTATCAGGTGGCTATGAGTTGGCATCCACTTGGTGGCAGTGAGTTTTTGACTTTCAAGCAGTCCTCTGCCTCTCGGAGGATGACCACACCACCGAGATTTCTTTCTTTTTTTTTTTTTCCACCGAGATTTCAACATAAACATTCCAGTCCCTTTCATTCCAATCGCCTCCTTGTTCCTCCTCCTGACTCACTGCCATTCATTATTCATGACCAAGTCACTCGACAACATTTTACCAATAATAACTGCGGGGTGGCGGGAGGGCGGGGGAGCGACAAACCAGCTTGTCAAATCTGGGGAAGCTTCCTGGAGGAGGCATCATTCCAACCTGTGTCATCTTACTGAAAACCCACTGTCAAGGAGCCCATTCCAACTCACAGTGGCCCTACACGACAGAACAGAACTGCTTCGTAGGGTTTTCACGACTACATCTTTACAGGAGCACGCACCCCCCCCCTTTCTCCCTCAGATTTGGTGGTGGCTTTGAACTACTGACATGGCCGTTACAGCCTCACATGCTTAGGCCCTGTACCACCAGGGCTCAAGGGTGGGAGAAAGATTGGGAAAGAAGGGGTACGAGAAAAACAGCCTTAAGAAAAGGAGCAGAGATCACAGACCGTGGAAGAGAAATAGAGTCAGAGAGGTCGGTTGGGCCGGAGGATACGAGTTTCATAGGTGGTAGGAAGTTGGGGCTGTTTCTTGAGGCCAGTGCTGTTATTAGTGCTCTCACAGTGGTTCTGTGAACACGGCCCAGTCGTGAGCCTTCCTCAAAACATTGCTCTTGCCGCCCATGGTTGCAGCCGCTGTGTCAACTCATGTCCTTGCGGCCCTTCCCTATTTAGGCTGACCCTCTACTTTCCCTAGCATGGTAAAGTCCTTTTTCAGGGACTGGCCCCTCCTGATAATGTCCAAAGTGAATGAGATAAAGTTT
>NW_022111359.1:4973120-4987743 GCF_000313985.2 Echinops telfairi | reverse complement strand
CCCTCCCGCCCTCAAGAACCTTTGATAATTTATAAATTATTATTTTTTCATGTGTTTCACTGGCCGATGTCTCCCTTCACCCACTTTTTTGTTGCCTGTCCCACAGGGAGGGGGTTATATGTAGATCATTGTGATCTGTTCCCCCTACCTCCCCCCACCTTCCCGTTACCCTCCTGGTACCGCTACGCTCATTGGTCCTGCCATTCCTAGCTCTAAGGAGCATACTGGCTGTACTTCTTCGGAGACAGATGTGTTTGGTCTTCAGGCCGCCCACAGTGCATCCAACATTCCTCAACAACGCCATGGTTCAGATGCATCAATTCCTCCTCCGTCTTTCTCATCCATTGCTCAGTGTTCTCATCCATTGCTCAGTGTTCACATGCATATGAGGTGACTGAGAAACACCACAGCTTGGGTCAGCTGCACCTTAGTCCTCAGAGTAGCATACTTGCCCTTCAACATTTTAAAAGGCTTTGTGCTGCTGACCACGGGGCTGGGTGGAGGAGGGGCTAAACACAGATGAATTGAGAATAGCTAACATCCTAGTCACAGCTTGGCCCAGGTCGGATTCCAGGTCATAGTGACCCCATGTGACAGAGTAGAACTGTCTCATTGGGTGTACTATTGGGAAGTCTATTGCCAGATTTTTCTTCCGCGGACGGGCTGGATATTCCAGATTAGCAGCCTCGCTTCTAACCTTTCATCACCAGGGATTAACAAAGAGATACTTGGATTTCCCCCAACCCCGGTTCCCCATAGCCCCCAAAGAATGATGCGCCTAAGGAATTTAGGGACGCCTCCGGAACGGCAGGCGTCGCTGCAGCCGCGCGAGCTCCTCTAGGCTCGCAACGGCCTACTCTTTGGTGCCGACGGCCTCTACCCCGGTGGGCCCAGAGCGCAGGAGCTCCCCGGCCTGCAGGGGGCGCGCGTGCGCAGACGGGGCCGGGGCGCGCGGGGGCCGGCGCCGGAAGTGTGCGGTTGCCATGTAATATCCTGGCCGCGCGGGCGCGCGAGAGGCTGAGGCGGCGCCGCGGCAGGCGCGGGGCTGGACCGAGGGCGGCAGAGGCGGTGCCGAGCGGGCCGCGGAGGCGCGCGAGGTTTCGGCGGCGTCCGGCAGCCTGTCGCTTGCGCGGTCGCTCGGTCCAGGTCGCTCTGTCCGGGCGAAAGGCCCGGCGGCGGGAGGCAGTATGTCGGTGGCGGGGCTGAAGAAGCAGTTCTACAAGGCGAGCCAGGTGAGCGGAGGCCAAGCGGGGCCGGCGGGGCCGGCGTTGGCACGTGTCCCGCTGGGTGGGGCGCCCAGGGGGAAGCGTGTGTGTTGTTGGGGGGGAGGGGGGGCTGCGAGGGAGCCCATGCCCTGCCCGCCACGGGGGTCCCAGCCTCCTGAAGAGGGGTGAGCAGAGGGGCCCGGACCTGCCTCTGGGCGGGTTTGCTAGAGACATGGAGTGAGTGGAGGCCAGGGGTGCGCCAGGGCAGGGACCCCTCTTTTCTGAAAGTAGGAGACGAACAAGGGGAAGCGCTGTACCCGGAGGCTGTCGACACCGGAACCTTCTCTTGCTAGAGACCCAGGGGCCAGGGAAACTAAGTCTGGAGAAGCATTTTTTACCTCTTGGAGCCGAATGGAGAGGGTGGGGTGAAGCTGACACACGCCACCTTACCCCTTCTGCATCCATCTGGTCTCTCTCCTCAGAGACAGAGACTGTCAGAGGTCGCTTTGGTCACAAAGATGTGTGTACACCCTAAGTTTCAAAGCCACATGATGGTTGTGGCCTGCTGGTTCGTGCCGCGGGCCGATACCGACTCCTAGCAACTCCGTCTGACTGTAGAACTGCCCCGTATACGGTTGGCTGCTGTGGGGTTGTTAGGGGCCATCGGCTTGGTTCTGACCCATATCGGCTTTATGGGAAACATTAGGAAGCACCGCCTGGTGCTGTGCCACCCCAATAATGCTTGTCATATTCAAGCCCATGGTTGCAGCCACGGTGTCCACCCGTCTCGTAGAAGGCCTTCATTTTCGCTGTCCCTCTATTTTACCAAGCGTGATGTCCTTCTCCAGGGCCTGGTCTCTCCTGACAACATGTCCAAAGTATGTAGGAAGAAATCTGGCCATCCTTGCCTCTAAGGAGCACTCTGGTCATACTTCTGCCAAACCAGATCACCGTGTCCTAACTTTTGGCAGCCCACGGCACTTTCAATATTGTTAGCCAGCATCACAATCCAAGCACACTGATTCTTCTTCAGTCTTCTGAAGGGTTTGCTCAAAACAAAACAAAACATAAAAACTCACTGCCAACGAGTCCATTCTGACTCGGCTATCCTGTAGGACGACAAGGCAGAACTGCCCTTGTGAGTTTCTGAGACTAACCTTTCTGGGAGTAGAAACCCTCATCTTTCTGCTGCGAGAGGCTAGTGGTTTCGAACTGTGGGTCTTGCAGTTCGCAGGTCAATGCATAACCAACGTGGACACCAGATCTCCTAGGGCAGGGGTCCTCCAACTTTTAAAACAGGGGGCCAGTTCATTGCCCCTCAAACCTGTTGGAGGGCCGGACTATAGTTTAAAAAAAAACCCAACTATGAACAAATTCCTATGCACACTGCACATATCTTATTTTGAAGTGAAAAACAAAACGGGGCAAAAACACCCGGCAGGCCAGATAAATGTCCTCGGCGGGCCGCATGTGGCCCGCAGGCTGTAGTTTGAGGACCCCTGCCCTAGGGTCTCCTTGGCTGCGATTTTCACAGGGGCAGGTGTCCGGGTCTTTTTCCCTCCGAGAGGTCTCTCGGTTAGCAGCTGGCGTGCTTCCCTGTTGTGCCGCCTTTCTAGATGTGGTATACCTTGTGTTTTTCCAGTAAAGGGCTTGGGGATCACACTGTTGTTGTTAGATGCTGCCCTGTTGATGGAATTCATTCGAGACCCCGCGGACAGAAGGAAGCACCGCCCGGTCCCGGGTCCGCCTCACTGTGGTGTTGTTTCAGCCCGTTGTTGCAAACACTGCCTCAGTCCATCTCCTTGAGGGTCAGCCTCCATTTCGCCGACCCTTCTTTACCAAGCCCGATGGCCTCGGAATTTTTCAACATCAGCACTGCTGATGTTTGGGGGCATGATCCTTCACTGGGCTGGGGCCGTCGTGTGGCCGTGGGGTGTTGAGCAGCACCCCTGGCCTCCACTCACTCGATGTCTCTAGCAAACCCGCCTCTCCCCACCCCCCACCCCAAGCCTAACAACCACAAGAGCACCTCTCCTTTCTCTCTTCTCGTCGTCTCCCAGAATGACTGCTTGGACCCCTTTGGACAGCGTGGAAACGGGCAGCATTTCATTCTGTTTGTACCTAAGAGTCACAATCCCTTAGGGCAGTGGTTCTCAACCTTCCTAATGCCGTGACCCTTTAATACAGTTCCTATTGTTTAATACAGTTCCTAATGCGGTTGTGGTGACCCCCCTCAAACACAAAATTATTTTCGTTGCTACTTCATCACTGTCATTTTGCTACTGTGATGAATTGGGCGACCCCTGTGAAAGGGTCGTTTGACACACCCCCTTCCCCCAAAGGGGTCGTGACCCACAGGTTGAGAACGGCTGCTGTGACGTCTCTTGGATAGTTTAACAGGCCCATGATACTCTGTCCCATGGAGCATGTTGTTGGGTGCATTCGAGTCATAGCTGTAATGTTGATGTAGCTTCGAACCACTGACCTTTGGGTTTGGCCGTCGGATACTTAACCATTGAGTCACCATGGCCCCTTCATGGCATAGGCCAGCATTTATTTAACTGGTCTCTGACTAAAGGACATTTAGATTGTTGCTAAGGTTTTCATGCTCACAAACAGTATCACACTGCCTAGCGCGTGAGCGACTTTGCTTGTGGGTAGGATTGAGTGGTTTAGATGATCAACTCCCAGGCGTGGGAATGCTCAGTCCACGGTGACACTCGATGTCCCCGAGAGACGATGCAGTAGGGTTTTTGGAAAGTCCAGCCCTGCCATTTCCCAAGTGTGCATGTAAGCTGGGGGCCACTTTCTAGAAAACTGGACAAAGCTAAGGTTTGTGCAGTTATTTCAGTGAGACCCATACACACACTCCCTTGAAACCGATTGGTCCGCGCATCCCAGGTTAAGAGCCCTCCATGTGTGGAATGTGGGTGACTGGGCCTCCATGGAGGACTGAATAGTGATCCCAGGAATTGTGTGGGCTCCACCCACCGTTTCAAGATGTTGGGAGGAAGGAGAATGTACCAGAGGGAGAGAAGCATGTAGTGTGGCGCGGATTCTGACTCACAGCCGCAGTGCTCAGAGTGGGAGAGCGTGCCCTAGGCTTCTGGCTTGGGTGACACTTCATTTATTGTGAGCAGTCTTATGGGCACTGCACCCACATCTTACAGTTCTACAGTACAGTCATGACAAGAAGCGTTGTACAATCATGGCCACAATCAATGTGAGAACATTTTCTTCTTTTTTAAAACAGGGTAGAACTGCCCCCTATCAGTTTCTAAAGCTAACTGTTTATAGGAGCAGAAAGTCCCCTCTTTCTCTTGGTGGTTTCGAACTGCTAACCATGCGGATCGCAGCCCAACGCATAACCACTATACCACTAGGGCCCCGAGAACATTTTCTTCTTACACTCATTGTTATCAGTGTACTTTAAAAATTTGTGGCATGAATATACACAACAAAACCGTCTCCAATTCAACAATTTCTACAGGTATAATTTGGTGCCACTGATTAGACTCTTCGTGTTGTGAAGCCATTATTGATATCCTTTTCCAAATTGCTCCACCACCAGGAACATACACTCAGTGCCCCTCAGCAAAAACTCTTCCTCCTCCATCCGTGGTAACCGTTGGTCATCTTTGGTTTAATTTTTGTTTTAGTGAAAGTGTGTGCAGGTGAACGAACACTCATCATCAGCTTCTACATGTCTGATCCAGGAATGTGGACCCCATTTGTCGCGGGGTGTGTCTCTTCTCTACACCAGCGGTTCTCAACCTGTGGGCCAGGACCCCTTCGGGGGTCCAACGACCCTTTCACAGGGGTCGCCCGCTTTATAATAGCAGCAAAATGACAGTGATGAAGTAGCAACGAAAATAATGTTATGGTTGGGGGTCACCGCCACATGAGGAGCTGTATCAAAGGGTCACGGCATTAGGAAGGCCGAGAACCGCTGCTCTCCACACTCACTGTTCATTTCACCCCCACTGGCTCAGACTCGCTGCCTCCTAAACCGCCCTTCTCCGCTTCTGAGCGGCTGCTGCCCACGTGAGCTCACATTCGGTTTTCCAGTGCCGGTGGCAAACATGCATGACCAATTCAACACGGCTCTTCTTTAATTTAAGGATGACTCTGGGGGCTCCTTCCAGTTCAGGGTTTGAAGATTCTCTGCAAGTAATAGATGCAGAGGTCCCTCCCGGCTCGGCAAGTCCCAGAAGAAAGTCTGGAGTCTGGCTAAGAATTTGAGGTTCAGTTCCTCTCTCCTTTGCTTTTCCGTCAGGGTTCGTCTACTGGTGCTCCGATGGTTGCCGAGCCCCATCTGTCCCTCTGGATGAGAGGCAGCTATTATTGCAGCCCAGTTCCTTCTCCCATTCCCAGGTTCCCTTGCTCTGCAGTATTTTCCATGGCTGGTTGGGGAGTAAAGATCGCCGGGCCTTTCTTCTGAGGCACCTTGGGGCAGACACAGACTGCCAAAAGTAGTAACTGTGGGCAAACCTTCCCCACCCCACCCCCTGAGACTGCTGGCCCCCCGCAGCATCGGCGGCTGGCCTCTTTTGTCCCTTGAGGGAAACAGTAATGACCTTGTTGGGTGGGTGTGTGGCAAGCGTCTCTGGGCATCCTCGTGAGAGCTCTTCTAGAGAACCAGTGACCAGAGGGATTTTAGGACTGCTGTCAAACAGGCTGCTTAGCAGTCCCAGCTCACTGCCACCGAGTCAATGGCGACCCACACCACCCTCTGCTCCTGTGGGCTCCTGAGTGTAACTTTCCGGCGGTAGGCAGCCCGTCTTTCTCCCGCAGAGTGGCTGGTGGTTTCGAATAGCTGGTCTTGCAGTTACCAGCCCACCGTGTAACCACTACACCACCAGGGCTCCTTTATTACCCACTAGTCTTCCCCAAACCCACGCCCCTGCCATGGAGTCCACACTGACCCGTAGCAACCCGATCTAGGGCTTCTGAGGCTGTAAAATTCCAAGAGAGCAGACCGCATCACAGTTCTCTCTTGGAGCTGCAGGTGGGTTTGAACTGCTGACCCTGTTGTTAGTAGCCCAACACCTAACCCACAGCACCACCCTGGATCCTTGGCCTCTTGCTCAGGGGTATGGAGTCAAAGCCTCGTCCAGGGGTCCTCAGACCCGAATGCTGGCCAATGGATTGAGCCCTCCGGAGTCCTGGTGGCACAGACAGGTATGCCCTGGGTGCTCTCTTCAAGGCCAGTGGTACGAACCCCTCACCTCCCAGCAGCTCTGCAGGAGAGAGGCCTGGGGGTCTGCTCGTCAAGAGTGAGCCCTAAACCCGCCTGCTGTCAAGGTGATGCCAATTCGGCAGGTGTGGGACTGCCCCTAGGGCTCTAGGCTGTTCTCATGGGGCAGACTGCCACATCTGTCTCCCATGGACGTGGACGGCTTTGAACTCCAGTCTTGTACTCTGCAGCCAGCATCTAACTGTTGTTGGGCTGCGAACCACAAGGTCAGCAGTTTGAACCCACCATCCACTCCAAGGAAGACGGATGAGGTTGTCTGCTCCTGTAAAGGAGGACGGTCTCAGAAACCCACGGGGGTTCTCACGGGTCCCAATGAGTCAGTTGGCTCAAGGGAAGTGAGTGAGTTTGGTTTTGAGACCCTGGTGGGCCCTGGAGGCACAGTGGGTGACGGGCTAGGCTGCTAGGCAACATTGGGAGCAGTTGGAGCCCACAGTCTGCCCTTCAGGAGAAAGCTGAGACATTTGTTTCCTGTAAAGAGTTTCAGCCCCACAAACCACAGGGGCAGTCCCACTCTGTCCTAAGGATTGACATCGACTCAGAGCAGTGGACTTTTTAGTGGGCATCCATGGTGATGACCTGTACTGCCTCAAGCTGTCACCGTGCCAGAAGACTAGCCGGGCCTTCCAGCCCAGCCAGAGAGACTAGCTGGACCTCCCAGGCCGGCTATCTTCCCTCAGCAGAAAGCAGGATGGGGTGCTTTGAGGCCTGGACCGTACAGGACAGGCTGGTCCCTCAAGTCTTGTTTTCTGGGTGTTCTGAGTCAGAATGGCTGTGTGTGTGTCTAGCACTGGCCCCGTGACCCTGATCATAGTTCTGTGTGGAGCTGACCTCAGGCCTGGGCTTTTCCACAGCACATCCATGGGTTCCCCTGCTGCCATGTCAGTTTGCTGTCTGTCCCCTCTTGTCCTTGGTACAGAGTGCCCTAAAGGAAGGTGGGCTCCCCGAGAGAGCACCTAGATCAGTGATGGGAACAACAGACATTTCTTGAGTCCGTGTGCTGTGTGAACTTGCAATATGTTTCATATCAGTGGTTCTCAACGGGGATTCTGTCCCCAGGGACACGGGGCCATGTCTGGGGACATTTGTGGTTGTTATGACTAGAGGGTGGGGGTGGCTTGGAGGACAGAGGGTTACTGGCAGCGAGTGGGTGGAGACCAGGACTGCTGCTCAACATCCCACAGCTCACAGGACTGCAGCCAGCCCCAGAAGCGTGTCATCAGCGCCTCAGGGGAGGGACCTGGCGCGAAGTTTGAGAGAAGAACAAAAGTTTGAGCAAAGTGAAGATAATTTCACACCTTCAGGGTGGCTTCATAAAGTTCATGAGAATGGAATTTAAAGATAATGGCATTTTCCCACAGACTGCTTGAAACTCCCTTGTGTGTGTAATCACGTGTGTGTTTGTGTATGTCTGTGATTGTGTGTATAGTATGTGCCGTAACGTGCATATGTAGTTATGCGTTCATGTGTAATAGTTATGCATGCATGTATGCATACATACATTGTTGTTGTTAGGTGCCATCCAGTCAGTCTTGACCCATAGGGACCCTGTGTACAACAGAATGAAGCACTGCCCTCACAATTGTTTCCATGCCGAAGCTTGTTGTTAGGGCCATGGTGCCAATCCCCTCCATGAGGACCTTCCTTTTGGTTTTTGGTTTTGTATGCATGTGTGTGTATATGCACATGGGCATGAGTGCACACTCTGAGTCAGTGCCAACTCATCACAACCCCCCTGTGGGTTTCGGAGATTGTAAACTGCTTGTGGGAGTTAAACCAGCTGGTGGTTTAACTGCCAACCATTCAGATTGCAGCCCAATGCATAAACACTACGCCACCAGGGCACCTTGTAGTAGCTGCCCAGTTTTCTTCGTTTTCAAAACACAGGTAACCAGCCATTCTGGAAACCCCAGAGTGTCTCTTTGTAGCTGGTGCTTCCTGGCCTCCACCCTCCCTTCCTGCCTAGGGGCAACACTGCCCTTCTGTGCACTGCAGGGGTCTGGAGACAGTGTGGCCTTCACAACTGGAGGGGGTGGGTCAAGGCCACAGCTGGTGGTGGTCAGGGATGCAATAAGGAGCTACCTGACTCAGGCAGCATAATGGGTTAGATTGGACTGCTAACTGCAGGCTCAGGAGTTCAAACCCACCAGCAGCTCTGCAGGAAAAAGATGTGACTCTCTGCGCCTGTAAAGGTCTGAAGTTTTGGAAACCCTGTATAGGGTTGTTGAGTAAGAATCAACTCGATAGCAGTTGCTTGTTTCATTTTTCACCTCTTCTTGGCTCATTGAGGGAGCCCTGGTGGCATAGTAGTTACATGCTGGGCTGCGAACTGCAAGGTCAGCAGTTTGAAACCACCAGCCTCTCCACAGGAGAAAGAGGAGACGTTCTACTCCCATAAAGGGTTACAGTCTCAAAAAAATTTAATAACTAAAAAGTGACAGTCCCCCAGGGGCAGTTCTCCCCTGTCGTGCAGGGTTGCTCTCAGTTGGCAGTTTCTTTGGGCCATTGGTCAGCACAGACAGCGGTCACAGCCCTGAGAGCACCGTGAACAGTTCCTCTGTGCACACGGGACTTGACGCCCACCATCAGTCTCTCAGTGGCAGTGCAAACCCAAGCCACCAAGCCCATTGGCATCAAGTCCAATCTAACCAACCCGTAGTGACCCTATGGGACAGGGTGCAGCTGCCCCTGTGGGTTTCTAAGACTATAAATGATGGTGGGAACAGACAGCCTATTTTTCTCTCACAGAGCAGCTGGTGGCTTTGAACTGCCGATCATATGCTGAGCAGCCCAACACTTAACCTCTGTGCCACCAGGGCCCCTCCTCCTTAGCTCAGTCCAAGGGACAGGCCAGTGAAACCCCTCCTGGGTGGGTTCAGAACAGCTTTGCCGAGATGGTAGGGAACAGCCTTGTCTCTGCTGTGAACTGGTTCCTCCCAGGCTGAGGGCCTGAGACCCCGAGGCCTGGGCCTCTGTGGAAGAATCCTGGGAGAGGAAGGTATCAAAGATACCCTCTGTCCCGGCACTGTGGCCCTGACCCCCGACCCTTCTGGCCCTCCTGTGCATTATGCACCCCACAGCTGGCTGGTCTGTGGTACATCTTGAATTAGGGGCGGGGAGGAGAAGCTTTCTGTCCGGCCTTTCCGGAAGACCTGTGGAGAGCGCAGCTGGACCCACTAACGAGATCCTGGCTTGCAGGTTCACTGCTCATTGTGGGGTGCGTGCGTATGCGTGCGTATGTGTGTGCATGCAAGAGCCTGAAAACCACGATTACTTCCCAAACCTCGGCTGCAAACTGGTTTCCTGGTAATTCTTGTGGTCTGGCCGGCTCGAGATTTGCGAGATTTGAACAGCTAGCTATGGGCACAGGCTGCAGCTGCCAGGAACTCCGCTTGTGATCTTTCTCTGCCTGAGAGGATGGGGACAGTTCTGAAACTGAAAGACTGGTTAGAGCGGAGCAGAAGGGAGCTACGAGGCCCCGCCCCACCCCCTCCCAGGCCCTTTAGCTTTGAAATTCACGCAGCCCTCCCTAACTCACAGAGGGTCAGCCCGACCCCTGGGAGAGCCTAGGTACCTTTCAGTAGAGCTGTGCCCCTCAGGGTACTCAGTGGTGGGCGGGGCTTGCAGAAGTAGAGCGCCACGCCTTCCCTCCCTGGCGTCTCCGGCTGGACTTGGGCCTGCAGCCTGTGCCTCCTGGTGCAGCTGAGGCCCTGGGACTGCATGTGGGAGGAGGGGACAGACTTCATGGGTGAGGTGGCAGGAGTCCCACTCGACCCTGGGGGACCCAAGACCTCAAGCCCTAACCCCCAGACACTGCTACTTCTGCCTCCGGTTGTGAAGTGAGGACTTTATGTAGCGAGTGCTCAGCTTGCTAACCTGTGAAGGTGGAACGATGATACAATACCAAAAGAGGGTAGCTGCTCCCACCTCTCTGGGAAGGAAGGCTGTCCCTGAGCCCCTTGCTCTTCGAAGCACCCTCACTCTCGGGGATCAAAGTGCAGACAGGAACCCGAGGGTCAGTGAGGTCACATCGGGGAGGGAGGAACCGCTAGGAAAAGGAGGAAGCGCTCTGGAAAAGGAGGGCGAGAGCAGCTGGGACCTGGAAGGCTGGCCGTGAGCTGACACATGCAGAAAGATACAAAGTGGAAACATTGGCAGAAAGATACAAAGTGGAAACATTGGAGCACTTCCTTGGGCTTGAATACAGGGGCCCCGGCCTGCAGGGCTTGGGGAACGAGCTGATTCAGCTTCTCAGGAGCCGGGCCTGGAGCAGGGGCACAGGGTTGGGTCTAGCAGCTGCAGGCTGACCTCCGGAAGCACCCTCTTCCTCTGCGGTCGCTGGACCCCGACCCAGGAAAGGGCTGGTGGAGGCCACTTGCCTGGGGAATCTGGGTCAGACCCTCCCTCCAGGAAGCCACGAGGATAGGTCTGATAGCAAGTGGCATTTGCTGACTGTGTGGCTGAAACTGGCAGCCAAGGGACCCTCTGGAAGTGTCCCCATCCTGTGCACTCAGCCACAGGTAGGGCCCACTCACTGCCACTGGTCATCAGCCTGCTGGTCAAGCTGGGTGGCATACATCAGAGAGCCGTTGTGCCTGGGCACACTCGGCCAGCCCAACGTCCTTTCCAGGACTGGCTTTGTCACTGCTCAACATCCTGTGTGCCCCTGTTATTAACCAGCTGTGGATGTTGTCAGCTCCTGGCGGCCCCTCACAGAGGCCTGCGCCTCGGCCCTTACCATCGTCCATCTGTTCTGGCCCATTAGCTTGGTCGCTGTCTCTTTTGAGGCCCTCCCAGTGTGGGGGCTCATCTTTCAGCATGGTGTTGGACAATGACTCGATCATGATCTGTGTCATCCCGGGCTGTCCAGAGAAACAAAACCAGTGACACGCTGCGTATACGACAGCTTCACCTCTGGAAGTGACCTTTCATCAAGAGGGTGCCCGAGCCCAGTGTTAACTCGAGTGCTGCAGGCCGATGGCACAGAAAGGTGACTCAGGAAGCTGGGAGATCACAGGCCGGTGGGTGCGGAGTTGCATGGGTCCAGCATGGCCGGTGGGAGCTGCGCCCAGGGTCAGCAACCCACATGGGCCCCCCATGGTGGCAGACACAGAGTCCCAGCAAGGAGCGAGGCAGAGGGCAGGGCGAGGAGCAGGTGGTCATTATCCCCTGATGAAAAGACCCCTTAAGGAGGCGTCACCTGATTGGCAGGCTGGACCCCACCCCCAGCTCCACACAGTTACCATCACGTTGGCTTAAAATCTAACCACCACATGGTCCGCAGGGTTTTCCTTAGCTGGATTTTGGACATCAATTGCTAGGTCTCTTCTTAGTCTGGAGACTGCTGAGACCTGCCCACCCCGGGTGACCTTGCCGGCTTGAAATTCTGACAGAACTTCCGGCACAGTGCAGGAGGCCGAGCTCTCCCTGCTGACTCAGGAGCAGCCAGGCACCCTGCTTGGCGGTGTGTCGGCCGTGCTGCCCTACATTACATTCTGCAGGCCACCTACTGACAGCCTGTGGGCTAAGGTGTTGTGGTGTGAGACGTGGGACGAACACAGTTCTGAGGTGTCATCAGAGAACTGAGAAAAATTGGCTTTTTCCTCTTGAGTGTCACCACCCTGTGGGCCTGTGTCACAGTGTGTGGAGGGGAAGGGGAGTGTCCAAACTGGGAAAAGCTCCCGGGCAGGGGTCTGCCAAGCCCACACACCCCTCGGGCGTGTGCCTCAGGCCTTAGGGACCAGGGACAGAAGGACCCCCCCAGGCCAACCTGGGTACTCAATTCCCCTGCTCTTGGAATTGTTGACAATATTTTGAAATTCCATACTCGGGGGAAGCTTCATTTCAACCCAGGGCTGCCACCCAACCTCCCCATAGGGTTTCAGAGGCCACTACCCTGCTGGGAGTGGGAGGAGCATGGGGGCAGTGGTCTTCCTCATTCCTGCTGCCCGGGTAGGTGGTGTGTCTCTCAGCTGTGGCCAGCTACCACTGAAGTACATCCATTCCTGGCTGCCCAGTCCAGCGCCAGCCCCAGAGCGCATGCAGATTGGATTGCTCTGCTTCATAGGGTTTTTCACTGGCTGCCTTTCAGAAGTGGACCACCAGGCCTTTCTTCCTAGTGCATCTCAGCCTGGAAGCTCACCTGGAACCTGTTCTGCATCCCAGCAGCATGCCAGCCTCCACGGACAGACAGGCTGTATATGAGGTGCCCTGGCCAGGAATCGAACCCTGGTTGCTAGCACACTGATACTCACACTCGCTGCCAGCGAGTTGATGCCGGCTCACAGCAACCCGTAGGACAGGGTAGGACTGTCCCCGTGGGTTTCTGAGACTGTCACTCTTTGCATGTGGAAAGTCATGTCTTTTTCCTGCAGAGTGGCCGATGGGTGCGAACATCTGACCTTGGGATTATCAATCCAATGCATAACCACTACATCATGAGGGTCCCTGGGTTCCCCGCATAAACAAACAAACAACCAAGCTCACTGCCATCGAGGCGCTGCCTACTCACAGTGACCCTGGGGGGCAGAGTAAAACTGTCCCTGTGAGTTTCCTAGACTCTTAACTGTTTATGGGAGTAGAAAGCCCTGTCTTTTACCTGTGGAGCAGCTGGCAGTGTTGAGCTACTGCTGACCCGGTGGATCCCAGCCCAATGCGTAACCACCATGCTACGAGGGCACCCCTACACTACCATAGAGGATGCACATTCTACCAATGAGCTGCCACTGCCCCTGGCTGAACCAGCCCCCCGTGGAGTCCACCCAGACTTGGCTACTCCATGTGGGTCAGGGTAGAACTGTGTGCCCGAGGGCTTTCAGAAGTGGATCACCAGACATTTACTCCAAGGTTGCTTCTGGGGCTGACTCTCCTCTAGCCTGGAGCTTAGCGCTGAGTAAGTTCTCTGCTTTCAGCCTCCAGGGACTCCTGCTAAGTGTAGAGAGGGCTTTGTGCCAAAGAGAGTTTCAAGCCTCAGGCCTGTCTGTGAGAGGCCTGAGCTCAGCAGGCCTAGCAGTCTCTCCCGTGTGGGGGGGCCAGCTCTCTGGGCTCCTTTTCGTGGCTGTCCTGGAAAGCTGGGCTGAAGAATGTGTCCGGCTAGCTGCAGCTGGACGGGATGCCTGGTCATGCTCACATTCTGCTGCCCCTCCCCTCACGTGGGAGGCTTTGGCAGCCTCTCCTCCTGAGCCTTGCAGTTTGGTTACGTGTCTGCTCATTTCCTGTTAGCCAGTGAACGGGGCTCAGAGTCTTGGTTCCCAAGGGCTCCCCCAGCTCACTCCTAGCAAACCCGCTTACTCGGCCACCGGAGTGGGGTCACGAGGAGCCCAACCGACCACAGCGGGAATGTCCACGTGGGACTTCCTCCGGAGGCCCCGACTCAGCACCAGCTGTGGGGCGGGGCATGTCCCCCGGCACGAGCAAGGGGTGGGCCTAACTGTCTCCTGCTCCCAGCACTGGGCGCCCTGCCTGCTGTTGTAGGCTGGCCACTTGTTGCTGACCCCGACTAAGCAAGGCCGAAGAAGAATCGATGCCTTTGCATTGTGGGGCTGGTGGAGACTACTGACAGGAAGACCACAGACTGCTGGAAGGACAAACACTCTGTCCTGGAAGAGGTACGGCCAGAGTGCTCCTTAGAGGCAAGGGCGGCGAGACTTCGTCCTGCATACTTTGAACATGTGATCAGGAGAGACCAGCCCCAAAAAAAGAAGCCAAGCTGGGTGACGCGGAGGGCCAGTGACAGAGGCAGGCCGAGATGAGATGGCTCAGAGCTAAGAAGAGTGGTGACAGTGGCTCAGGACAGAGCAGGGTGCGTTCTGTTGTGCAGAGGGTCGTGCGCACTGAGTCACAGCTGACTCAGTTTCACCTCAGGACAACTCGTCACTAGACCCCTCCTGAAAGATGGCTGGCGGTGAGCCGTGTGAGGCAGAGTGGGTCCGCTCCGCAGGCTCTATGGGGGTGGGTGTTTGGAAGTGAATTGCCAGCCCTGTCTTCTGCGGCATAGCTGGGTTGCCTTGCAGCCACGGCCTGGGCTTAGCAGCTGAGTGCTTGACCGTTTTTTGTTTTTTTTTTTCTTTTCCTGCATTTTTATTTATTTATTTATTTTTTGAGCATTTTATTAGGGGTTCATACAACTGTTATCCCAATCCATACACACATCAATTGTGTAAAG
>NW_022111359.1:4962897-4972362 GCF_000313985.2 Echinops telfairi | reverse complement strand
CTTGATTACCTTCAAGCCTTTAAGACCCCAGACGGAGTGCTTGACCATTTTGACCCAGCCTCCCCTCCTCCCCCACCCCTAGGCTCCTCCCTGCGGGCCCAGACTGTGTCTTCCTGTGTACAGCAAGAGCCCCTTTGTCAGGCAGGCGGCCCTGTCCCTGGCACCCCTGTAACCCACAATGGAGGAACAGTGGCTGTGGGAGTGTGATTGTTGCAGGAGTCTTGTCCCTCAAGACGCAGAGCTGGGTGCTGTACGTGGTTGAGTAGTGACCCTCCAAAAAATAATTTCTGCCCACCTAAGACCTGTCAGAGGCCCCACCAGGAAGTGGGGCCTTTTTTCACCTCCTCCTCACGCAGCAGTTGGCTTCCTAGCCTGAGTCTGGCAGTAGGAGCTCTGGTGGGAGACAAACAGTGCTGCCTGTGAAGGCCCAGGCCGGTGCCTCCATGGCTGGGCCAGCATGCACAGGGGGTTGGCAGTGGTGGGAGGGTGGGATTTGGCAGTGCTGTAGGAACTCGGCCGTCCTTGGTTTTCACCTAAGGATCTGGCCTTGGAACCGAACTGTGTTGGTAGTACGGGAGTGGGTGTGTCGGGTGAGACATACCATCCTGGCGAGCAGCATGGCAGCCATGGGCACACAGGCAGGGGGAGGGTGGTGTGGCCACAAGCCCAGGACCGCCCGGAGCCGTCAGAGCTGGAAGGGACCAGGAAAGCCCATCCCCTAGGGCCTCCAGAGGGAGCCCAGCCCTGCTGATGCCCAGCTCCCCCAGCTCTGGTCTGTTGGAGAGCATGGTTTTGACTTAAGCCAAACAAACAAGTCAAACTCACTGTCATTGAGTCAAGATTGGCTCATCGAGACCCTGTAGGATGGGGTAGAACTGCCCCTGAGGGTGTCCTGGATATCCAGCAGCCCCCGTAAAATCAGCCTGGGACTGACCTCATCACCCAGGGCCCAGGGCTGATGACTGTGAGTGGAAGGCAGACACGCTGCCACACTGCCACCAGCTGGGTGCCCGCATCCCTCTCTCCACTGCAGTGGTCACCCCCAACTCCTGATGATGGGGTGTGTCCAGGAGCAGTCGTGCCTCGATGATCATCCCCGCACACCGCCTCTCTCAGGCCCTCGGCCTCACCCAGCTTCTTCCGCATGCAGGTGTCACAAAGCTCTGCCGCTCTGCCTAGGGGCTCATCGCTGTGCTGCAGCCTCGGCCCGCAGGCACCCAAGGTCAGCACACCCACAGGAAGGGCCCCTGCACTGCCTCTCACGGGTTCCTGGCTCCACCTCGGCCCCTTCACACCATCCCCCACTGTCTCCAGGGCCCCAGCTCAAGCCTGCACGGCCCACGCCCACCCACCCATCCATCCACCTACTCATAGCCTGGATCTAGCAAATTGTCAGCAGCGAGACCCCAGGTCCAAGAGACCCCTTCCACTCCTGTCTCATCTTCTGGTGGTGAGACCTCTCTGTTCTAGGATTGGTTCTTTTTCAAGCCTAGTGGATGGCAACCCTAACCCAGCCCCACATTTAATGGTCCCACTTGTGTTTGCATGGCCCTGTCCCCACAAGAGTGCCGGGCACCTTGCTTGTGATCTTAGTCAGCGTTCCACCCCCTCGGTGGGTTACAGGTTCTGACTTTGCAGTCATTTGAGGGGTTTATCAGCCCATGTCAGGAAAGGCCATCTACAAGCCTGGTGGTGCTCCCCTGGCCGCCCGGGCTTCCCCCAACAGCAGCCGTTCTTGCCCGCTCCTTGAACTGTGAACCTTCCCCAGAAAGGCTCACTTTCCCACTTGAGGTGCCCAGAGGGGCTGGGCCTGAGCCTGTCTGATGGTTCAATGGAGTCCTCAGGAGGGCCTGGAGATGCCTAGAATGGGGTCAGGGACCAGGCAAGTTGGCCCTGCGGTGGCCCTGGGCAGTGCTCCAGGAGGCCTTGGGGCTCATCAGGCTTTTCAGGCCTGCCCAGAACAGGTCTTGCTGGTTATGGAATGTGACACTCAGAGACTGTCCCTGTGGTTCCACTGCTTGGCCTCCAAGGTACCTGAGAGGATTCCAAGCAGGCCTCTGTGACCCAGGCCCTGCCTGCCTGGCCTGGCCAGCTCACCCTGCACTGACCTCAGAAACCTGTTGCCCACACCATCTTCTTTCTGATCCCCTCTGCCCTCTCCTCCTGGCCACCAACTAGCACAGTGGCTGCTTGCTCTCTACTGCCTTGGCTGCTCCTTCCCTGCTGCTCACCCCCCACCCCTACCCCCGTGCCTGGCCCGGGCCTTCCTTCCCTTCCCTGTCTGGGCTTTCTCTCCAGCCCCAGCTCCCTCCAGCACCATTGCCTTCTCTGCTGATGTCACCAGCCTTGATAGTGCCCCCAAACTGCCCCATAGGCACCCCCGATACAATAAGGGTCCATGCCCCTCAGGCAGGTCTTGCTCCTTCCCCTCCCACACTGCCTCCCCATGTGCATCCTGGCCCTCCAGAGAGCTCCACCCCACTGACTCACCTGCTACCTCCACCCACCGCAGCACCTATAGGAACACAGTGTGTCCTTGTAAAGACTGAGCAAACATGTAGGCTCTGCTGCCTACACCATCCTGGTGAGTGCGTGCGGGTCCATGCCTTCTGCTGACCGAAAGGGTGGCCCTGTTCATGTTCACGAGAGGAACCGCAGAAGAAAGGCCTGCAGCCTGCTTCTGAGAATGTAGCCACCGAAAACCCTGTGGAGCCCAGCTCTTCTCTTCCAAGTAGTAGCTGCATGCGCAGTTCAGCCCCTTTGAACTGACTGGCCTTTTAAAACTTAAATGTCTTTGAAAAGTAAGGTCAATGTTATTTTTGGCTCCAAGTAATCGTCAACAAATATCACCGAAAATAAGATAATAAGCTAAAAAGTCTCTCTGGGCATCTGGACCCACGACTGCCCTCTCTTCTTTAAAAACAAATCAAAACACAGCCATAAAACCTCCCCGGCTCTCGTTACCAAACAGTTTGTTGGTAGTATTCTGTGGAAGTATTCTGATCAAAGTGGGGTGGTGGTGTGGACCAGAATTTCAAAATCTCATGGAGTCACGGAGACTGAATGAACCACCTTGAACTTTGAGGTCTTTAAACTTTAAACCTTCACCCCAAAATTGCCCCAGAAGTTTTCTTAAAGCCAAATAGTTGTTTCGCTTCTTGGGTAAAGCTTACCCACTCTGAGCACCGTACCGGTTTAGGGAATTCTACAGAGTAACTCTGAAAGTCAGATCAGAGCCTGGGGGACCAGCGAGGTCCAGGGACAAACCACTGGCCAAAGGAGGGAGGGTACCAGTTAAATGTAGCCGATGGGTGGTCTCTGTCCAGAATTTGAGATCTCGGTCCAGAATTAAAGGAAGCTCACAACCCACCAGCCCACCTACAAGGTCTCCTCACCATAAGAGTCACCCTGGGTGTGGTGGGTCCTCCTCCCATTGCCAGGTCTGGGTGGCTCAGCTCATTCTGGCCGCCCTCAGCCCAGGCCGGCCGGCACACAGCGCCTGCGGGCAACCTGCCAGACACCAAGTCAGCTGTGGACTCAGGAGGCCCCAGGCCCAGGCCAGGATTGGCTGTGAACTGAGTGTTGAGACCCTCAGGGTTTTCCATGCTTGGCTTTCGGAAGCTACTACCAGGTCTTTCTTCCTTGTCTGTCTTCGTTTGGAGTGCCCTGAAACTTGGTCAGCCACCCAGCAGCACACAAGCCTCCCCAGACAGAAGGCTGGTGGCCGTACATACACGAGGTGCCTTGCCTTGGACTTGAACCCAGGTCATCTGCATGAGAGCCGAGAATCCTGCCACTGAGCCCCTCTCTTGCACAGGGGGGGTATCTTTGTTTTGTTTTTAAACTTGTGAATGAGGTGAAGGGTCACACAACAGATCATTAGTCCATGCACATTTTGTTCCAACCCATCATGGCTGCCTCCTCAGTGCGCTGGCACCTGTCTCCCCGGCCCCCACCGCCCCCGCTCCCCACTTCCCATTTCCGCTCTGTTCTCGCCCTTTGTCCTTGGGGCTGGGAGGACCAGCTCACCCACCCCTCCTCAGCAGGACTCCAGGTGGCTGACCCTGTTGGCCACCTGACACATAGTTGGCCAAAGGGGAGGGGGCAGACTCTCTGCCCTTTGGCAGAGGGCTTGCTGTCTGGGTGAAGCTACAGAGGGTCCCAGTGGAGGTGGGGCTGGGTGCCAGGGCCCTTCTGCTCAGGCTCCCACATCTGCCTCGAGCACTGAGGAGTTGGGCTGGGCGTTGACCTGCTTCCAGAACCAGTGTCCATCCATCACGGTGGGAGCCCTCTCCCCCAGAAGCCCTCCCCTGGCCTGGGAGCCTGCAGTGCCAGGAGGGTGTGGGCGGCCACTGGCCTCGTGCAGGGATCTCGTGAAATATGAATCAGAGGCGTTCTGACGGTAGAGGGGGCCGGCACAGGCTGAGGCTGGTCAGGAGCTGGAAGACACCCAGCTTCTCTGGGGGAGAAAGGCTGGCCATGTCACCCAAAAGGGAGGGGCAGCTTCTTCTGTGCTCAGCCAGCCGGGTGGCCCCCAGGGCCTGCGCCACTGTGCCCAGAGGGAGGGGTGCACGGCTGTGCGACGTGGGATGGAATCACCTGCTTGCTTTCTTTTTTTGTAACCGGCAGTGTTTGCACTCAGAATTCTCTGGGTCGCCCCGAGCTAGAACCGACCTGGTGGCCGGCAGTGTGTTTCATCTGGGAGTTTGGTTCACGTGCTGTGCATGGCTGTGGGTCACACTCGTGGCCACCTCCTGTGCCCTCCTTGTGCCGACCAGGCCCAACTCACGTGCCCCACAGCGCTGTTGGCACCGAGTTTTCAGAAGTGGGGTTCCAGGCCTTTCTTCTGAGGTGCCTCTGGGTGAGCTCCACAGTGCACCCCTCACGCACTCCCTGCAGGGGGCCATGAGAACAGGCCCAGGTGCTGGCTCCTCCTGGCCGCCCTGCTATGAACAGTCCTGTTGGGACCCCTGGGGCCCTGGGCTTGACTCCCTCTGGAGCCCTGCCTGGCCTGGCTTGGTGTAAACATCTAGGTTTTCTGTGGGGCTGGCCTGGAAACAAAACCGCGTATTCAGTTTGCATGATGTGAAACGGAAGGGTATTGGGTGTCCGCACGTGTAGAGTGTGGCATTCCAGCTCGGCTCCGTTGCATGGGGGCTGCCCTGTGGCCTAGCCGGGGCTGTGGGTGAGAAGAGGATCCCGGCCCCGGGACAGGGCGCACAGGGACCACGGAAGGCGCCGGGGCACTTGCTGTGGGGGGCTGGCAGCCCGCCCCACTTCCTCGCCAGCCTGCCTTTCCATTTCATTCTCCCAGAAAGCACCTGGCAGGAGCCCCGTTGTCCTGCAGGAGCTGCACTGCGGTGGTGGACAGCGTCCACATCCCAGGGCCTGTGGGACCAAAGGGGCTCTGCAGCTGAGCGACCACTGGGATACACCTTGAGGTGGAGGGCCCAGGGGATGAGGGGGCGGGGGGCGGGGGCGGGGCACGTGTGCAGAGAGCTTGCTGCTTTGGGTCCCAGGGCTGAGTTCCTGGCCTTCCTCTGGGGCACCTCTGGCTGGGTTAGAACCTCCAGCCTTAGGGCAAGCAGCCTTGGCGTCGTCTGCACATCTTCACCAGCTCCTTGCAGACACAGGTCCTGCAGTGGCCGGGGCATGCCTGTGCTGTCAGAGGGATGGAATGAAGCCCGCAGTGCCCCTGACAGTCTGGAACTTGTATGAGCCAGAGGGACAGTCAACGTTTTCTATGGTAAAATATTTACCACTGGTCTCACATAAACAATTCTGTGGGGTTCATGACACTTGCCGCTATCCATTTTCACCTTTTCCATCACCCTAAACCGCACACCCAAGGCCGGGATCGTCTGTTCTCCAGGCTCGGTCTGCGCACGTGCCTGTTCTGGGTCGTCGGTTAGGAGCGCCATGCCATCCGTGTGGGCTGCACCGCCACCTCCAGGAAAGCAGGGTCCTCACAGCGTGACAGGTGCAGAAAAGACGGCAGCGGTCGCTTATCTCGTCCGGCTGGGACCACAGCCAACAGCCGTGGAAGCAGCAGGCAAGAAATCAAGCAACACACGCGCTCGGACCCTCTCAAGGGTGTCGGAGATGCAGGATGTCACCCTGGGGACTAAGGTGCCCCTGCCCCAGGCCTCAGCATTCCCCACCACCTCAGATTCCTGAATCCAGAAGACCGCAAAGAACCGAGACTGTTGGTGAAGACTGTCAGCTCCGCCCCGACTGCCAGGAGGATGCACAGACGTCCTGGAAGGATGTTTCTTAGAAGCAGGGCTGGCGAGACTTCGTCTCCTGTACTCTGGACACGTGGTCAGGAGGGTCCGGCTCAAAACCTCCCTGCCAGGCAGCCCCTTCCGGCTCATGGCAGCCCCGCAGGGCCGAATGGAGCTGCCCCTGGGCGTTTCCAAGGCTGTGGGTCTTCAGGGGAGCAGAATGCCTATGTTCACCTGGAAGCGGCTCGGCTCCTGGGTCTGAACTGCTGACCCTGGGGTTAGCAGCCTTGTTGCTTGAGGAGAGACCAGTCCGAGGGAAACGACCGTGTGCTTGGTCGGAGGGGCTCTGTGAGGAGAAGACGCTGAAGGTGAACTGACAGCGTGGCTACGGCAGTGGGCTCCAGTGGAAGGACGGTGAGGAAGGCGCAGGATCGGGCGGTGCTTTCCGTTCTGTTGCTCCTGGGACCCGTAGAAGCCGGAACCGACTCGACGGCACCCAGCCGCCACCACAGCTTCCCCACGCCAGGTGCCTTCCATCCATGGGGTCTCTTGGCCGAGCGTGTGCCCCTAGAGCGGATTCTCCCACTGGGCATGTTTTTGGGGTCCTCCCCATCAGCTGCCTTCCTCCTCCTGGTTGGGAGAAGCGCAGTTGGTTTCCACTGGCCTGGGCCCCACACGACAGCCCAGAGCTGCCCCACAAGGACCCCCAGGCTGCCCTGTTCACAGGGACTGGGCTTTCTCCCTGGGACCTTGGGCGAGCCCTCACCGTCCCACTTTAGGGGAGACTAAAGACCCTGAGGCACTGGAGTCTGGTCAAGTTGTAGGGAGGGAGTCAGGGCCTCCTGGTCGCAGGAGGGGCCCCCCTCCCTCCTCTACTCCCAGCCTGGAGCCTCGATGGGCAACCCCACCCCCAGGAGACCCCCGGGTCTTGCGCACCTGTGGGTCCAGGGGTGGAGTACAGGAGGGGCCTGTCCTCTCACCTGAGTGTCACTGTGCCAGGAACTCCTGGGGGTGGGCAGGTCCATGCTGACTCAGCGGTTCCTTCCTTATCAGCTGACACCATAGGCACTGGCTTGGGGTGGCACCCTCTGGGTCCTGCAATAGCACCGCCCCACCAGCTCTGGCTCACAGTGACCCACAGGGTCACAGATGGCGCTCCAAGGGTGACCAGGGCCGATTTCTCAGAGACAGTTGTGGGGCCTTTCTTCTGAGGGCCCGTGGAGTGGACCCGAACCACCAACCTGTTCCCTTGGCGGCTGTGCCCACGAGCCGCTTGCACCAGATGGGAACGTTGGCAACAGAGGACAGCAGGCTGGGGAAGGAGGGAGAGATCGACTTCTCTAGTAGTGCTTGTTGCTCAGAGGAAGATAGGCTCACGGGAAGGGGGGTGGCAGGGGAGAGCCTGAGGTGGGGTTCCTGGGGAAGATCCCACTCCATAGCACCTCATGGGCTCTCCCACGGCTGGGGCAGGGGGTTCCCATCAGTCACCTGTAGCCTGCACAGGTGCAAGTAGCAGCTGGACATGTGTCCTCCAAGGGGTCCGGCCTGCCTGGCCCTGTGTGTGCCTGGGATTCCACATCTGGTGATAAGCACCAGACCCAAGGGCCCAGGCTTGCCCTGTGCTGGGCCCTCAATGACTGGTCTACCGTTTAGAGGAGCCTGACAAACCAGACGGGCTCCAGGCACCCACAGGCACACCTGTACCTAGCCCTTCACCCTACAGCGCCCCCCCCCCAACCCATGACCTGTTCCTGGGGCTGTGGGTCACAGTCTCCTGCGGTCTTTCCCACCCCCACCCCCAAGCAATGTGACAAGTGAGGGAGGGGCTGGTCTTCCTGTGGAGGCATGATCCTCATTGTGCTCGGAGCTGCGTGGAGGGCCCCGTCCCAGGGCTGCATGTTCTCTGCTGACCTCGTGACAGCAGGACAGAGCCCAGGGCTCCAGGCCCAGCCGTGCACCGCCTCTATCAGGGAAGGTCAGACAGACTCGGAAGAAAGGCCTGGTGATTGCTCCCGACAGCCAGCCAGGACCACCCTGTGGGTGACGCCGATCGTGGGGGGCTGGGGGCGGTGCAGGGCCAGACAGCGCTTCCTTCTGTTGTCCGTGGGGTCACCGTGAGTCAGGCAGACTCAGCGGCAGTTCATGGCAACAAAAGAGGAGCGTTCTGGGCAGGGGAACGGCAAGGAAGGAGGCTCTGAGGCCAGGCCAAGGTTAGTGCTACAGGAGCAGGAAGCCTGCAGAGGGAGAATCCAGAGGGGCGCGGTCTGTAGGTGGGGCACCGAGGCTCAGGAGTACTTCCTGGGAGAAGGAACCTCTGACTTAAAAGAGCAAAACCAAACCTGCCTCTGTGCAGCGGGGCTTGTCTCAGGGCAGCCCCCGAGGTGTGTGCTTGTGGGGGCCTGGGGGGGCTGCACCGTGGGACATCGCTGGCCCTTTCCCTCTCTGCATGTGTCTGTGTTGGGGGTTCCGGCGCTGAGTTAGGGACAGGAAGTCGCACCGAAGCTGGGAGCTAAGGGGCCTCCTTGGAGGGACCACCGGGCAGGGACAGCCCGGGGCTGCAGCAGTGGGGCTGAGCGGGAGGCCCATCCGGGTTGTAACCTGAGTGAGGATGCCTGGAGGTAGGTGGGTGCAGAGCCTGGTCTCGGGACAACAGCCCGCCAGCCTAAGCTCCCTCAGCCCCGCCCCCCTCTCCTAGGAAGATCCTGGCGCTCAGGTCTCAGGAGGGAGCAGGCCAAGGCTGCCACATCCCCAGGCTCCTGCCCCAGGTGGCACAAGTGTCCTCGCAGCAATCCGGAAGTGCCTTTGTGCACACAGAGGGTGGGAGGGAGGCGTGGACTTGAAGACGTGTCCCTGAGGGACTGGCACTGTGGAAGCCAGAAGGTGCTGGGGGTCGAGGGTGCTGTGGTTTGTCTGACACCCCTGAATGACAGCAGCTTTGCCTCTGTCGTCCCTGCAGGGGGCCAAACCCTCTGGCCGCAAGCTGGGACAGCAAAGCCAGCATACCATCTGGTTCCTGACTCAGAGTTGGGGCGGCTGCCACAGGTCCCCTTTCTGCCAAGAGGCCTGCTCCTCTGGCTGTTTCCTGCAGCTGAGCCTCTGGTGGGGGTCTGCTCCTCACTTGGACTGGTGGCTGGGCTTTCCACTGAAAAACAGTGCCTGACCATCGCTCCCCCTTGGAGAGCCCCTCTGCAGAGGGGATCTGCGCAGCCCAGGCATGTGGGAGGGCATCCCTCCTCAGGGT
>NW_022111359.1:4947561-4962797 GCF_000313985.2 Echinops telfairi | reverse complement strand
AGCTGGGACAGCAAAGCCAGCATACCATCTGGTTCCTGACTCAGAGTTGGGGCGGCTGCCACAGGTCCCCTTTCTGCCAAGAGGCCTGCTCCTCTGGCTGTTTCCTGCAGCTGAGCCTCTGGTGGGGGTCTGCTCCTCACTTGGACTGGTGGCTGGGCTTTCCACTGAAAAACAGTGCCTGACCATCGCTCCCCCTTGGAGAGCCCCTCTGCAGAGGGGATCTGCGCAGCCCAGGCATGTGGGAGGGCATCCCTCCTCAGGGTCTGACTTGGACTTTCAGGAGAGCCCAGGCCCCACCTGACCCAAGCCGCCGTCAGGCCAGATGTAGACTGGCTACTTTCCTGTTTCTCTCAGCTCTGGGCAGCTAGTCTCTCAATCTGCAGCCCCGCAACCCTGTACCCCAAGCCCCCTCTTGCCTGGGACCCCTGGAGGCACCAGACCCCAGGACTCCTGGGGGTGGGGGCAGAGAAACATGGTTGGCAAGTCCTTCACCATCAGGTGACTCCCAAGGGAGGTCCTGGGGCCACCACAGACTCTGAGCAAGGCCCCACGGCCGGCACAGTGACCCTCGCACACACTGCCCTGCTGGCCTGCTAGCAAGGAGCCCTGGAGCACAGAGGGAGGATCAGGGGCGGGGCGAGCATCCCAGCTGTGCCCCTGCCAGACTGCTTCACTGGGAGGGAGCCTGTGGTGGAAACACGGGCTGTTGCCATGGCTGTGCTCTGCACGGGGCTCTCGATGCGGGGAGGCCGCCGGGAGGGGCAACCAGAGCTGGAAAGAGGTTCGGAGATAGCAGCCACCTCCAATGAACTGCCATCCAGTTCTGGAACATTCTAGCCCTGGTCATGGGGTCACATCAGTCCCTTGGGGTCCTCACTGTGCCAGGCAGCACCCCCTTCCCTGATTTCTGGCCAGGCCACAAGCCAGAGTGGAGCCTGGGGGCACTCAGTCTCCCTGTCTTTAGGAGGGGCTGCTGGACCCTCCTTCATTGCCATGATGGCCAGTTAGTGCCACAGAGCCCTCCACTCCTCTGACTGCCTGCTCCAGTGATGCCCCATCCATGTTGCTCACCTTGCTCTGCTGAGGGGAGCCCAGTCCCAGGGTAACCACCAGGACCAAGGGGAGGCGCTTGGCTGCTTGTATCCCACGTGTGTCAGACCAGGACTGCACCCCTGGGGTTGGTGATGGCTGGTGTTTCATAAGGGGATCGCCAGGCCTTTCTTCCAAGGTCCATCTGAGTGGGTTTGGACTGCCAACCTTGGGTCAGCAGCCAAACATAAAGACAGTGCCAGGGCCACCTCCTGGGGGAGTAGGGTGGACATTGTCTTTGTAAGAAGGAGAGAGAGATGGATGGATGGATGGATGAAGGCGTAACAGAGGTGGCAGAGACCAATAATCTGGAGTGCAGGAAGGGTCCTCCCTGGGGCCAGCAGAGGGCTCCGGGCCGGCCGGGGAGCCCAGAACGGGAGCAAAGCCACCCCTGACATGGAAACCCCCTGGGTGCCAGGTGGACCTCTCTGTGGACAGAGACCCTGCCAGATCAGCACATTCCAGCCGAGACCCAGCCCCCTGGCCCTGTGCCTTTCCTGAAGGACTTCCGGGTGGCACTGCCTGGCAGCTCAGGAACGTGCCTTCTGGGGCGGGCCGTCTGTTTCCCTGAGGAGAGGAGGCACTCGCCTCATCACACCCGTGTGGGTGGCACAAGGCGTCCTTTGTGTGCTGGGTGGCCTCTACTGGTGACTCAAGCCTAGGGGGGAGGTTGCTGGGTGAGGGGACACCAGCGCTGGCAGCCCTGGGGGCAGGGCTCGAAGGGCCTGTGCCCCATGCACCAGGTCAGGCTCCCACTTGCAGCTTAGTTGCTGATGAAGCAAGTCGGCCTCTGGGCGTGGGTCTCAGCCCTGGGCACTAGGTTGTGGTGAGCAGCAAAGGAGACGGAGTCCCATCCCAGGCGGTGCTGGGCCCCTGCTGTAGCCACCCTTTGTGGGACCTAAAGTACCAGCCCCGAGGTCTCCTTGCCAGCTGAGCTGCAGGGCTCGGGCCACATGCACCTGGGAAGCGGGGAGCCCAGGCTCACCCTCCCACCATTGGGCTATCCCTGGGGACGCCTCGGCTTCTGGAGAAACCTCTGCCCCTCAGAGCCCAGGACCTTGTGGTCACATGCTGGACCACCTGAATCCTGAGATGTGCGTCTGTCTCTTCCTCTTCCCTTGGTCCATCTTCCCAGCAGCACTCTGCCTGGGGAGGTAGGTGGGTGTTTTTAGCTGCCCCATCGTCCACTCTGATGACGATGACCCCCAGGACAGGGTTTCTGGGTTGTGAGTTAGCAGCCAAGAAGACACTTGCTTTTGAACCATCAGCCTTTGAGTCGGGAGCCAGGCACCAAGCATGTCACTGCTGTGAGGTCAGCCTGCCCTAGACTCACAAGGTTGTAAATGGAGTCTGGGGCCCGATGGCCTCATGTGGGTCAGCAGGAGGTCTTGGTCAGAGGCTGGAGCACCCTTCTGGTAAGGTGTCTTGAGACCAGAGGTGTTCAGTGCTGTGGCGCTATGGGGGCACGTCTGAGTCCCAGGGCGCCTCTTTCACTTCCTTCCTCTGAGCCCAGGGGCTGGCTGGGGTGCCCCCCAGAAGGAAGACGCGGTTCCACGCTTCGCTGCAGCCCCCCCTCCCCCCAGGCCCTCTCCTGGCCCTGCCCCGCCTGTATTACCACCATCAAAAGAAGTGAAACTGCTCGGGAATTAAAGCGGAACACCCAGAAATCCCAGGGTGAGGCAGGGTCTCTCCATGACCTCTAGCAGTAGATGGGGAGCGCAGCCCCACACCCCTCCCAGGCTGGCACGGCCCACCTTCCATCCTGCCCCTCTGCAGGGGACTCCACCCTCTCTTGCACTGGCTCGTCTCCTGGGGTGGGTACAGGGGACAGCTGGGAGACCACTGGCCTCAAGGCCCCCAGAGCCTGAAGTCCCCCCACCTGCCCCCTGCAGATGGAGAGGTGGTTGCCCTCATCCCGTTTCATTGAGGGGACACTGAGGCTGGCAGGGCAGGCTGCAGGAGGGGCCTTCCTCAGGTTCTCAAAGCCACGGGGCGCTGGGCATCTGCACAGACCTCTGTGAAGTGCTGAAACGCAAGGGCATCATTTTGAGGACTCAGGTGCTCCTGACCCAAGCCATGGTCTCTCACTCGCGTCATCGGCGTGTGGAAGTTGGACACTGAGTACCCATGGCTTGGGAGATGGACCGGCACGTGGCTGCAGCATTGGGCACCAGTACAGTTGTGAGGATGGACAGGACCCGGCGATGTGTCTCCTTCTGTTGTCTGTCAGTCTCTGAGTCGGAACCTACTCACCTAACAGTGGCAACCGGGAAGAGGGGGTGGAGTTACATCCTGCCTGGGCAGCCCAGCCTCCAGTGGGGAACTCCAGGAATGTCCCCAACCAGACAGCTCCTCAGGAAGGTTCCTTAGCCTTGGCCCGGGGAGGGTGGAAAGGGGGGGCAGGACCCCAGGGGGCTGCCCAGTGAGCTGAGGGGAGAGTGGAGCACCTTGATCAGCAGCCTGGGGACCAGGACATGTGATGTCAGGCATCACCTAAGCGCGGCTCCTGCTCTCCTCACCCAGCACACTTGTCCTGAAGGGCCAGGTGCGCACACAGCTGAGTCCTGTGCTGCTGTCTGCAAGTGTGGCCCAGAGCTGGGAGAGGCGGGGCAGCACCCCACCATCAGCTCCTGGGCCTGGCCACCAGCATGGTGGTCTTTATTTTGAAAGTTGACCCTAGACCTTGGAAGAACGGATGGACCCCCATCAGCTGCCCAGGATGAGCCCCATCAGCTCCTCACCAGCCCTAATGACCGAGCCCAGCCTCCCATCTCGGGGTTGACTTTGGGACCCAGCATGTCTGAGCACTTCCTAGGTGTTCACATGCCACTGTGCCCAGGACAAGGTCCTGCCCTGGGGCCCCCAGCCTGGTGTGTGTGAGGCACACAGGGCAGCTGGCAGCCTCCACTCTGAGGGGGCTTCTGATGTCGGTGGTCGGTGGCTGAGCCCGTAGCAGCTTCCCCTGTCCCGTCACCTGCCTGTGTATGGTACACAGCATCCTGAGTGAGTGGGGCGTCCCGTCCCATCTCCCTTGAGGCTCACCCTCCCCCCCCCCCCCTTTTGTGCCTGCAGCTGGTCAGCGAGAAGGTCGGAGGAGCCGAGGGGACCAAGCTTGACGATGACTTCAAGGAGATGGAAAAGGTGAAGGGGATCGTGTGTCCTGAGCACGGGGTGGAACTCTGGCTAGAGGGTGAGGCCTGCCCACACGTGGGCCCAGGCCACACCTCAAGTAGATGTGCTGGTACAAGGTCCTGCACCAGCCCTGGCCTGCAGAGCTGGAAGCTCCGTGGTTCTCCCCAGGGAGCCTCGGGGACTTTCCAGAAGCTTGGGGTCCAGAAGCTGGTACTCTGGGCTCAGGGCCCTCGAAGTGAACCTCACATGCTTCCTCTCTTAGAAAGTGGACGTCACCAGCAAGGCTGTGGTGGAGGTGCTGGCCAGAACCATCGAGTACCTTCAGCCTAACCCAGGTGGGTGCCCGCCTGCTGCTGCCTGGGGCCAAACTAGACACGCTTCAGGCACAGCGGGATCCAGGAGTCTGGGCATGTCCTCTGGTGACTGCATTTCCTGCTTAAGCGGCCAGCGGCTCGTTCCCACCTCACTCACTGAGTCTCCCTGAAGTGCTCAGACTGTCGGGCAGGCCTGCGGCTGGGTCATCAAGGTTGAGGTGGCCAAGACCCTTCCCTGGAGCAAGAGCCCACCCAAAGCTACTGTACCAGGAGTCGAGGAGGGGGTACAGGAGGTACCCCAGGGCCCTGAGCCCTGGGTCTGTGCTGGGAGAAGGGCTGTGTAGAAGGGGCATCGCTGCTGTTTAGTAACTGATGGGGCGGGAGCTGGGGGTGGGGGTGCCCTGTTGTTGTTGCTGTCAGGTGCCGTTGGGTCGGCGCCGACCCACAGCCCCCGTCTGCACCACAGAAGGGAATCCTGCGGGGCCCTGTGCCGCCCCCACAGCGGTCCCTCTGCCTGAGCCCATTCCTGCAGCCGTGGTGTCCATCCGTCTCATCAAGGGCCGTCCTCTCTCCCCCCGCCCTGCTGCTTCACCAACATGCTGTCCTTCTCCAGGCACCGGTCTTCTGACAACACGTCCAAAGCACGTGAGACCAAGTCCTACCATTCTTGCCTCTAAGGAGCATGGATTCTTCTGTGGTCTTCCTTAGGCAACATCCACCTTTCACATGCATAGGAGGCAATGGAGAATACCCGTCCTCTAGTAACATAGCTTTTCAGTATGCTCTAAAGAGGTCTTGTGCATCAGATTTCTCCAGTGCAATCAGTCTTTTGATCTCGAGTGCTGCTTCCATGAGTACTGATTGTGGATCGAAGTAAAACAATCCTTGACCACGTCAACCTTTTCTCCATTTATCAGGATGTTACCTCTTGGTCCAGTGGTGAGGATTTGGGTCTTCCTTACACGGAGGTGTCATCCACACTGCAGGCTGCAGTCCTTGATCTCCCTCAGCAGGGCTTCAAGTCCTTCTCACGGTCAGCGAGCAAGGGTGTGTGGTCTGCAAACAGCAAGTTGTTAATACGCCTTCCTCCCGTCCTGAGCTGCACACTCTTCTTCATGCAATCCAGCTTCTCTGATGATTTGCTCAGCACACAGATTGAACGATGAGAGGATCCAACCCTGACGCACCCCTTTCCTGATTTTACACCATGCAGTGTGCCCTTGTCCTGTTCACACAACTGCCTCTTGACCCATGCACAAGTTACTCATGAGCGCAGTGAAGTATTCTGAAATGCCCATCCTTCTCAAGGCCATCCACAGTTTGTTATGGCCCACACAGTCAAAACCGAAGTTCACATCTTTCTGGCAGTCGCTCTTTTGAGCCAAGATCCATCTGACAGCAGCAACGATACCCCTTGTGCCACGTCCTCTTCTGAATCCGGCCTGAACTTCTGGCAGCTCCCCGGCAGCGTGCTGCTGTAATCGCTGGCGATCCCAGCAAGATGTCACTTGTGCGTCGTCAGTGATGACGTTCTCTGGCTGAGCATTCTGTCGGGTCCCCTCTTTGAAATGGCACGGACACACGAGGGCTCCCACTGCTGCTTCAGCTCCTGAAACATGCCAGCGTGCGCTGTCAAGTCCCGGAGCCTTGTTGTTGGCTGATGCTTCCTGTGCCGTTTGAACGTCTTCCTGCAGCACATTTGGTTCTTGCTCAGATGCTGCCTCCTGACAGGGTGGGCATCGGCTCGCTCTTTCTGGTCCAGCGATTCGGTGTGTTCTCTCCATCTTCTCTTGATGCCTCCGGCGTCATTCCATATTTTGCTTATAGAATCTTTCAGAATCCCACCTAGAGGCTTGAATGTTTTTCTTGGCGTTCTTTTAGTTTCAGATATGCTGAGTGTGCTCTTCCCGTTTGGTTTTCTCATTCAAGGTCTGTGTGCATTTTTGTATAATTATTTGGCTTTGGCTTTTTCTTTGAAATTTCCTTTTTTTTGACGATCGTTCTATTGGGGGCTCTTACAACTCTTGCTACAATCCGTACATCAATCGTATCTGACATATTAGTACATGTACCCCATCGTTCTTTTCTAGACATTTGCTTTCTATTGTCCCTTGGGATTGGCTGTCCCCCCTCCCCCCGTGGCACCTTGATAGATGATAGATTATTATTTTCATTTTTGAAAGCTTCTATTCAGCTCCTTGACTTCATCCTTTCTTCCGTTTGCGTTAGCTGCCCTACGGTTAAGAGCAAGTTTGAGTCTCTTCTGACGTCTCCGTTCATCTTTTCTCTCCTGTCTGACCTTTGTGCGCTTCATGAATGGTGTTCCTGATGGCCTCCCACAGCTCATAGATCTTCTGTCATTAGTGTTCAGTGCCTCAGCTCTGTTCCTGAGATGATTTCGAAATCCAAGTGGGATAGACTCAAGGTGGACAGTGTTCTGCCTCCTTTGTTTAGGCGTCCGGTGTTTGAACATGCTTCAGATCTATGCGTTAGCTTGTCAGCGACTTCCCTTCTCTGCAACCTGTTCTTAGTAGCTCCCTTGGAACCGGTTCCCTTTGGTCGATCCTGCTGCCGCGTGGAATCCCAGTGACTCAGCTTCCGGCATCACCGCAACGCACACGCCTCCACCGTTCAGCAAATTCACAGACAGTTGGTGGGGGGGGTCCTCAGTGCCCACAAGAGCTGCCAGCCACTGTGCCTGACAGAGGGGTACTTTCATGATGCTGGGTGTTCCTGCGCCGTACCCACCTGGCCCCAATCCTTGCAGCCTCGCGAGCCAAGCTGACGATGCTCAACACAGTGTCCAAGATCCGGGGCCAGGTGAAGAACCCCGGCTACCCGCAGTCCGAGGGCCTGCTGGGCGAGTGCATGACGCGCCACGGCAGGGAGCTGGGCGGCGAGTCCAACTTCGGTGAGCAGGGCCCCCACGCACGGCTGGGCCTAAGCCTGCGTCCTGTAGGCAGTGTGTTCCCAGAACCTTCTCTGGAGGACCCTGTGGTTTGTACAGCAGGGTCCGCCTCTCACACCATGCCAACTGGTGCCCCCCATAAGCTGGGGGCAGCAGCAGGACAGCCAGAGCCCTGTCTGTTCTCTGCTGCTCCGCCCCCATGGCCCCGTGGGAGAAAGAGGTGGCCATCTCCATCCTTGAGGATTAGGGTCTTGGGCTCCCCCGGGGGCAGTGCCGGTCTGCCTTCCAAGGTGGCTAAGTCGGAACTGGCACAGTGGCCTTAGTGTGGCATGACCCCAGGGCACAGGTGACGACCTCTGCCTGCCCCCAGGTGATGCCCTGCTGGACGCAGGGGAGTCTATGAAGCGGCTGGCTGAGGTGAAGGACTCCCTGGACATCGAGGTCAAGCAGAACTTCATTGACCCCCTGCAGAACCTGTGTGACAAGGACCTCAAGGAGATCCAGGTGCACACACTAGCCCCACATGCACACCCACAGCACCCACTCCACGTGCACATTCACTGGCATACATGCTTACCACACCCCACATGCTCGTCCACAACCATGCACACCAGACAGATAGCCCTCATATACATACATCCACACCAGGTACACACAGCCCTGTGTGGGCTCACGGTACTCATAACACACACACCCCTGCCTCCACCCCAACCTGCCCGGGTGCCTGGTTCTGGCTGAAGGAGCAGTAGGTGCTTGTAGAGGCAGAGGGGTGACGGCCATCCCTGTGCCCCAGCACCACCTGAAGAAGCTGGAGGGCCGGCGCCTGGACTTTGACTACAAGAAGAAGCGGCAGGGCAAGATCCCCGACGAGGAGCTGCGCCAGGCCCTGGAGAAGTTCGAGGAGTCCAAGGAGGTGGCGGAGACCAGCATGCACAACCTCCTGGAGACGGATGTGCGCACCCACCCCTGCCGGGGCCTTGGGGGCGGAGGCAGCAGGGAAGGGTGGACCCTGGGGGCGGAGACATGGGGTTAGGCAGACCCTGGTTTGGGGGTGGGGCCAGGATGGGCGTGGTGTGGAGGAGCCACGCCCACAGCCACACCTGGCCTGGCAGATTGAGCAGGTGAGCCAGCTCTCGGCGCTGGTGGACGCACAGCTGGACTACCACCGGCAGGCCGTGCAAATCCTGGACGAGCTGGCTGACAAACTCAAGCGGAGGTGAGGGGCCCCACCACCCACCCAGCCGAAGTCTGTGTTCCTCCCAGGATTCCCGGGGTGGGGGCGGGCTTGCCCTCGGCCAAACCCTACTGCCAGTTGCAGGGTATGGACAGCACCCTACATCGGCCTAAGCCGGGAGCTGTGCCCCAGCGTGTGACGTGGCCATGCTGACACTCTGGGACAGAGGCTCACCTTGGCTGTCACAACCTGCCAATCTGGGTGGGGAGGCTTTCCTTCCTTGCCACAGTCACCCAGGGGTGGGTGGTCAAGGCCCCCTCCCACTCCCAGCCTCTAGTCCCTAGGTGTGGGCTCCCCGCCTTGATGCCGCTCTGGTTGCTCCCTGCAGGATGCGGGAGGCCTCGGCCCGCCCTAAGCGGGAGTTCAAGCCCAAGCCCCGGGAGTCCTACGACCTGGGTGAAGCGGAACAGTCCAATGGGGGCTTCCCCTGTGCCACAGCACCCAAGATCTCAGGTAAAGCATGGGAACCGGCGTGACCCACTCCTGCTGACCACATGAGGGCAGGCTGAATGGACCACAAGCACCTGTCTTTCTGGGTTACAGCATCTTCATCCTTCCGGTCTTCTGACAAGCCCATCCGGACCCCCAGTAGAGTTATGCGTGAGTGTCCCGGTATAGGACCCTCCACTCCCATAGGTGGGCGGGACCCCCACAAACACACTCCCATAGGTGGGAGCTGCAGGCCCCGGGCAGCACCTGCCTGAGCGATGGCGGGTGTGGTAGAGACATTGGTGTCCCTCATAGCTTACCTGCGTGCCCCACTCCCCACCCGCCCCAGCAGAGAGGGAACAGGGAAGGGTGCCCAGAGGAAAGCTGAAGGGCCTGTCTCTCAGCCCCTGCCCCTGCCCCCCCAGCACCCCTGGACCAGCCGAGCTGCAAGGCCCTGTACGACTTTGAGCCGGAGAATGACGGCGAGCTGGGCTTCCGAGAGGGCGACGTCATCACGCTGACCAACCAGATCGATGAGAACTGGTACGAGGGCATGCTCAACGGCCAGTCCGGCTTCTTCCCGCTCAGCTACGTGGAGGTGCTGGTGCCGCTGCCGCAGTGATCACTCACGGGGCTCCCCTCCCTGCCCTCTCCAGGGCCGGCCCCTCAGGGTCACCCCAGGTGCTGCCCTCGGCCTGTGCTGCCTGGCCCAAGCAGGGCAGTTTACCGACCTCCCCGCACCCAACTCCACCTGGCCTGTAGGGTGGAGCCATCTTCCTCCTACTGGCTCCGCCTCCAGCCCAGTCGGACCCCCAGGTGGGGCTGACACAAAGGTGCTCTCTGAAACACTAACTACCCCCAGCCCCCTGGGGCTTTGGTGGGCCCCTCTTCCCAGCCTGGGGCCTCCCACCTCCGTCCTCAACCCAGGGCTCACACCCTGCCTGCCCAGAGTCCCTAGTCTTAGGGGAGAATGGGTTATACCACACCTTTGGTTGTAATGTCCCCCATGAGGCTCCCTCCCCATCCTGTTACTGATGGGGGTCTTCTAGGGCCCCACCCTGTGCCCTGCACCCCAGGCTCCAAGCAGCAGCCACCTTCCAGGGATGGGGGATTTTTTGTAGCCACCCGGCCAGGGCCTCTCCCCATCCTTTGTGCAGTCAGCTCCCTTGGGCCATGGCCCTGGTCTGCCCCAGGCCCAGCCAGCCTCCCACTGTGTCTGTCTCATTAACCCTCTGCAGCCCACCCAATGCGATTACCACCACTATTCCCCCACCCCCCACCCCCGTATGCCCCACTTTTCTACTTGCCCCCTTTCCTTCCCACTGCCCCAGCCAAGCACAAACAAGGGGTGTGTCTGGCTGCAGCCACTACCAGCGACACACACTTTAGCCCCCAGCACGGGACCATGGGCCACAGCCCCCGCTCTCCCCAAGATGGGCAAGCACAAAGGTTTCCAGGACAGGACCCTCCCTGGCGCCTGGGCCACCTCGGGAGCAGGGTCACTGCAGACTGACCCTCCAGACCAAGGAGGCCACTCTTGGGAATCCAGATCCCCAGAGCAGGCCCCGCCCCCTCTGCAGCCAAGGAGGTGCACAGGCTCCTCCCACACCCACATTCCCCACCCGCTCACCGGGACCTGCCCTGTGTCCCTGGCCTTTGCCGGACACAGGCACCCTTGGAAGCAACGTCTAGCCACCCAGGGCACATTGAAACGGAACCCTGGTTTTTAAAAAAGTATTAAATGTCTCTTTGTACACACCGTCACTTTGTCACAGTGTCTGCTTGGTGACCACTTACCCTCAGAGTTCCCACCCACCCTGTCTCCATGTGTCCTGGGCCCTCCCGGCACCAGGCTGATCCCCTGGGTATTGTGTGTGTGGGGGGGGGCAGTCTGTGGTAGGCCCCCCTCTGTCCCAAGCGTAGTGAGACTCGCAGTCGACGGCTGCCGGGGTCTTTATTACGGGAGCGGCAGGGCCGGGCTCAGCTGCCCTGTCTGAGGACGTTGTAAACCTGCTCTAGCACGTGGCACAGGCCCGGGTCCTTGGGCATCCGGCTGGCCAGCGAGATCTGCAACGGGGAGGGGGCGCCCTGCTCAGGGGGCTGCCTGAAGGACTGACGGACGGACGCATGGGGCGGGACCAAAGGCTGCGCTCCCATCCTGCGTTTCTCCCTCCGCGATGGGAACCCTGTGTGCAGCCTTTAGTCTTTTTTTTTTTTGGTATGGGGGTGTGTGTGGCTACAACGCCGGAGCAAGAAGGGTTTGTAAGCAAGAAACCCACTGGGTGGGCGCTGGGCACCACCAGGGTGGGGGGGTTGACGGAGAGAGCGAGCTTGGGCACTAGTCAAACCGCGCAAGCCCCCTTCCGGGCAGCCGTGGTATTGCACAGGCCCCAGAGCGGCCGCCCCTCCCAATTTGAAAACACCCCAGTGGGACGCCCCAAGGCCGCTCCTGGCTAATTCCCGGCAACATTGTTGTACAGACAGGAAGGAAAGGAAAGTGACTGACCTCGAACGTGGGTATAAATTAGCGGGGGGAGGGGGCCTCCTCCAAAGGGGCCCCCTTAGAAGGGCGTGCCCAGTGCTGGTTGGGGCCCAAGGCGCACCTTCAGCTTGTCCAGGTAGGTGTGCTCCTGGCTCCAGGGCTCCTGGAACCTCACAAGGTCAGGGGCGCCCTTGTAGAACTCCAGCAGCAGCATCTAGGGGTCAGACAGGAGGAACTCACTGCCCCTTCCCGCTGCCCTCTGCCCACTGTGCCAGGCCACAGGACACCCAAATCTGTGCTGGAGACTCCGGAGGAAAATGACGGTAGACCAAGCCCCGAGCTCCCAACCGGGTGTTCCCGCATTAGCCCTTCTCCCCCCACAACTCCCACTTGCAGAGTCTGCCCATGTCCACAGGGACCCAAGGTCACTCCCTGGCATGGCCTCATCCCTAGGCAATGCTGCCAGCTGCTGGTCAGTCGGCCCCACCTCTCAGCGACCCCAGGCACAAAATAAAGCCACGCCCAGTCCTGCCCCACCCCATATGTTTCTGATTGGATGATTGTGTGGGAGAACTGCCCCTGGGGATTTCCAGCGCAATTTTAAAATTTTTTACGGGAGCAGAAAGCCCCATCTTTCGCCCCATCCATGAAGTATTCCACTTATTGGCGTTAAGGACTTCGTTTGCCCAGGATCTACCATCCACGCCCACGGAAGCAGCAGTGGAGAATTAAAAGGGCGTGTTGTCCTGGGCAAGTCTGTGGCCGAAGACCTCTCCAAGGTGCTACAATCAAAGGACGCCACTGGACGGAGGTACTCCTGAGCCAAGCCATGGGTACTTTCAGTCACCTCATGTGCATATTCAAAAGCTGAACCACAAATACGAGGACCACAGGACTGGTGCCACTGAAGGATGGCACTGCCAAAGAACACCCAGAGAACCCTGAACCTGGACCACCCACGGGTCTCCGTGAGTCGGGACGGACTGGGCGGCACCTCATGGTTCTGATGGGAGCAGATTGCGAGGCCTTTCTCCCGTGCAGTGACTGGCGGGGCCACGGCCCCGTGCTTTCATTTCGCAGCGGAGCACTTCACAGTGGCGCCACCGGGGCTCCCCTGAAACCTCCAGCTCTGTTTCGGAGGTCTCCAAACCTTCGTCTAAGGACCGGGGGCTCCTCCCCTGAGGGCCCAGTGGTGGGTGGGCCCAGAAACCCCCCTGAGCAGCGGGGAAGGTGGTGGAGGTGGGGCGGAGGGAGGGCGGGTCTCGCAGAGGGACGAGGAGGGAGCTGTGGCTCACCATCTCCTGCAGGACATCGTTGGTCAGGAAGCCGTCCTGCACGTAGACCGTCTCCACGTCCATGGGGATGCCGTAGTCGCCCGGCCGTTGCTGGTGGGGACACGGGTGTGCGTCACAGTGGCCTCATCACCCCCCACTCCCCACTCCAGGGACACCAGGGTGGGCCCCTAGGCTGGGAGCCCCAGAATCAAGATTCCATTCTTGGCTCAGCCTTGTGCTTGGGGGATAAAAGCCACATGTCAGTGTGACAGTGGGGGGGGGGGAGTGGCAGCCGGAAGGGGGGCTTGCATCCTTCCCTCCCCACACATGGGGATCGCACATGTTGTCCCACACATGCAGACCCTGGCTGAAGCCCCTTGGAAGCCCAGCCCCATCAGGGCACTGAGGCCGCAGACCAGTGTCCACTGCCCAGGAACCTCACCTACCTCAGGGGGCGGCATCACCCAGAAAGGCAAGATCTTGGACTCAGGGCCAGGGTTGCCGGAGTAGTAGGGTGCTGAGGGGGGAGAGAGGGAGAGGGGCTGGGCCCTGGGGCTGGGCGGCCAGCAGCTCCAGCCCACCCACCGGCCCTCCATCCCAGCACTCACAGCAGAGCAGGGCCAGGCAGGGCTGGAAGCCGTTACAGGAGCCCTGCAGGCGCAGCTGGTAGTCCATCTGCGTGTCGATGTCCTGGAGCGAGGGCAGTGCTGGGCTGTGCGGGTGGCTGTGGTACCAGCCCACCAGGGACAGACCCCGTAGGAACAGGCTCTGGCAGACCTGTCAGGGCCACAGTCAGGGAGCATGCACTGCCAGCCAGGCCTGGGGACTGGGCAGGGACCAGGGCAGACCCGGTCTCCACCTACCCAGAGCCCAGGGACAGAGGGGACAGTGGCACCTACGCCAAGGACAGAGTTCGGAGCAGTTGGGAAGCAGGAATGGGATGGGAGATGGCCATCAATGACATGACACCGTGTGGGCCAACTGCTGAATGGAAACTGGATCTGCTCTGTACACACACACACACACACACACACTTCCCATTCACAATAAACAAAAAACAAACTTGCTGCTTTTGTGTTGGTTCTGACTCAGAGCAGCCCGATGGGGCATTCACAGTAATTTTGTTTCAAAGAAAGCACGCTGTCACCAAGTGAGGGTAAAAGAAGACCCAGTGATCTGCTCCCATCCAGAGAATTGATCGCCTGGGAAACCCTATGGGACGGTGCCCTAACTCTGCCATGGGGGGTTCGCCGGAAAATCAACAACTTCACAAGCTCTTAACAGCTACTCAGCCGCTGGGAAGATGGCTTATTGCGCTCTTAAACTAAGGTGACCAGACGTCCCGCTTTTGAAGGGACAGTCCTGATCTTTAACAATTTTTCCCACGTCCCGCGGCGTTTTTAAAAAGTCTCGATTTTTGGAAAGAATGCACCACAAGTTAGGGTCGATGGTGTTCGGCTGCCATGTGGCTGTTTCGCCAGGATAGGAGTTTTATCAATGGTGTCCCGCTTTACCAATGTTAAAATCTGGTTACCCGCTTTACCAATGTTAAAATCTGGTTACCTTATCTTAAACCAAAACCCAAACTCACTGCCAGCGAGTCGATTCCGACACATAGCGACCCTGTTGGACAGGGTAGAACTGTCCCTGTGAGCGTCCAAGGCTAGCTTTACAGGAGCAGAAAGCCCCGGCCACTAAGCCATAGTGCTGCCATAACATGGAACAGCCACGCGGGGGCGGCGTTAGTACAGAAATGGATTCTCCCACAGTTTTGGAAGCTGGAAGTCACAACTCCTGGCGCCAGCTCTAGGGAAAGTCAGCCTCTTATCTAAAAAGCAATTAACACAGGACATTAACCTGGCCCTATTAGCATAACAAAGCTCACTCTCAAACCAGATTAGAACCAAGGGTGCAGGGATTAGCACTGGGAACAGTTTTTTGGTGGGAGGGGAAGGCATACACCATTCAGTCCTTAACGGAGAGAAGATTGGACAGAGGGGTGCACAGAGACCCAAAGGCCATGCTGGAACCACACCGGGATGTCCCCCAAACTGTGCTTGCACCTCGGGGTCAGTGCGTCACACACTGGTTGCCGCCCTGCAGAGCAGACACTGTGCCAGGCTCCAGGCCCCACACTTTGCCCTCTTGCCCCCTCACCTCCTCTTCAATGGTGGCCGCTGTGTCTGCGTCGCCCAGCCGGCTGCGACAGGGGAAGGCTCTCAGCACCGTGAGCACTGTGGGGAGGCAGGAGTGAGGCTGGGGGGGTGGGGGGAGAGGTTGGCCTGACCCCCACACCCAAGAGCCCCGCTCCAGATACCCACTCTGGCTGTTGATGTCCCAACGGCCTCCCAGGTACCCCACGACCTCACTCCGA
>NW_022111359.1:4943965-4946727 GCF_000313985.2 Echinops telfairi | reverse complement strand
ACCCCTGCACAAATCAGGGGGCGGGGCTCAGGAAAACAGCCAGGGCTTTGTGCAAACCACTACATCCCCATCCCGTGGGAAAACCCAAAACCACTGCCGTCGTCCAGTGGATTCCAACGCCTAGCGACCCTGTCGGGCAGACCCTGCCTCTGAGTCTGTCGTTTTTTACAGGAGCCGACAGCCTCGCCTTTCTCCCGCAAAGGGGGTGGTGGATTTGAACCACCGGCCTTTAGAGTCCAACGCTTAACCCCGTGTGCCCGGGAGCCTTTTACCCCGCAGTGAATCAAGGAAGTCAGGCCGGGGGAGGGAGTGACATGAGGCAGCAGAGCTAGAAACAAGGCCGGCATCCAGGGGAGAGGATGGAAGGAAGTTAAAGCTATTCGCTTCCCTCCTTCCCTCCACGATGCCTCTCACCCTGGTGGGCGGGCTCTGAGGGACCTTTCCCTGGGGGTCTCCTGCTCTTGTCCTCCGCTGAGACCCCCGCTGGGACGTCCTCTTCCTCCTCCTCCATCAGCAGCTCCTCCTCTTCCCCTTCACTGGCTGGGCTCTGCCAAGGTGCAGGAAAGAGCAGAGGGACCCTCAGCTGGTGCCCCCCACCTTCTCCAGGATGTGAGCCCCAAACCCTTGCAGTTTCCCCACGCATGGCCACTACAGGGAGAGAGTGAGCAGAGGTCAGCGTAGGCGACATTCAAGCCTGAGTGCTTTCCGGAGCGGGTTCACAGGCTCGAATCCTGTATATGCCTTTTAGTGTGACCCTCAGGCATAAGGCCTATGGTCCAGGGCTCCCAGCCCACATGGGTGGCAACAGGGTGAAAGGGGAAAATGTGCCAAGCACTTAGCAAATGTTTGGGGCCCACTCTTAAAGCAAGCAAGAGAGCTGCGCATGGATTATGTTGTTCAATACCCTGATCAGACACCCAGAAGGTTGCCCCAGAGAATATAGGTCCTTCAGGATCTGGTCCCTCGCCCCTCTCCAACCCCATCAGTCACCCAGGGCACCTGAATCCCTAAGCAGGATTCTCTAAGCAACAAGAGCTGCTTTCTACCTATGTGGCTTTGTATAGGCCGCTCCCTCTCTCTGGAAAAGTCTCCCTTCATCTGGCTCTGACAAAACTCCTACTCATCCATCAAAACCCCAGCTCCAATGCCCCATCCCTCGGGTTAAGGCCAGTCAGGAGGGGCTGCCTGTGGCAGATGGCTCCAGCACACACCTCATCAGTGGCAGCTGCAGACATGTGGAGCTGGTGGCGCCGGAGCCAGGTCGCTTTGTACTTGTCCAGTTTTTGGCCCATGTACTTGACGGAGGCCCAGCCGCAGCCTGACTTCTTGGCAGGATTCACCAGCTTCTTGCAGTGGGTGGCCCAGGCACTGGGCGAGTTGAACACCTGCCCCGTCTCCTGCCAGACAATCCTCCCATCTGGCTGCAGGTCCCCCACGAACTTCTTCCCCTGTGGTGACAGCAGCAGGCTAGCTAAGCCCCTCCTCCAGGAAGCCCTCGCTTACCCCTAGGCTGCTCCGCAGGCTTGGCACAAACTCTCCACTCCAGCGTGCCCCCTCCCAGGTAGTCTCCAAGGGCTCTCCAGCCCAGCTGGGGCACCACCGTGCTGCCTGCGTGATCACCCACCGGGATGTCCTGCCGCATCCTAAGGGGGGGACTGAGTCTTAATCATAGCTGTGTTCTTAGTCCTTCCTTCCTGCATACACCCAGCCTGGCGCACAGCAGGTGCTCAGACCCCAAACTGCTCATGTTCACCCTCCCAACAAGAACAAGCACCCGAGGCAGGAGCCATTGGCCGTCGAATGGCGAGCTGGCGCCCCCATGTGTCTCAGAGTAGAACTGTGCATGTCTCGGTGCTCTCAGTAGTTGGTGGAAGTAGATCGCCAGGCCTTTCTTCCAAGGCACCTCTGGGAGAAAGAACAGGAATTCCCCCACCTTTCGGTTAGCAGACAAGCTAGGAACAACAGTGCAAAGCCACTGGGAGGTTTGATAAGTGGCTGAATGCAAAAGTGGCGGCTATTGCATGGTCAAAAGCTTTTTGATAAAAGAAAAACATAGAAAAGGGGTACCGATTAAAAGGCTCTACATATAACCTCCTCCCTGGGGGACAACAGAAAAGTGGGTGAAGGGAGACGTCGGACAGTATAAGACATGACAAAATAATAATAATTTATAAATTATCCAGGGTTCATGAGGGAGGGGGGAGCAGAGAGGGAGGGGAAAATGAGCTGATGATACCAAGGGCTCTAGTAGAAAGCACATATTTTGAGAATGATGAAGGCAACAAATGGACAAATGTGCTTGACACACCACAGATGGATGGATGGATTGTGATAAGAGTTGTACGAGCCCCCAATAAAATGATTTTTTAAAAAATGAATGACCAAAAAAAGAAAAAAAGAACAATAGCGTTCTCCCTAGACAATGGTCCTCAGCTTTCAGCCAAACCACAGACAGGTGCATACAAACAAAAAACCCAAGCTCACTACACGGAGTGGTGGCCCCAGAGGACAGGGTAGAACTGCCCCTGCGAGTCTTCTGGGACCCGTAACTGTTTAGGGGAGTAGGAAGCTTAGTCTTTTCCTCCCTTGTGGGGGCTGGAAGTTTCGAACTGGGGACCTTGCAGATTGCAGCCCAACGCTACCAGGGGTCCTCAGGCCTTAAGGTAAACAATAACATCATGGAGGTGAAGTCCTTAAAGGAAAGCTCGGAGATAATAGGACCAAGGGAAATGGGAGGGACGGAGAGGAGGTGGGCAGAGGGC
>NW_022111359.1:4939171-4943074 GCF_000313985.2 Echinops telfairi | reverse complement strand
CATTGGTCGGTGCTTGGGGGCGGGGCCGGCCGGGAGACAGGCCTGCGGGCTGGCGTCGCAGGGCAGGGGGCCCGGGACTCAGCATTCCTTTGTGACCGTCGGGGAAACTGAGCCTTGAGCTCCTGGACCATAGTGGGGGGAGGCGCGCCTGGGAGCCACGCTCATTGCTACTGGAGAGGAAACCGAGGCGGTGGGCTTGGGATTTCGGGAGGGTTAGTGGCTCCTCCCAAGCCAACGTCGGTGGATTGAGGGCTGGGGCTGGGATGTGCGCGAAGCCCAGCCCGTTGGGGGGGACGAGGAACTGAGGACCGCTGCCACGGCCCTGGAGGATCCGAGGGGAGCAGTTCCTAGTAGGTGGGTTTCAAAAATGGCCAAGCCGGTGCAGTCTCTAAAGGGTTAAGTCCACATCGCGGTCGCCCTTTGCTAATGCCATGATTGGGCCTCTTCGGAGCCCGCCGACCAATTACGAGCGGGCCGTTTTAGCTGGAACCAATCGGCGGCAGAAGCCGGAGTTTTCTCAAGCCAATCAATAGTAAATTAGCATCCGCCCTGCTTGCGCTCAGCCAATGGGGAGATGGCCATCGCAACCAATCAGCAGAAAGCACTGGGCCTCGCGTGTCGAATCAATTGCTGAGTCTGTCTCTGGGCCATCCAATCAGCTCCTGTGGAGCGCGCTTGGCCGGGGGCGGAGGCTCGCGGGAGAGTGAGGTTGTCCTTTGTCCCCAACTCCGATCCTGGACTTCCGTCCCGTCCCGTGGAGCAGCCGGAGCTGTAACCTGAGTGGCAGTTGCCCGAAGGGCTGGGCTCAACGGGGCCAAACCCATCCCCTTTCGGTTCATTCTGGCTCGTGGAGCCCCCAGGCGTTACAGAGTAGAACTGCACGCCATGAAGTTTTCTTGGACTGGTGTAGTGGGCTGTGCATGCAGATGCTGACCTCAAGGCCAGCAGTTCGAATCCACTAGAAGCTCTTCTGGAGAAAGCGAAAGTTGCCTGTTCCCATAAATATTTGAAGTCTCAGAAACCCAAATAATCCACTCTTTCCAACAGGGGCATATAGTCAGAGTTTGAGAAGTGGTGATTACTAGTCTCTTTTTGTCCAGCCCCAAGGGCCCGGTGGGGCATCGTGGTTACAATGGGCTGCTAACCACAAGGTCAGCCCTTCAGAACCACCAGCTGCTCCCCAGGAGAAAGACAGGGCTTTTTACTCCCCTAAAGGGTTGCAGTCTCGGAAACCCAGAGGGGCAGTTCTACCCTGTCCTAAGAGTTGGAATTGAGTTGAAGGCAGTGAGTTTGATCTGGGTGCTGTTTTTCTGTCCAGCCCAGGCCTCCTCCTAGACCTCCACCTCGACAGTCAGTCCAGGGGTCCTGGTGATTTCCTGGTAGGAGACAGGAGAAGCCCTGGTAGTACAATGGTTATACGTTGCGCTCCTAACCACAAGGTTGGCAGTTTGAAACCACCAGCCGCTCTGTGGGAGCGAGACGAGGCTTTCTACTCCCGGAAAGGTTTACAGTTTCAGAAACCCACAGTTCTGGCCTGCCCTTTGGGGTCACCATGGGTCAGAAGTGACTCGATGGCACCGAGGTTGAGCTCGGGAGAGACAGGTTTGATTCTTGGCCAGTGCACCTCATGCGCAACCCCCCACCGGCTACATGTCTGTGGAGGGCTGTCCGTGGATCACTGCTGCACTGGAACATCCAGCATAAGGCAGACCAGGGAGACCTGGCAATCAACTCCCCCAAATGAAACCCTGTGAGTCACATCTGTCCCTGGAGATGCTGTAGGAGGACTGGGCAGTGCTGGATTCTCCCTGGTGCCTGGGGGTGACCTCACAGGGGTCAACAACGACCCAGGCCAGATGCTGGCTGGTCATTTTCCCAGGGACCCCTGCCCCAATCATCAAAGCAGGAAAGACCCAGGTGCACCTTCTGGGACCCTGGTCTTCCCCTCCCTGGGCCTCAGACTTCCACCTCACCCTCCATGCCAGGCCACCATTCACCCTGCACCCAGAGGGGCCTTTCTGGAATGCAGATGTAACCACTTCCCTCCCCTGTACTAAAGCCATCCAGGGTTCCCCATTGCCCGTGGGAAATCACATCAAGATGAACCACTGGGGTGGCAGGGATCGATTCCCCGACCCGAAGTCGCTATCTGTTCTTTGCTGAGCGTGTAAAGTCCAGGTGCCGTCTGTCATTGCCTGGAACACACGATGAGCAGGCTTGGCTGCCACCTGCGAGTGTGGAGGCTCCAGGTTCACCCAGAGCCACCCCGGAAGAAAGGACTGGTGACTCACTTCTGAAAAGTCAGCCGCTGAGAACCCTGGGGGACCATTTGTACCCCACACGGCACCTACACACATGGCATTGCCAGCAGTGGGAAGTGGCCCCCTGGCGACTGATCTTACAAAGCCTCAGAAGCCTGTTGTGGTGCTGTGGTGGTGGTGGGTGCCCTGGAGTGAGCTCTGACCCCTAGCGACCTGATGTGCAGCAGCACGAAATGCCCCCTGGTCCTGCACCGTCCTCAGAACTGAGCCTCCATGCATGCAGCGTGCAGCCAAACCTGCTGATGGTGCGCACGCTTGTTTGTCCCTGTGTGTGAGCCCACAGTGGTAGCCAGGGTGTCCTTCCCATCGACCCTTCTGTAAGGAGATGTCCAGTTGTCTACAGATGGGCTTTGAGTCCCCAATCTGAACTCTCCCTCATTCACAGTATGATTTTTTGTTCTTTGATGCCTGATACCTCATCCCTTCAGCACCTTGTGATCACACAGGCTGGTGTGCTTCTTCCATATGGGCTTTGTTGCTTCTAAGCTGGATGGCCGCGTGTTTACCTTCAAGCCTTTAAGACCCTAGACGCTATGTCTTTTGATAACCAGGCACCATCAGCTTTCTTCACATTTGCTTGTGCACCCATTTGTCTTCAGCGATTGTACCAGGGAAGTGAGCACACCGTGATATGATGTTTTGTTCTTTGATGCCTAATCCCTTCGGCACGGCCAGTGGTTTTGAACTGCTGGCCTTGTCGTTAGCAGCCCACTTCTCCACCAGGGCTCCACAAGAAACCTGGCACCCATCAAAACCACAGGGAAATGCCCACAGCCTGTGGGCCATCCACCAGAGGAGAGTAAAAGGCAGCGTTTGCTCAGAGGGCAGCCAGGAAGGGCAGGAGAGGCAGAAGAAAGGTCTGGTGACTCCAGGGAGGAAATGGGAGGAGGGGCTGCAACCCCAGTCACCAAACCAAAGGTGGGTGGATGGTCGGACGGAAAGTTACTTTGTAAACGCTCACAAGCAAGAACCACAAACAGATACAAAGGAGCGAAACAGCAGCGAAGGCCAGCGAGGGGGTGGCAGGACCGGAAAAGTGGGAAAATCCTGGGAGGACAGATCCTTAAAAAGTGATCCTCACCAATCACAATGATCGACGTACAACCCCCCACCCCCAGGGGAATGAACAACAGAAACGTGGGTGAAGGGAGACAGCGGACGGTGTAAATATGAAAATAAAAATGATTTCTAAACTGTCAAGGGTTCAGGACGGTGAGAGGGTAGGGGAGGGAGGGGGGAAATGAGGAGCTGATGCCAAGGGCTCAAATAAAAGGATGTTTGGGAAATGGTGATGGCAACAAATGTACAAATGTGCTTGACACAACGGATGTCTGGATTGTTATAAGAACTGTAAGAGATAAGAGGTCACCACACACAGAATCCAGGAACAGAAATGGGAATGGGGATACCAGGAAGGTAGGGGGAAGGTGAGGAGAGGCGGGAGGAACGGGAAACCGATCGTAATGATCGACACACAGCCACACACACACACCCTTCAGGGGGATGAACAACAGAAACGTGGGTGGAGGGAGGCAGCAGACAGTGTATGATATAAGAATTATAATAATTTATAATTTATCAA
>NW_022111359.1:4933103-4938542 GCF_000313985.2 Echinops telfairi | reverse complement strand
AGGACCCAGACTAATACATAGATGTTTAGAAAATAATGATGGCAACATATGTACAACTATGGACGATACAATTGAGGTATGGATTGTGATAACCTCTGTAAGAGCCCCCAATAAAATAATCCTATCAAACACAAACACGTGAGAGATAACCATGGCGTCTGAGCGCGGTACTGTGAGGACTGAATCCCGGGGAAAGAAGGCCTGGCCTCCGGGATGGCAGTGTGGATGTGTAGCCCTTGCGCACTGCTTCTGCTCCTGAGGCTTTCCTTAGCTGACAATGCTTCCGTTCTATCCAGAAGGTTTTCCGTGGCTAATTCCTCTGAAGAAGACAGCCAATTCCCTCTTCCTAGTCTGTTCTCAGCCAGGAAGCTCTGCTGAAACCCATTCCCTTTGGGTGCCCCCGGCTGGTTTTTGTACTACTAGGAACGGAGCTTCCGGCACCCCAGCACCACCAGGCCCCGCAGGACGTGGGACGAGCAGACAGACAAGGGCATGGGGTCACTCATCTGCACAAGAGCTCTTTACAGTGTTGAAAAGCAAGGATTTGACTTTGAAGACTAAGGTGTGCCTGACTCAAGCCAGGGTCTTTTCCCTCGCCTCAGGTACATGTGCAAGTCGGACAGGGAATCGGGAAACCAAAGCAGAATCGAGGCACTGAAGGATGGTGCTGGCCAAGGATGTCGGCAGCACCAGGGCGACCAGACCTACACATCTATCTCAGAAGAAGTGCAGCCGGAGGGCTCCCTGGAGGCAAGGATGGCCAGGGTGGTCTCCAGTACTCTGGACATGATGTTAAGATAAGGTGACCAGACGTCCTGCTTTTGGCGGGACAGTCCTGATTTTTAACAATTTGTCCTGCGTCCCGCGGCATTTTTAAAAAGTCCCGATTTTTGGAAAGAAGGCACGACAAGCTAGGCTAGACGGTTTTCAGCTGTCGTGTGGCTAGTTCGCCAGGATAGGAGTTTTATCAATGGTGTCCCGCTTGACCACTGTTAAAATCTGGTCACCTTATGTTAAGAGAGAACAGAGCCTGGAGAAGGGCGTCATCCTGGGGAATGTGGGAGGGCAGCAAAAGGGAGGAAGACCTTCAATGAGACAGACTGACACTGGTGGCCACAGTGGGCTCAACCCTAGCCATGATGGTGAGGCTGGTGCAGGACCGGGCAGTGTTCCGTTCTGTTGGGCATAAAGTCGCTCTGGATCAGAACTGCTCGAGGGCATCGAACAACAACAGCAATAACATTTGGGTGTGCTTGCTGCCAGCACTCACTGCCACGAATGGTGGTGTAGTGGGCAATGCAGGCCGTTGCTAACCGCAAGGTCAGGAGTTGGAGCCCGCCAGGAACTCGATGGGAGGAAGATGAGGCTGCCTACTCCCATAAAGACTGGAAGTCTCGGAGACCCCACGAGGCAGCTCTACTCTGTCCTATACGGTCATTATAAGTTAGAAGAACACAGAGGAGGCAAACTTCATTAGTCATCGTGGTTAGCTGTTAAGTCAGTCCCCACTCATAACGACCTCAGGTACCACAGAAGGAAGCCCCGGCCGGTCCTGCACCGCCTGCACCACTGTGAGGTTTGAGCTCTTGGCTGCAGCCTCTGCGTCTGTCGACCTTGTGAAGGAGCTGCCTCCTTTCCAATCACAGCATCCTTCTCCAAGGACTAGACTCTCACCACCCTTGCCTCGAAGGAGCATTCTGGCTGTACCTCTCCCAAGACAGAACTGTTTATTCTTTTCCGTATTCTTCATCTGCATCATAAGTCACATGCAGCAATTCTGCTAGTCTTCCTTAGTCAGTGCCCCACTTTCCCATGCAGATGAGGTGATTGAACCTACCACGGCTTGGGTCAAGCCACCTTAGTCCTCAGAGTCACATCCTTGCTGTCGACAGTAGAATGAGGTCTTGGGATGCAGAGTTCCTCCGTGCAATGCGTCCTGTGATCTTCTTGGTGACGTTCTTCCCCCACCCCCCACTGGAACAACTATTGGGAATGGATGGAAGAGAAAGTCAAACTTCAAGAGCTACATGCAAACATAGCTTTTATCCGGAATGAGACAAAAGTTACACTCCAAACAATCGCTGCTCACGAGATCCCAGCACATCCTCTTTCGCGGCGATGGGCGCACAACACACCAGGTGAGTCTGAGTTGTTGTCCTCAGTTTGTCAGGACAACACGACTTGCTTGGCCAAATTCACTAACTCTCATCAGGAAGTTGTAAGAACAAACCATCACCATTGGGTTAGCACTCCACAGACTCCTAGCGTCCGAACAGGTTACGCCTGCATAGTAAAGCCCCTCCGACGAAAACAACAGCATAGCTTTTCTTAGACAAAGAATTCATTCCGATCTCCAGGCCAGCTTGAATTCTAGGAGGTTCGAATGGAAGAAAGCGGAAATCCAGGCAAACATTTTAATCGAGCACCTACCCCACGTCCGATGGACGTTTTTAAGGGTCCCCTCGGACAAACCTTCCGCTGCCTTCTCCACCTCTGCTTCGTGTCTGATCTTCGTCTTCTCTCGCTTGGCCGTCAGCTCTTTTTGCTGCCTCAGTTTCCTCCATCCTGGGGACAGTCCGGGCTGGTCTAGAAGGCTCTTAATATCGGTCTCCGTTTTCATGTCACCGGCACACTTTTCTGCATTCGCCCCACGCTGCATTTTCCCTTGGCAATGTCTGGGCACCCCTCCAGGTGCTGTCTCCTGATCGTCTTCCATTAAAACCTCGCCATACTGTCTGTGATGCTCGCCCTCCAGGCACGACCACCGTAGACAACATGGGTGCATAAGCAAAGGTGGTGAAGAAAGCTCATGGTGCCCGGCTATCGAAAGATATAGCATCTGGGGTCTTAAAGGCTTGAAGCTAAACAAGCGGTCATTTAGCTGAGAAGCAACAAAGCCCACATGGAAGAAGCCCGCTATCAGGTAACAGGTGCCAGAAGACCCAAAACAAACAAACATATAGTAGAGAACAAGGGAGGTCAGAGCAGAGACCAGAAACCCATCTGTAGACAATAGGACATCCCTTCACAGAAAGGCCACAAGGAAGGGATGAGTCAACCAGGACTCAGTATAGCACTGATGAAACACACATTATGCCTCTGGTTCTTTGAGGCTTCCTCACCCCGCCACTATCATGACCCCAGTCCTACTTCTCAGTTCTGGCTAGACGGGAGCATGTACACCGGTACAGAGAAGAGCTCACAACACATGGAATCCAGGCCAGAAAACCCCTTAGGAACAGAAATGGGAGTAGCCAGACCAGGAGGGTAAAGGAAGGTGGGAGGAAGAGGGGAGGAAGGGGCAACGGATCACAATGATCGACGTATAACCCACCCACCACCCACCGCTGGGGATAAGCAAGAGAAAAGTGGGTGAAGGGAGACAGTGTACATGTAAGATATGAAAATAATAATTTATAATTTATCAGGGGGTCACGAGGGGGGAGGTGGGGAGGGAAAAAAGAGGAGCTGATGCCAAGAGTTCAAATAGAATATAAATGCTTAGAAAATGATGATGGCAACGCATGTACAAATGTGCTTCATACAATCGATCTATGGATTGTTATAAGAGCTGTAAGAGCCCCCAATAAAATGATTAAAAAGCCAACCAAACCAAGGAAACAAAGACCCTGGCCATCCACCTGGAGAATATTTTAAAGTCTGTGGCCATTGATCTTGCCGGGCATTCTTTTTTCTCTTCCCGGCAGGTGTGTTCCTTCTCTACCCGCTCCCCAAGCTTTTAGCCATGTCTGACGGGGCAACCGTTACAGTCTTACGTGCTGCAAATAGATCACCCGAATGATGTTCTTTTGGAAGGAGCTCTGGGGACACAGTGGTTACCGATTGGGCTGCGATCGGAAAGGTCAGCCGTTTGAAACCACCCGTCGCTCCCAGGGGAAAAGACGGGGCTTGCTATTCCCACAAACAGTTACAGTCTCAGAAACTCAAAGAGCAGTTCCTCTCTGTCCTGTAGGGTCGCTTTGAGTCGGGACTGACTCAGTGGCAGTGAGTGTTGATGTCCTCCCACAGCTCATCGGGTCTCTATTATTAATGCTCAATGTGTCAAGACTGTCCTTGAGATGGTCTTCAAATTTCAGGTGGAATAGACTCAAGGTCGTACGTTCGCTCTCAGGGACTTGTTTTCATTTTCTTCACCTTCAACCTGAACTTACATAGGCGCAATTGATGGCCTGCTCTACAGGTGGCCGCTGGACTGCTTTTAATTCCTGATACTGAACTTCTCCATTGTTTCTTCCATAATCAATTTAATTTCTTGGTCTCCTATCTGGAGAAGCCCGTGTAGCCTCTTAGGTTGTTGGGGAAAAGGTATTTCAGACGAAGAAGTCAGTAGGCTTGCAAAATTCTATCATGCGATCTCCAGCTCCATTTCTATCACCAAGACCATATTACCCGACTACTGTCCTTTCCTGTTTGTTCCGATGTTTGTATGCCAAGCGACGATGATATTCCTCAATGCATGTTGACTGCATGTTTGTTTCAATTTCATATTGAAGACATGTTGGTAGAATTCTTCAATTTCTTCCTCGTTGTCTTTAGTGGTTGGCGCTTAAATATGAATAATAGTTGTAGTGATTATATTTCTTTGTCTGTGGATAGATATATATTACAGTGCTGTCTGTGATAGGATTTCAAGATAGACCTTGAAACATCCTATTTGATGACGAATGTAATGCTATTCCCTCCACTTCATTTTTGGCATAGTAAACCATACGGTTTTCTAATTCAACAGGGTTGATGCCAGTCCACTTCGGCAAACTGATGCCTAGCACGTCCATTGTTAGTGTGGTAGTTACATAATCTGGTGTCAACTTGAGACTATTAAGAGTGAAGGGGTGGAGTTTAGCATGTCAATCAAGTCACAGCTTGATGACCTCATTGGGAGGCGCTACAGAGATGAACAGTTCACTGGAAGCCAAAGACACTCTCAGCTTGTCTTCCTGCTGACAAGCCACATGGAGACCTCTGATGGAACCAGAGCTCTGGAACTGAGGGAGCTACATGGAGACGCGTGCTAGTGCTGAGATGTTTCCACCACCACTGGTTCCACAAGACTTTCCCCCTACTGCACTTAGCATCATTGCATGACTGCATGAGTCTAAAGAGGAATTTATGGACTAGGATTGACATATGGGGTAATATCGGACTTAAGGACTTGCTCTGAGCTGGGCTGGGTTGTTCTCTTGATGTACAATTGCTCTTTGATATAAAGTTCCCTCTTACACACACAAGAGTGTCTCTGGGTTTGTTTCTCTCGTCCACCCGGACTAACACAGTTAGATACGTTCCATTCATCTGTGATGGCGTCCAATTTTCCTAGAGTCCTATTTCTTTTTTTTTTTTTTAACATTTTATTAGGGGCTCATACAACTGTAATCCCAATCCATACACACATCAATTGTGTAAAGCGCATTTGTACAT
>NW_022111359.1:4927148-4932421 GCF_000313985.2 Echinops telfairi | reverse complement strand
ATGGCCGCTTGATTACCTTCAAGCCTTTAAGACCCCAGACGCTATACTTTTTGATAGCCGGGCACCATCAGCTCTCTTCACCACATTTGCTTATGCACCCATTTGTCTTCAGTGATCCGTTCCTAGAGTCCTATTTCATACATTTCACGTTCCAAGTGTTGATAGTGGTTGGCAGCTGTTTCTTCTCCTTTTCAGCCCCCTCAGCAAATGAGTGCCCTGCAGGCCTCCCTCCTGCAGCCTCTGCTCCACTGCATCCCGACGGTGACTCTCCCGGGAGAATGCAGCTCTTCCCATCCATCTTTTAAGTGTCTTCCGACCAGACCAGAGACTCGCCTTCTGGCACGGTCTCAGGCAATGTCTGAGGGCTCTTCGTGAGATTCTCATTTTCTGCCGCTAATGTCTTGACGTTCTCTTTAAGGTTTTTAATGGCCAGTGTCCTCGGCAGTGGACATCCTATTCCTTCTTCATAGGCCCTTGTTAGGCTGGAAGCTCTGCTGACACCTGCTCTCTCTGGGTGAACATCTGAAATAGCAGTGACATAATTTTTGGCCTCAGGGCACCACACAAGGCGCACAGCAGGACCCACTGACAGACAAGGGGTGGCCTTTAGTGAGTGGTCTAAAGGCAAATTACCCAAGTCCTTAAAAGTTGGGGAGGGAGCCCATAAGACGTGGGAGTGAAGGGATGCAGACAGCCTCCAGAGGGTGGAAACAAAAAATTTTTTAAAACCAAAAAAACTCACGGTCCATCAGTGGATGCTGACTACAATGCTCCCATAGGACAGGGTAGAACCGGCCCTGTGGGTTTCTGAGACTGTCACTCTTTACGGGAGTGGAAAGCCTCGTCTTTCTCATGTGGAGCGGCTGGTGGTTTCACCCCGCTGACCTTGCGGTTAGCAGCCCCGTTGCGTAATGGCTACCCCCTGGGGCTCCCGGGAGAAAATGAACCTTGGAGTGCAAGAGGAGGAGCCAGACCCTCACCTCCAGGAGGAAGCTAACCCCTGCGCCAGAGCTCCGCCCCTCGGTACGTGAGGTGACCTGAGCGCAGGTGCAGGGGGCGGGGTGGGGGCGGGACTGAGGGAGCAGTCCTAAGGACAGAGAGACTGGTTGCCTCCCTGGAAGAATGTCCCAGAGTGTCCCCGGGTCAGTCACTGTACTCGGAGGGACTGTCGAATGAATGGACATATGTTCTGCAGTGTCTATTTTTTGACAAGGGTAAAACATGTATATGTATATGGGTATATATATATATATTAGTATATAGTATATGGGTGTGTGTATATATATATGTATATATATACACACATATACAATGTTCATTCTGCCCGCGGGAAAGTGGGAGTTGCGAGTCTGCCCCAGGCGCCTTGGAAGAAAGGCCTGGCGATCGACCTTGGGTTCACCAGTCACCTGAAACCCCATGGAGCGCGCTTCTGCTTGGACGCAGGATTGTGTTGATGGTGGCTGGTGCTGTGTCCGTTCTGCCTGTGCCTCCTCTTGCCACCCCCTCCCACGCCTCAACCCCCATGGCTCTGGCGCCCCACTCCCTGGTCCTCTCTCTCCCCCAAGCGTTGGATGACTGGGTCCTAACACCTGGGGCACCCTCCCTGCGTCCTCGCAGCCGATCCCTTACTCCAAGACTGCAGCAGGGACTTCCCCCGGGAGACCAGACTCCATCCCTGCGCAGCCCAGCCCAGCCCAGCCCCCGCCCAGTGCCGGCAGGGGAGGGAGCCGGAGCCTGGCGGCTGACAGCAGAGGAAATTCCCGGGAACCTGTTCCTCCGCTTCCCGGCCCAGCAGGGGCACCCGCTGCGCTGCGGGGAGAGGCCCGGCCTGAGACCCGGCCGGGTGGCCATGGCCTCGGCCCTGAGCCCGCCCCGCGTCCCCAAGCCCAAGGCCGCTCTGCCTTCACACTACTATGAGAACTTTCTGGAGAAAAAGGGGCCCCGAGACCGGGTAAGACGGGGCGGAGCCACCCGGGCAGGTGTGGTCTCTCACCCAGCCTCAGTCTCCATAGACGGCGGCAGGGGCGCGGGGGGCTCGGGGGCTGAATGTGCGCTGGGGGGCGGGAGGGGCTCCGGGCACCCAGTCTACCCCTCTGGACGGATCTCCTCCTCAATCGCTACCTCTCTCTCCTTGGTCTCTTTGTTGCTGTTTTTCTCTCTGTCTGTCTGTCTGCCTCTGTCTCTCAGTGTCTCTGTCTAACGTGTTATGGTCTCCGTCTCTCTCAACATCTCTGTCTCATTTATCTGGGGATCTGTCGTCTCGTCTCTCACTCTGTCTCTTGGCTCCTCTGTCTAGTTTACATAGGGCGCTGTCTCTGTCTGTCTCGTCTGTGTGGGGCTCTGTCGTCTCTCTTTGTCTCTGTCTCTTGGTGCCTCTGTCTAGTTTACATGGGGCAGTCTCGGTCACTCAGCGTCTCTGTCGGGTCAGTGTGGGGCTCTGTCCCTCCTGGGTCTCCTCTCTGCCTCGATCTTTCTGATACCAACAAGACCAGGAACTCCCTCCAGGAAATGGGGAACTCTGAACTCGCCCCTCCTCCCGCACTTCCCAGCACAAGGCAACCTCCAGGACCTTAGCCACCGGGGTCAAAGGCAGGACAGGCAGGCGTGTGATGAACTAGGCCACATGGGGAGCACTAGAGACAGACCTGGGATGGGTGTGTTTCCCCTACAACCCCACCCTTCCTCTACCCGCCCCCCACTCCGGATACAGCTGCCAAGGACCCCTCCCGCTTTTTTCTGCCTCTACCCAGAATGCTTTTCCCCTCAGCTTCTACACCCCTTATCCTCCCTAAAGGTCAAAGTACCTAGAGGCAGGTGATCATGGTGGCTGGGAAAGGCTACAGCCCCTGGGACCAGAGACTCAGGTTCAAATCCCCTCTCCTTATCCAAACCATGCTAACTGTGAGCCTCAGCTAGGTCCCCTGTGCAATGGGTGGAGCCTCACTTTCTGGAGAAGGGGAGTGCTCAGTAGGCAGAGGGCCTGACTCAGAGCAATGCCAGTGTGCCACAGACATGCAGTTGCCTAACGCTCTCAGGGTGGTTAGGGATCCACTAATGTGCTGATGGCAATGGTGCCATTTCCTAGCTGGGGAAACTGAGGCATGGAGACTGTCCATGTCTTGCCAAAGGCACATAGCAGCGCCTTCATGAGATCAGCATTGAGCCATTGGGAGGTTAACAGTGACAGTTCTACTCCCAGTGGGGCCACAGCGCAGGCCTTTAGAAAAGGGTTGCTTGATGTGTTTATGGAAGGGTGGGTACATTAAAAGGGATCGTTGGATAAATGGGTAGGTGAGTGCATAGGTGGGTGGGTGGATTCATGGTTGGATGGATGAATAGATGGGTGAACACATAGAAGGATAGAAGAAGGGTGGGTGGGTGAATGGGTGTGTGTTGGTTAGATGGATATGTAGCTAGAAGAATGGGTGGGTGGATAAGTGGATGGACGGAGGAGAATAGATGGATGAATGGATGGATGGGGGTTGAGGGATGGATGAAGGAGGGATGGGTAGATGAATGTATGGGTTGGTGGGTAGGCAGGATAATAGATGATGGGTAGGTGGAAGCGGGATTAGTGGATGAATGGATTGGGTGGTTCGGAGGATGGATGAGTGGATGACTGGATGGATGGATGGATGGGTAGGTGGATGGATGTGTGGATGGATGGATGTGTGGATGGATGGATGGATGAGTGGATGACTGGATGGATGGGTAGATGGATGGGTGGATGGATGGATGGATGGATGGATGGATGGATGGATGGATGGATGGATGGGTAGATGGATGGATGTGTCAATGGGTGAGTAGATGCATAGATGGGTGGATGGATTGATGGATGTGTGGATGGATGGATGTGTGAATGGCAGCTTCAACCCAATCACCATCCTTGTTTCACTATGGACTCATTTAAGTGCCTTCTCCTTCAGGAAGTCATCCCAGATTCACTCGGTGGCAATCTCTCTCCTCCTCCTCGATAATTTCATGGCCCAGAGTTGGTGCCTTCCAGGGGCACCTTGCCTGGATAATTTGTACTTAGAACATGATCTGTTTAGAAAACAGGATGTGTTCCACTCATCATTGTATCCACAGCAGAACTGGGTACAGAGTAGGTGCTTAGAGAATATTAGGTAAACAAACCCTAGCACCCCACCCCTGGAACCCTGAAAGATGTGGGCCATTTGGAATGTAGAACCTTGGGGGAAATCTTGACTCTGCAGAACTTCTAGAATTTCACAGAATGCTGTGAAATTCTGAGACTGTAGATTCAGCATCTAGTCCAGAACCTGACATCTAGGAGGAGTGTGTGTGTGTGTGTGTGTGTGTGTGTGTGTGTGTGTGTTCATGGGATGGGTGGATGGATGGATAGAGATGGGCAAGTGCATATATGTGTGGCTGTGCTGAATGGGTGGGTAGATAGATAGAGGGATGTAAGAATAGTTGAGTGGGTTGATGAATGAATGAATGAAGAGTGGATGGATGCATGGAGGGAGAAGTAGGAAGGGAAGGATGGGTGGATGTATGCTTGGATGGGTGGGGAAAATGAATGAAAAGAAAGTAGGAGGAGGGATGGGTGAGTACATGGGTGGCTGAATGGATGGATGGGTGAATGAATGGATGGAGGGGAAAAGGGTGAGGAGTCAGAGAGGGATGTGTAGATAGATGGATGTGTGGATGGAAGATGGATGAGTGAATGAGTGCATGGTTGAGTGGATAGGTGAGTGAATGGAGAAGTGGGAGGGTGAATGAGTGAGTGGAGGAAGAGAGGGATAGGTGATTAAACGGGGGAGTGGTTGTCTGCAGAGGATGGCAGAACTTTATTCCAAAATCCCAATGGTCTACACTGTGATTCACCAAAGACTCCACGCTGCATCTTTATCTACAACTGACATTTCTAGCGCGCTACTGAGGCTCTGGGACCATCCCTCTCCTCAATCACACTTTCCATTGTAAGAAGGACTAGCCATTCAGCTTCCCTATACATGTCATCCTTACAAAACTCCTGGAAAATATCAAACATACGATCATTCAGAGCCTCTCCTTTAACCAGCACCTCATCTATCGGTGGTGCTACTCTACGTATTGTTTTTTCTACTTCACACCATGGATTAGTAGGAGTAATAGACTCGCCCATGCTTTGGGGTGTTGAAGTAGCATTACTATTGTTAAGATTAATCAGGCTGGAGAGCCAATTTAAGAAGCCCATATTTATGATTTTATTTCTCTAGAAGCACTCCTGGTACCAAAATGTGTTAGACAGGGTTCTCTAGAGAGAT
>NW_022111359.1:4921996-4925460 GCF_000313985.2 Echinops telfairi | reverse complement strand
CGGGTCCTGAGTGGGAGTGAGAGGGCCTGTGTGAATCAGCAATTGACCCAAATCAAACAGACTGGCAGATAGATGGGAGCTGTCAACAGCAGCACCCTGCTCCGATCACTGCGGATTCGTCTGAGTGTCTTCTCCTTTGGGGAGTCAACCAGGTTTCCCCTGTTGCAATCCCTCTCTCCTCATAGCAAGTGGCGAAGGCAGCTATGTCCAGAATATTACAAAGAACATCCAGGTAGAGAGAACAGCAATGCAAAGGCCCTGAGGCAGGCTCAAGGTTGTTGGAAGGACCCAGCTCACCTGCTTCTTTCTCCACCTCTGGTCCTCAGGATTACCGGAAGTTCTGGACAGGCCTCCAAGGTCTCACCCTTTATTTCTACAATAGCAATCGGGACTTCCAGGTAAGGATGAGTGTGTGAGTATGGGGCCCTAGAGATGGGACCAAGCAGAGACTGTGGGTGGTGCGGTTAAATTAGCAGTTACATCTTCAGAGGGACTGAAGGGACACAGAAACGGGGTTCAGACCTTCTGCCTCTGTCTCCCCCAGCACGTGGAGAAGATAGAGCTGGGAGGATTCACAGAGCTCAGAGATGACAGCTCCCGGGCTGGTGTTCGTGACGTGGGCGTTCACTTCAGCCTGGTCCTTAGGAACCAGGAGATCAAGTTCAAGGTAAGTCCCTGGAGGGGTTGGTCGAACAAATTCCCTCTCCAGTGGGCTCTGGTGGCCTTGGACAAGTCACTCAGCCTCTCTGGGCCTCAGTTTCCTAGGTTGTAAAATAGGACAATAGGTATAAAGTGTCCATTCAGCAGAAGCTCTGATCGACAAGGCTCAACAGCCCCATCATCCATCCTTGCAAAACAATACTATTTATTGGGCACCTACTATGTGCCGGGTGCTATTTGAGATGCTGAGGAATGTAGCAGCAAACAAGCCAAGGGAGAAAACCCAATCTAATGTGTGTGTGTGTGTGTGTGTGTGTGTGTGTGTGTGTGTGTGATGGGGGGGATGCAATTATTTAAATATTTACCTTTTGCTGAGTGAAACAAGGGCTAGGTGAAGGGGTGCGCTTGCAATGATGTTGAGTAACAGGATTAGGGACGGGGAGGGAGCATGCTGTGTGGCTGTCAGTGGAAGAGTGCTTCATCCAGAGAGCGGCTTGTGCAAAGGCCCTGAGGTAGGTTGGAGGGTGGGAGGGAGAGGAGGAGGGAGCGCAGGGGAGGCACAGGACAGGAGGGCTTTAACTCCACAGAGGAGGGGTCGGCCCTGATTCTAGTGCTCACACACGCCCCCTGGCTGTTGTGGGGAGAACAGACGGGAAGGTGGGAAAATCCAACTGGGGCCTCTTGGCTTTCTCTCCCTCCCTTAGGCGGAAAGCCTGGAGTCTAGGGAGATGTGGAAAGGATTCATCATGACTGTGGTGGAGGTAAGTAGTCCTCCTCCCTCGCTCCGATCACAAAGGCTTGTCAGAAGACCCCTTTTTAACTTCCGACCTGAACAATCCTCTTCATCAGAGATTCCCACACGGATTTGGCTTACTCATCCCTCTTTTCAAAAAAGGGAGGAAAAGTTGTTTAGTGCCCTCTTGGGGGTTAACCACTTTTGTACTATAGCCCATAATCCAGGCTAAAGTGTCACTCAGAATGCAATCACGTCGACGCCCACTCGTGGGAGTCCTATGGGACAGGGTAGAACTGCCCCTGTGAATTTCCTAAACAGCGGCTCTTTAGCAGAGTCAGAAGAACCGGTGGTTTTGAACCATTCACCTCAAAGTTAGCAGCCCAACACAGAACCACGACACCACCAGGGCTCCAAGGACAGGTGGAGTTGGCTGCTGTTGTAGCCTTCCCTGGATTGTTCCAGCACCCCCTCGGGGGCGGTCTCCCCCACTTTAGGAACCACAGCCCTATCTACAGTTTCAAACCGATGGGCCACAGGCCAAGTATGGCCACAAACATTTTTTTTTTTCTTGCCTACAAAGTGCTAAAACCTTTCAAATGAGCGGTCCAGACTTTAAAAATGAGCTGGCGGCATTGAAAAGCCAGGCATTCTGGTCGTTGAGTTTGAGACCCTAGATTCTAGCACCTCCTGTGTCCCTACTTTCCCCCACTGTGTCCCCACTTGCACTGCAGTCCTGCTGACGTTTTTGGGTCCCTCTGTTCATCATTTGGAGCCCCCAGAACTGGCCTTCCATCCGGGCCCCGCACTCTGGCCTCAGTTTACCCGTCTATGACATGGGTGCAGTCGCCCGTCCTCCGACCACCCGGCGCAGTCTATGCCCCAATGTCCTCTTAGCTCCGAGTTCCATCCAACCTGACCCTGCTGCCTGGGCACCTGTACCGGATGGCTGAGGCCCGGGACAAGGAGGAGGCGCGCCGCCTGGTCGAGCTGCCCCCGTGAGTGGCCTGCCTGGGCTGAGGGGGTCCGGGGTGAGGGTGGAGGGCCGAACTGGAATGGAAGTTGTGTCTAGCGTTGAAGACCAAACTGCCCGCGGGCTGGCTTGCGGTCAGATCCCATGTTGGGGGCGGGGAAGGATCACAGGAGGCGGGATCAGGTATTTAGGGAAGGGGCTAGGTTCCTTGGGGTGGGTCTAGAAGTTAGGTGGGGTCTGGGGCTGGGTTCCGAGGAATGGACCTAGGTTCTTAGGGGTGGCGAGTCTAAATCAGGGACGAGGGATGAGGCATGAAGAGCCTTGGGCTTGAGAAGTTGTAGGTGTTGGAGTTGGGGGTGGGTGGGGACAGGTGCTCAGGGGTCCTGTATAGGCTCGTGGGGGCGAGCCTAGGCCACTAACTGGGTACCCAGGTGCACCACCTCAGCTGGCGGCTGGGTAAAAGGCCAGGGGCCGTGTCTAAACACCTGGGGGCGGGGAAGTGCAAGGGCCGTGTCTAGGTGCAGGGGCGATTAACGCCCCGACAGGGCTGGGCCCCGGAGGCGGGGCCTGGACCGGAGGGTGTGACGCGGCTGTCGCAGGTGCTTCCTGAAGGTGAGCCGGCTGGAGGCGCAGCTGCTCCTGGAGCGCTACCCGGAATGCGGGAACCTGCTGCTGCGGCCCGGCGGAGGCGGTGCGGGCGGCGTGTCAGTCACTACCCGCCAGATGCTCAATGGGTGCGCATGCCTGGAGGGCAGGGCGTAAGGTGGGGGAGGAAGCCAGGGAGGGAGGCGTGGCCTGGTTTCTGTGCGTAACCAGGTGGGGCGTAACTGACCCCCGTCACAACTGGAATCCGTGCAGGTCTGGAGGCGGTGCCAGAGCCCAATCTAGGGACCCAATCTTGGGTGGTGACCTGGATTCAGAGCCTGGGGCCAGATTTTACCTGCCGAGGAATCTCCACTGGGGTGGAGCCAATCCCGAGGGCCGAGCCAATCTGATGTGGGCGGGGCCAAGACAGTGGGCTGGTCCACCAGGGGTGGGGTGCAGGCAGGTCCTTCCCAGGGCCAAGACAGTGGGCTGGTCCACCAGGGGTGGGGTGCA
>NW_022111359.1:4902440-4921896 GCF_000313985.2 Echinops telfairi | reverse complement strand
GCCAAGACAGTGGGCTGGTCCACCAGGGGTGGGGTGCAGGCAGGTCCTTCCCAGGGCCAAGACAGTGGGCTGGTCCACCAGGGGTGGGGGGCAGGCAGGTCCTTCCCAGGGGTCCGCCTGGGAGCCTGAAGCCGAACCTCTCGCGGTCCTCGCACCCACAGCTCGCCAGTGGTCCGGCACTACAAGGTGAAGCACGTGGGGTCCACGTATGTGATCGACGTGGAGGAACCGGTGAGCAGTGGGCGTGGCCGGGACTAGGGCCCACAGCGTCCACCCCCCCCCACTGCCTGACCACGCCCCCATTTCCCCTCCCCAGTCCTCCTGCCCCTCTCTGGACGCCGTGGTTAACTACTTCGTGTCGCACACCAACAAGGCCCTGGTGCCCTTCCTGCTGGACGAGGACTACGAGAAGGTGCTAGGTGAGTGCAGCCCAGGGAAGCCACTTCCGCCCCCACCCCAACACACACCCCTGGGTCAGGCTCCGGTCGCCGCGCCCCCTCCAGGCCGTCCTCTCTGTTCTAGGCTACGTGGAGGCAGACAAAGAGAACGGCGAGAGTGTGTGGGTGGCGCCCTCAGCCCCGGTGGTCCCTGGCCCAGGTGACGCTCCCTCCCCGAGGCCGCTGGGGCAGAGGTGTTAAGGGCTGGGCCCTGCAGTTAGCATGTCCACACACTGCGTGATTGCGCACGAGCTGCAGGAACCTGGAAATGACCCAGACCCTGTTCCCAGACATCTCATCTCCCAGGTTTGGGAGCTCAAGGCTGTGGGGTCCAGGCTCGGTCGGGGCGGGGTCACGGTTGGCCAGAATTGGAAGGGGCAGGGCGGAGTTCAGGAAGGCTTCCTGAAGGAGGTGGTGTTTGCTGAAGGTTTGAAGACTTCAGTAGGCGTGATGATGGTACTGTGTGCACAGGGGGTGCACTGCCTGGTGGGCAGAAGCCAGAGGTGGGAAAGGGGGCGGCGGTCTTCTGAAAGGGGCGGGAGCCCAGTCTATGGAGGGAGAGGAAGACATAGAGGGCTGTGGTCATGAGGGCCATGTATGTATACATTTACATACACGGGCACACACCTATACATGTGAGCTGTATCGACTTCCCTAACCAGAAACTCTTCATACAGTACAGTAGCTGTGTGAACATACACATACCTGCGTTCCTGCACATACCATGTAGTCCACCTGTTCCCACCCTCTGCCATCAGTCTGTCCCGACTCCCAGTCACCCTCTCGGACAGGGTAGAACTGCTCCACTGTTCCAAGGCTGTCAATCTTTACGGAAGCCGACTGCCTCAACTTTCTCCCTGGGGGGGTGGGGGGGTGCATTGGACCCATTGGCCCTGCACAACCTAATGCACTACTGGGCACAATTGTGTGTACACAACAGTGCAGCTATAGCTGTTCACAAGCTGAACTTAAAACACGTGTACACTTACAATTTGGCAAATGACACAGAGTGGGGCAAGCAGAGACTGCCCTTGGGTGCTGATTAAAAGGTGGAAGCTTCAAGTCTGCTAAAGGTTGCTTGGAAGAACGGCCCACCATCTACTTCTGGGGAAAGTATCCGCTATGGTGAACCCTTTGGAGCAGAGTTCTCTGTTTGCACCTAGGAGTATCATGAGTTGGCGTCCCCTTGACTGACAAGTGGTTACTGATGACACGTAACACACTCACTCGAGAGCACCCAAGTGTGTGCCTAGACCCTACACATACATTCACAGTGAGTTATGCCTGTACTCATACCCCCAAGGGAGCCACAGCTCATGGGAAAACTGCACGTAGGTAAATTCCATGGCTGGGTACACAGGTGCACACAGGCCCAGCAGCAGAGACACGCATGTACGTCCAGTCCCCTTCCTGAAACCACACAGGCCCGTCCCCACCCCACCCCCAGGGTATCCTGCCACACCTGGGGGCCCTGACAGTGCCTGCCTTTTCCAACCAGGTCCAGCGCCCCCTGCCGGCGGCCCCAGGCAGCCACCTCCTGTGTCCATCCCTGTGCCTGCTCTGAACCAGCCGCCACCTCTGCCCCCGCTGCCCCCACCGCTGAGCCAGGACGAGAACTATGTGATCCCCATTGAAGACAGCCCAGCTGCTAACTACGTGAACGAGGAAGGTGGGGATGGGAACAGGTGCTGTGGGCAGGAAGTACACACCGCGTTATGGAAGTTTGATACGACAAGTCATACTGCCCCTCTGCCCACCCAGTGCTGGCCTCCTGTCGGCAAGCCATCCAGAAGCCCAAGAAACTACTGAAGCCTCAGGCAAAGACCTCAAAGCCACCTCCTGTGCCCAAGCCAGGTAGGGGGCGGGGGGCGGGGCTTTCCTCTATGGGGGGGGGGGCCCTACCATGACCAAATCAAACAGGAGGGGCCTCTCCTTGGCTCTGCCCACTATGACCAACCCAGGCAGGAGGGAGAGCTTTCCCCAGCCCCACGCACTGTGCCCAAACCAAGCAGGAGGAGCCTCTCTCTGGCCCCACCCACCATGTCCAAGCCAGGTAGAGGGTCTCTTCCCAGCTCCACTGGCCACCTGTGGAGAGCGGGTGGCTTTGGCTCTCACCTGCCTTCACCTCCACAGAATCCAGAGCCCTCAATGGCATCTTGCTGGGCCGTACAGCTCAGGGCAGTCTTCCCGCCACAGGTGAGGGAGCCGGGCATTCCCACCCCCACCCCCCTCCATCTTCATCACTGCCCAGGGCCTAGTGCTTGGCTTCATGCCGGGTTGGGATTTCCAAGGCATTTTAGGGAGATCTGTGGTGACCCTGATGGTTAAGCGTTTGGCTGCTAGAAAGGTTTGACCCTCCACCCACACACCCAGAGGTGCGGGGGGAGACCTGGTGATCTCTTTGCGAACGGTCCCAGCCACAGACACCCAAGTGCAGCTTTACCCTAGCAGACAAGAGTGATTCAACTCACACCCATTGCGCTTCTTGGACACGGGGTCGCTGTCTCCACGTGGCACCCCCAAATCAAAAATCATACCGAGGGCCATTGAGTCGATGCCGACTCACAGCGACCCTACAGGATAAAGTAGAACTGCCCCCACCCCCGTGAGTTTCTGAAGCGCTAATTCGGCACAGGAGTAGAAAGGCCTGTCTCTCGCTACGGAACTGTTGGTTTGCAACCTTCGACTTTGCGCTTAGCAGCCCTGCCGTAACCACAGCGCCACCAGGGCTCCTCTCCCCTTGCACTGGGCCCTGCAAATTCTGGCCAGATTGGGGGGGTGAAAGGGGGGCTGCCTGGTCCAGCTGAAGCCTCAGGAGCCCCGCCCCCACAGGGCTGGCCGAAGTCACCGCGGAGCTGCAGGAGAAGCTAATGAAGAGGCGGGCCCTGGAGCAGTGAGTGAGGTCGGTCGGACAGTCAGAGCGCGCTGGGCACCCGCAGAGGCGAAGCACTTCCGCCCCAGCCTCCCCTTTCCAGTATTAAAGCCCGTACCCCCGGCCCCCAGGGCTAACGTGTGTGTGTGTGTGTGTGGCTTGGCTTGGGGAGAGGGTCTCTGTGGTGTCCACTTCCTGCCCCTACTTCCTCCAAATGTTCTGCTCAGCAAAACCCTGCAGAAAAAAGCCCGTGACAGGCCCGGTGGTGGAGTGCCGCCCAGCCCCAAGTAACCAGCCCCACAGCCGGGCCAGTGTTTGACCTTTATTGGGAGACAGGGTGGGGGTGCCTGCTCCCTGGTGGGGCCCCCAAATCAGGAGTTAAGGCTCCAAGCAGCAAGTGTGAGGAAGGCCACCGCGGCAGGGGCGGGGCCGGGGTCTAGGTGAGGCTGGTGTTGGAGCTGCTGGTAGCACTGTCCCGCTTCTGCAGGCAGCGCACAGAGCTGGGCACCTGCAGGCCGGACATCACCTGGAAGCTGCCACACCACACCTGTGGGGCGGGGGGAATGGGGCGAGGGGGGGGGTGAGGGCAAGAAGGAGGGAGGCAGAGATTCGAACCAGAGTTCCTGGGCCACCCGCTTCCTGTCCCTGGGCTGTGGGCGGGGCCTTACCGTAAATGCAGGTAGCACAGGCTGCGTGAACTTGGCCTTAAAGGTGTGAAGCAGCTGTTTGGTCCGGGCGTTGTAAAAGGACAGGAGGCCTAGGGTACAGGGTAGAATGGCCGGGGGGGCCTCTCAGATGTAAGGGCGGGGAGGGGGGAATTGGGGGGTGTTAATGGGGTTGACAGATGGGTGCTGGCTGGGGCTCCCCCGGGACGCAGCGGTCACCTTGGTGAAAGTCGCAGTGCACACCCAGGCAGTCGGGCACGGGGGCGTCCAGCGTCTTGGCTTTGTTGGCGTGCTTGGCCGTGAAGGTCACCTGCAGCCAGTTGTTGACATGCAGGCACCAGGACGCAGCTGTCTTGCCCAGCTGTTCGAAGCGGCCCAGGCTGCGGTAAGCCACGCCCACGCCAAAGGCCTTGCTGTCTGGTTCATAGCGCACCTCCCAGTAATGCTCACCGCTGTCAATTAACGTGTCCCCTGTGGCAGGCAGTGGAAGCTGGGTGCACATGCCCAGGGCCTCCTTCCTCCAGGCCCGCAGCCCCCACCCCAGCTCACCTTTCTCAACACTCCCTGCGCTCACTAGTCCTCACTGCCAAGAGTCCACTTGGACCCTCCAGGGCAGGGTAGTACTGCCCCCTGTGGGTTTCTGAGACTGCAATTCTTTACCGGAGTAGAAAGCCCCATCTTTCTCCTGCAGCGTGGCTGGTGGTTTCAAACTGCTGACCTTGCCAATTCAAACCGCTGTGCCACCGGGTTCCCTCATGCCCAGAGGCTCCTCGCAGACACCCTCTGCCCTATCAGACACCCTTGAGTTCCTCCCCATCTGCCCCAGCTCCTGGCTGACTTGTTATCCTCATAGGTTCAGGGCCTACCTTCCTGCAGGTGCTCCCTGACCCCTACAGGCTCCACTACAGCCACTGCTGCGGCTCCTTCCTCCTTGTCCCTGTCCCAATCCAGGTGTTTGCCTGCAGCCCCTGGAGGAGGCCAGTTTCCACTGCCCCGCGTCCCCCAGCTACGCCTGAGCCAAGCTACTCGCTAGGACTTTGCCCCTCTCAGCCTCCCCTGAACTTGGGTTGTAGCTCCGGAGTCTCTCCATACCCCAGCTGCTCCCTGAGGCCACGTGCTCCCCAGAGCTGCTCCCACCCCACCCCCCAATCGGGATTCTGGCCATCTCAGCTACTCAGTCCAGTGTGGCCCACACCGTGGCCCCACCCAGACCACAACTCTTCTCCATAGATATCTCAGCCACCCAGACACCGATGACCCCTCTGTCTCAGCCACTACCAAAGTTACGGCTTGTCCCCGCTCTCTGCTAAGGATTAGCTATAGCCCTCTTAACACCGCCACTTTGTAGACACCGTCCCACATTGCCCCCTTGCTGCTTCCCTACACTCCACCTCCCCCCAGTTCCAGGGGCTCCCCCCAGAAAATCGAATCTTAGTTCCACCGCTACCCCCATCCCACCTCAGGCTCCAGCAACTCCCAACCTCAGCCCTTAGATCAGCGGTTCTCAACTTGTGGGTCATGACCCCTTTGGAGGTCAAACGACCCTTTCACAGGGGTCACCCGATTCATAAGAGTAGCAAAAAATACAGTGATGAAGCAGCAATGAAAATAATTTTATGGTTAGGGGGTCACCACAACATGGGGAACTGTATTAAAGGGTCACAGCATTAGGAAGGCTGAGAACCACTGCCCTAGATATACCCCTGCCTCCACCTCTCTCCCCAGCTGAGCGGTAGCAAGTCCCACAAACCCTAGTTCCTCTGCTCACCCCTGACCTCTGCATTGCTGCTACCACCTCCAGTTCCAGCCATTGACTGGCTTCTCCTCAGGCACCAGCTGCTCCCTAGGGGCTGGCTCCTCCACATGCTTAACCTAAGCCCCTGCCCCAACCTGACTTGTGTCAGCTTCCCCACAGACCCAGCTACTCCTCAAGTCCGGGCTGCTCCACAGGCCCCTAAGAGACACCCCCTTGCCCAGTCCACAGCCTCTTAACTCCCCAGATTCTGATTGCGCCCACCTCCCCATTACCCCCAAACCAGGACCTCCCAGGGTAGCTTTGTGGATGGCTGCCTTGGTTCCCCCTTTAGCCTGCCCCCACCCCCACTGTCACCAACTCCCCACCCCCACCCCCTTCCTTACCCAGTACAGTGTAGGACTCGGCTGTGAAGCGGTCCCGGCCCCCACGACCTGAGGGCATCCTCTTGGGGGATGGAGTGCCTCTGTGGAAGCAGAGGTGGGGGTGAGGGGTGGCAGAAGTCCAGTTCAGCCCTCACCTCATCTGTACAAGGGCTTTCCAGGTCCACCCTAACCACTGTGGAGTTTTGGTTAGTCCCTGAAAATGATTTGGCTCTTTTCACATACTGGGTCCAGAATGTCAGAACATGCACATGCACTGGGACACTTGGAAAACCCCTATTCAACCTTCAGAACCCAGTTCACGGCGCCCTCCCCCTCATTCATTCACTGGGTTCTCTCCGCCCCAGCTCTGGTCAGAGGAGACTGAATATCTCCATGTCTAGCTTGGTATTGGGAGCAGGGGGGGGTGAGGGGGGGCAACCTGGCTGGAGAATTGACCGGAGACGCTGTCCGTCCCTTGCTGTCTTTCTCTCGAGCCTTGATATCCTGCACCTTCCCGCCCATGGCGTCCCACTCCACGGAGAGGTCATCCACCCGCAGGTTCTGGTGGGATGTGGACGCATCCAGGCGGAACATGAACGCTGGGGCCGGGCAGACATGGGAGTCACAGAGATGGGGCGGTGGGGGACCCAGAGAGACACAGAGAGAGACAGGCAGTGACCAAGACAGATCAAGACAGGAACGGAGGAGCAGGGAGAGACAAAAACACAGAGACAGTGAGACAGACAGACTAAGGCTCAGAGAGCGAGAGAGCCAGACAGAGAGAGAAAAGGGAGGTGTGAGAGGGGAAAGGAAGAGGGCAAAGGAAGGGCTAACTGTCTCCCAGGTTTGGAATTCTTTTTAAACCAATGGAGGGGCCCTAGTGGCCTAGTGGTTAAGCAGTAAGCTGCTAATCACAAGACCAGCAGTTCAAAACCACCAGCCGCTCTTTAGGAGAAAGATGGGGCTTTCTACTCCCATAAAGAGTTACAGTCTCAGAAACCCAAAGGGGCAGTTCTACCCTGTCCTGCAGGGTGGCTGTGAGTCTGCATCCACTCAACAGCAGGAAGTTTAGTTTAGTTTGGTGCTACTCTAATGAGCCTCCACTGGGGATAAATCCCAGGAAAGGGGCTGGGCGACAGCATGAAGAGGCAAGGCCAGACTGCAGCAGGACTTCCCAAGGAGTTACCGAGGAAGACTGAGGCATCTGTGTTCACCACTGGCATCCCACCAATTCCCCAACTCTGTAAAGAACATTTTCAGAAGTGTGTGTGTGTGTGTGTGTGAAAGAGAGACTATAAACCCCATCCAGGTGTAATGGATCAACCTCAAAAACAGAGGTGCACCAGCTATTCAGTTAGAGAAGGTCCCTTGGATTGAGCTCCGAGCTTTCTAGGAGCAATACCAGAAAGGCCTCAAGCCCAGTTCTAGGGTTCTTGCGACACACCGACCCTCCAGGACCCAGAGAGGGAGGGCTGGTGGTGTTGGAGCAGGACAGGGGTGGCAATCACCTGGTGTCTCTAGGGTTACCGGCTCTGAGAACTCGCCCGAGACAGCCTTGTTGCAGGCCTTCACTCGGAAGTTCAGGTACTTCATGTCGAACTTGAGACCTGAGGGACAAGAAGAGAGAGTCTCGGCCACCCCGTGTGGGCCAGGGTTTTTCAGGAGGCCGAGTGTTTGGGACTGGATTGCCAGGCCTTCCTTCTGAGCCACCTCTGGGTGGGCTTGACCCTCCCACTTTCTGGTTAGCAGCCAAGTGCAGGCACCATCCTCACGGGCTCCTGTATGAACTACATGTCCTCCTGGGGTGAAGGATACATGCGACCTCCCCTGCCCATTTATTTGTAGCTTCCTGGGAATTTGGAATTATCTCGGAAGAAAAAGTTACACTCCTCACCAAGGTGGGGAGGTTTCTGGGATTCTGGAGAAACGGGGCGGGTGTGTTTTGGTTCCCATGCGAAGAGCCCACCAATAGCTTCTCAGGCCCTTTGGCTGCTGCCTGGATGAGTTTTCTCTCCTGCAATTAGCATGCTCATTATTAACCATGTATGCTAATTACAGCTCCTGAGTAAGCTGATTACAGCGTCTGAGCCAGCTGGTGAATAGTGGTAGTTTGCTACTCAGCCAGCTGCCCGCCCCGTGGGACTCCTCTGACTCAGCATGGATTTTTAAACACATTGGGGACCCCAAAGTTTCACTGCCTCAGGCCTTGCCCCCCGCCACCAGGCAAGTGGGGTCCCCAGACTTTTTAATTTCTTAAAACTGCTAAGGGGATTCCTAGCTATTCAAAGAGTCCCCAGAACAATGGCACACAAAAGATGGGGATGTTTTCTCTGGTGGCATAGTAGGTTATGCGTTAGGTGGCTAACCAAAAGGTCGGCAGTTCAAACCCAGCAGCCCTCTGCGGGAGAAAAGACGAGTCTGTCTGATCCCATCAAGAGTCACAGTTTCCGAAACCCACAGGGGTAGTTCAACCCTGTCCTGCAGGGTTCCTGTAGGTCGGGATCCACTTGATCGATGGCTGTGAGTTTGGTTTGGGTGTTAAGTGTCATCCATATCTTATTTTCGTTTTCCGTATGATTACATCCTGAGAGACCTCACACCCCATGAGCTTGGGGTGAGGGGGCTCCCACAGGCCCTGTGACTACTGGGGCACGGAGCACTGGCATACGCGCACATGCCAGGGCTGCAGGGGCGGCTCTCACCTGTCAGGGTGTACTCTGTCTGCCGGATGCCCTCGACGACCATCCAGGGCTGGTCCTCCTTGAGGCGGGGTGGGCCCTCGAAGTTGGTCCGCCGGTACTCCAACACGTAGTGGTCAATCTTGCTGTCTTCGTCCGGCATGCGCCACGCCAGCGTCACACAGTTGTCCGCCACGAGGGACTCAGCCAGGTCGATCACGGGGGCGCTGGGCACTGCCCAGGCAGAGGGGAGAGGGGTCAGGGGTCTGGGACTCGGGGTGGGGCTACCTTGAGGGTCTGCCTTTGGGGGCAGACATCCTTTGAAGGGGGGCAGGGGCGGGCTGGGCCAGGGGACCAGCGAAGGGGCAGGGTCTCTTCAAGGTTCCTCTGTAAGGAGTGGCAGGTTTCTCAGGTTCCACCAACCAGGGAGTAAACTTTCTCAGAATCCGCCATCGCAGGACAAAACTTTTGGGAATTTTCTACTACTCAGGGGCATGGCTTTCAAGGAATGCCATCATCGGGGGAGGGGCTTTCTTAGGACACTACCTAGGGCATCGCCATAGGATCCGCCCTGGAGGCAGGCGGCCTCAGGCTCCACCCAGAGGCGGGGCCCTCTTAGACTCCACCCCCCCAACATGGGTCTCCTAAGCTCCACCCTTGGGGGGATGGGGTATTCTTGACTCAACCCTGGAGTGGGACCTTCTTAGGATCCACCCTCGGGCGTGGCCTTCTCAGGGTCCACCCCCCGCAGGGCGTGGCCTCCACAGGACCCACCCCCTCCAAGGCATGGCCCGCACAGGGCCCGCCCCTCGGGGCGTGGTCTTTCAGGATCCACCCCCTGGGGCGTGGTCTCCACAGGATCCACCCCTCAGGGCGTGGGCTTTTCAGGGTCCACCCTCAGGGGCGTGGCCTTCTGCTTCAGCCTTGGGAGGGGCCTATCTTACTCTATCACAAGCCCTCCCTCGTTCCCCTTGGCCAGTTCCCAGATGCCAGCCCTAGGTAGCCACCCCCTATCCCCTTCACCCCACTCCAGCACTCACCGGGAAGGAACTTGAGCGCCTGCAGCATGCGCCGCTCCTGCGCAAAGTCCACCATGAGGTGACTCATATTATCACTGACCTTGGCTTTCAGGGACAGCCGGAAGGCAGGAGCCATGGTCACACTGCAGGGGGAGGGGAGGGGAGGGGAGTCCGCTGGGAGGCGTCTGGGGTGCTCCCGGCAGGGCAGTCTGTGGGTGCAGGAGGACCCTCTACACCCCAGGGACAGGGCAGGGTGGGGGCAATCCCAGCATCTTACCCGTCTTTGATTTGCTTGGCAGCCTGGAGGGAGGAATAGAGCGAAACTCAGACTCATTTCTATAGAATCAGAAAGCCGCAGGCCCACTGGACAGATGGGAACACTGGGTCCCTAGCTCGCAGGCCTGGGGCGGGAACCCTGTTGCTTCTGCCCCCTCCACACTGGCTCCAGAGTATGAGGCGGTCAGAGACAGACCCCCACCCACCTCCTGGCTCTTGACCCTGACCTATGGTGGCCAAATTCAGCAGATCAAACACAGGCGACCCAGTTCAACTTATCTTTCAGAGAAACAGTGAACATATTTACAGTATAAAATATGGTGGGGGCAATATTGAGGAGACACTTAACATTGCATGGGACTGGGATACTGTTACTTATTGGGAGACCATGTAGCAGCTGGTGGCTTGGAATTGCTGGCCTTGCGCTTAGCAGCCAACCTAACCACCACCAGGGCATGGGATATATTTGTGCTAAAGATCAATTAATTACTACACCCTGACATTGACTGTGGTGATGATTGCACACATCTTAATATGATCCAACCATTCAAGTGTACGTGGGAAGAATGGCTTTTAAAAACGAATTTTGAAAAGAAAAAAAAAAGGAATTTTGAATTTCGGAAAGACATTTAAAATTGTTCACTGTTTAGCATAAGTTCACCCCAAGCTGTGTTTGGGACATACTTATACAGAACACCCCATAGTAGATACAGATGCTGAAAATGATGTGTGGTTACATTTGAAGACCAGCTAAACAACAAATCATTTTTCAGTGCGTCTGTCTCATGCCATATTGGGGGCATCCATATGATATTGCCTGGCCCATGGTTGCACTAAACCTGGTTTGTTGCTAAATCGAATTTCAAATACACAGCGAAGCATTTTTTTAGGGCAATTGTGTTCCAGTGGTGTAGCAATTAAAGTGCTTGGCTGCAACCAAAAGGTGGGTCCTTTGATCACAGTGGCTACTCAGGCAGGAAAGAGAGGAGGCTATCTGCGTGCACAGCAGCCCAGGGGGTGCAGTAGGTTATAAATTGTGCTGGTAACCACAAAGTCAGCAGTTTGAAACCACCAGCCCTCCTTGGGAGAAAGGTGAGGCTTTCTACTCCTGTAAGGATTTAGAGTCTCAGAACCCACAGGGGCAGTTCTACTCTGCCTCCTTCCTTGGTTGCTATGAGTCGGAATCAGCTGGGCGGCTGCCGGTTTGTTTCTGGCTTATTTGGTACACACGTAGCCTAAACACCACCTGACTATCCTTATCCTAAAATCTAAAATGAGTTTTTTTGTGGTGAAATGTGAATGTCTGAGAAAGAAATCAAATCATTTTCCACTGCAGAGAAATAATTCATTTCTAGGGTTAAGTATATCTCCCACGATATTCTGCATATACTTAGACGCGATCTAAAGAGCGTTCTGCTCCCCTAACGATTCGCAGCTGGGAGACTCAGGCTGTACTCCTGAGCTCCACTCTGTTCTGTAGGGTCGCTATGAGGCAGCATCAACCCCATGCCAGCGAGTTTGAGTTTTTTGGTGGTAGTCAATCTTGGTACAGACCATATTTATGCCTAAACAGTGATTTTTGTTATTTGAGCTTCAGGTTTCACAGGGGGTCCGGTATCAGGCGACACTCTCCCACCCCCACCCCACCCCCCTCGTGTGTGTCTGAGGTGCTGACCTGGGGGAAGTCCTCCCTGTCAGCAGCCTGCAGCGTCTGGTTGGCCGTTTCCAAAAGTTCCTCAGAGCTCTCCAGGGCCCGGGTGCAGGCAGCCAGCTGGTTCTACGGGTTATAGGGTCGCACACATCAGTATGCTCACCTGGGTACCCAGCCCCCAGAACACCCCATCACCTTCAGGACCCGGGGTGATGGTCAGAAGAAGACTGTAGAATCTGACCACCTGGGACACTGCCCGTTGGCGTGAAGGGTGTCCTAGAGGCAGGGCTGGGAGTTACCCCTGAGTTGCTGAATTGGGATGAATCCCAGGGAGTCTTGGGGGAGGAGAGGGTGACCCAGCAGAGGGGGGCACTGGGGGAGCAGCTCTCCGAGCTCAAAAGGAAGATTCAAAGCAGCCAGCACTGCTATAGCAAGACTTCTCGGCCCCACACTCTGGATCCTGAGGTCTCACCATGTCCCTTCCTGCCTCACCCAGGCCACCTGGACTGTAACTCAAGGTGGGAGAGAAATGCTGGAGCCCCTAGCTCCCTACCACACCAGGCCTCACTCCTGCCAGCCCCCCAGGATCCCCTGGAGGACCCCTTTCCTTAAAAACTCACATGACCTGGCCACACCTGAGCCCACACCTTCTACAATCCCTGGGGATGAAATGTGGGGTGTGAAGATGTTGTCCGAGGGGCCCAGTTTGGAGCCTGAGACCCAGAGGAGCCATGGGAGGTATCTGAGTAGGGGTGATGCCATCAGATCTGAGGACCAGTGGGAGCGGGGTGTGTAAGGACGGGAAATGACCAAGCCACAGGGAAAGGAGGGGCCTGATGAGAAGGGATTAAGAGGGATCGCAGGTGGATGTGGGGGTAAGGGGTCATGGCCAGTGTTCCGGATGCAATGTGTCCCCCAAATTACTTCCCTTCAATCTTGATAAACCTGAGGTTATAGCCCCCCTGGGACTAGGACTTTCTTTGTTATGTTAATGAGACAGTATTATCTGGGGTTTGTTTTGAGTCAATGTCTCCTGGGACATAGGCCACATGACCAAGAATCAGGACCAAGGAACCCCTCCTCCCTCGCTGCCCTCCACCAGGGCAGAGAGCAAGCTTTGCCCTAGAGCAGCGGTTCTCAACCTGTGGGTCACGACTCCTTTGGGGGTTGAACAAACCTTTCACAGGGTTCGCCCAATTCATAAGAGTAGCAAAATGACAGTGATGAAGAAGCAATGAGAATAATGTCGTGGTTGGGGGGTCACCACAACATGAGGAACTGTATTAACGGGTCATGGCATCAGGAAGGTTGAGAACCACTGCCCTAGAGCCAGTCCCTTGACTTTGGATTCTAGGCATCTAATCCTGGGGATCCTGGTTGTGTAGTGGTTACTTGTTGGGCTGCTAACTGCAAGGTCCACAGTTTGAAACCACCAGCCTGGCCGAGGGAGAAAGATGGGGCTTTCTACTCCCAGAAACAATTGCAGTCTTGGAAACTCACTGGGGCAGTTCTACCCTGCCCAACAGGGTCGCTCTGAGGCAGCACTGGCTCTATGGCAGAGAGTTTTGGTAATCACGGGACTGGCAAGCAAGACGGAATCTGCCGTGGACGGACGGCCAGGAGCCCAAACAACCCCATCTGAGAAGATACACAGCCAGAGTGCTCCTTAGAAGCGAGGGTGGTGGCACTTTGTCCCAAGTACATAGACGTGTGATCAGGAGGGACAGGGCATCGGGCTTGGTAGAGGGGCAGGGACGGAGGGGCAGACCCTCTACGAGATGGATGGGCACAGTGGCTGTAACCATGGGCTCAAACACAACCAACGGTGTGAGGTTGGCACTGGACGGACTGGGCAGTGTTTCCTTCTGCTGTGCTTGGTCCTTCCGAGTGGGAACCGAACCACAAGGTGAGCTAGAATGGACTCCAGCTCCTACAGGGCTCTAGTGGCGCAGGGGTTAAAACAGTGGGCTCCTTGGCGACAGTTGGAACTTATCCAGATGCGGGGATTCACCCCCATCAAGGTGACAGCCTACGAAACCCCCTGGGGTCATTCTACGAGGTCACAGGAGGTCACTATGAGTTGGAACTGGCTGGATGGCACCCACCACCCACAGCCCTAACGAGGGAGCAAATCCATTTCCGTCCATTAGAGCCTCTCATTTGGGGTGCTTCTGTTGACCGCAGTGGCTGGGTCGCTAAGACAGCCGGGGGAGCAGGCAGGAAAAGGACAAGGGAGACCAACACCTGGGCTCGGGCTCTGGGTACGGGTGGGGCCCAGGGGCACCTCTGAGGGCAGGCATGGCCCAAGGAGCAGGCTTGGAGGGACACAGAAGGCCAGCTGGGCTCTGGGCAGCCGCCCTCCCCACCTGCCCTCACCTGCAGCTCATAGGTCCGGCTGGCTCGGTCCTGCTTGATTTTCATCAGCATGCCCTCCTTCAGTTCCTCCAGGGGGACAAAGAGGGACTGGAACTCCGCCTCCAGGTCCTCCTGCACCTTGACGGAATTCGCCTGCACGACAGACAGACCGGGGGTTGTTGGGGGGGCGGGGAGGTCAGGGTGGTAGGTATGGGGCTAACCTCCTCTTCGTTCAGATAGGAAGCCTGAGGCGGACGCTTTGCACCCCCTCCCTTCCCTTGCTCCCTGGCTGGGACCCCGCGTTCCCTTCCTCACCTCCACATTCAGTAGCATCTGCTTGAGAGAGTAAATGAAATTCTGGATTTCTTCATTCTTCACAGCCAGCGTGGTGATGATCTTCTGCAAAGCTTCCTGTCCCCCCAAGAAACAGACACACACACACACACACACACACACGCCCTCGTGTCCTCCTCAATTGCCCCTGGCTCCCCCACCCAGATGCTCCTGCCCCAGCTCTGCCCTCCAGGGGGGCCACAGTGCCTCACAGATAGGTACCAGGATCAGATCCACTTTACAGAAGGGCAAAGGGATGCTCAGAGCGGGCTTCTTGGAGGACCAGTTAAGGTACAGACGCTAGACCCACAGGCCAGGCCCTGTGCCAACTCAGTGGGGCCACACAGGCATCAAGCAGGTACCTAGATTCAGAGGGAGGGGTCTGAGCTGGGGGGAAGGGGCTAACCCGGAGAAAGAAAACCCCAGAGGAAAATAAGACCTCCGGAGAAATGGGCTAACCTGGCTCCAGGGGCCACATGAGCAGACACACCCACCCTAGGGGAGTGGGCTGGCTTGGGATAAAGGCTTGGAGGGAGGGATCCTGAAGTGGAATTTACCTAGGGGAAAGAGGCAACCTGGGCAAAGGGATTAGCAGGGAGAAGGAACATGTCTTGGAGATGGGGAATTGGAAACAGAGGATGCCAGGGGTCGGAGAGTCCAGGTAAGGGAAACTTGGGAGGGAAGGCTGGCCAGAGAGGGTCTGTGGCGCTGAGCCCCTTTCCCTGGGCTAGGGGTGTGGGTGCTGAGGCAGGGAGGCGTCCTCCCAGGGACACCTGATCAGAGGCCCGGATGAAAGGTGTGGGGGATGGGGTCAAATCTGGGACTGGGATGCAGGACAGGGGTGGGGGAGTATGGGTATGGAGGGGGTGCGCCTGGAACCCAGCCACGATGTTAAGGAGGCCTTGGGGTGGGGGGCGGGGGGAGCCTGAGTCCGGGATTTATCCGGGTGGAGCTGGGCAGGGGCGGGGCCTTGGCCGCAAAGTGGGGTGGGGGGGTGCTGCGGCATCACCTGGTCCCCTCCCTGGTCCACCCCCACGCAGGCCCCGCCCCGCCCGGCCTGGATCCTACCCTCTGGTCCTCCATGGCGGCACCCCGGACGCCCCAGAGCGGCCCGGCCCGGCCCGCGGGCCCCCGCACGCTCCTCCTGGTCTCGCAGCTGCCCGTGCCGCTGCCGGGAGCCAATGGCCCGCCTAGCCCTCGCTGCCGCCGCCGCGCCCCCCGTCAGCGCTCCATCACTGCGCGCAGTGCGCAGGCGCGCGCATTCTGGGACGTGTAGTTCAGGAGGGCGGGGGATGCTGGAGCCGGGGTGCGAGGTTATCAGGGATGGCTGGGCCGGGAGGCCGGATGTCCGAGTTCGAGCCCTGACGCTGCTGTGTGACTGGGGGCCATCCCTAACTCACTTGGCATCCTAGTCTCCTCACTTGCTCGCCACCCCTCAACCTCACAATCTGGGTCTTCCAAGATCCTGCCTCACCTCCAAAAAAAACAAAGCAAAACAAAAAGATCCTGCCTTGCCGTTCACACATCATGGACCCGATTAAAAGCCACGGCCTTTGCCTGAGGATGTCCACGTCTCCAGTCCTTGTACTCCACCGCACTGCACAACCGGACTCCTATCCATCCCACAAAGCCCCAGGTTCTCACAGCTTGATGTAGTTCAGCACTCACCACATTAGGCATGAGTCCCTCGCTATCCGATCTGGGGTGGGGGAGGAGTTGGGAATGTGGAGGCAGGTGTATGATGATCCAGATGTGGTGAAGAGAGGGAGTCGTGAGCGTGGGAGGGATATCCGTGGCTCACAGAGCCCACCTCCCATCCTCATGGGGCCTGGGGGAGTTAGACCCATTTCACAAACGCAGCTTCTAAGGAGGCTCGGCTTCCATTAGACGAGATGAGTCTTTCCGGGGACTCTCCAGGGTCCCCAGCATTGCCCCTCATCAGAGGGGGGCGGCTGATAACCTTCACAAAGGCAGAAAAGGGAGGCCTGTGGTCTGGGGTGAGGAGTTGGGGGAGGGTGGCTGTGTGGGGGAGGCTGGACCCTATTCTTGTCGATGTGGGGAGCAATGAGCTTCTCTGCAGGGTGCCTCCCAGAGGCTGCTGGGAACAGTTCTTTGAAGCCCGCCTGTGTCTCCGTTCTGGGTGAAAAAGGAGGTCAGAATGTGGTTGGGGTTAATACTCTGAGGCCACTGGTTGTCGCCTTCTCCCAGGGGGCTCTTCCTGCTGGGGGGTGGGGGTCAGGGCTGCAGGGCTGGGCCAAAAATTTCTTTGCAGGTGATGAGACAGACACCCCCCCTTTCCACTCCTCGCCTCCAAGCCATCGTGGGACCCAAAGCCATGAGATGGAACCTAGGCTTAGTGCAGCAGTTTTCAACCTGTGGGTTGCGACCCCTTTGGGGGTTGAATGACCCTTTTTCACAGGGGTCGCCCGATTCATAGAAGTAGCCAAATGACAGTTATGAAGTAGTAATGAAAATAATTTTGTGCTTGGGGGGGGCACCACAACATGAGGACATTTCTGAAAGGGTTGTGGCGTTAGGAAGGTTGAGAACCACTGGCCTGGTGGGTCCCAAAGGAAGACATTTGGGGGGACACAAAAGGCTAGGATGCTGCCATTCTCCCTGCCAGGCTGTCTGTCTGCCCTGTGCCACTTGCCTTGCCCAGATATCCCCTCGGTCCGGATGTGTGAATACTATAGCCCCCCCCAGGTCCATCCACTTCTGAAGGCTATGTTTTCTATTGGCTGACAGCAAGGTCAGCAGTTCAAAGCTACCAGTCAGCCCCATGAGAGGCTTTCCACTCCCATCAGGAGTACAGACTTGGAGACCCACAGGGGTAGTTCTACCCTGTCCCGACGGGGCGCTAGGAGCCGGCATCCACTCAGTCAGCCGGGACATTGAGCAAGTCAGCCTTCCCTGAAGAATTCTACACTTCGCAATCAATACCACATCAATGCCAGAGTTGGGGGCTCTAAGCAGGCTGGATCAGGGCTGGAGTGGAGGGAGCAGGGGCCCCCAAGGAGGGGCTCCCAAGACAGCCTGGCTCCCCTCCAACAATGAGCAGGTGCCTTCTTGTGGTGCAAAACACTTGGGGAGCTTCTGCTCCCCAAGGTGGTTTCCCATCTCCTGCAAACGTCTTCATTAAAGCCCCCAGGATCGTCCTTCGAGGAATTCTAGGAAGATGACTGTTCTACCACTTACCTCAAATTTAACTGGCCCGGCAGAGTTCCCCTGGGAAACCACTGTTTTGATTGGAACTTGTTGTTGTTGGAGACAGCCTAAGGAGATTAAGGAGCCCTGGTGGCATAAAGATTACATGATGGGCTGCTAACTGCAAGGTCAGTAGTTCAAACCCACCAGCCGCTCCTCCTTGGGTGAAAGACTGGGCTTTCTACTCCCGTAAAGACTTACAGTCGGGTGGAGGGTGGGGAAAGGAGGGGGCGGAAAGAGGAGTTTATACCAAGGGCTCAAGTAGAAATGTTTTGGAAATGATGATGGCAGCCTATGTACAAATATGCTTGATACAATGGATGTCCAGAAATGTTATAAGAGCTATAGGAGCCCCTAATAAAAAAAGTTACAGTCTCGGAAACCCACAGAATTCTGGGTCTCTGTGAGCAGGCACTGAGTTCCCGGCAGTGGGGAGGAGGTTTAGACAAGGGCATGACCGAGTGAATTTGTCTGCAGCCGTCCACAGATGGCAGACACACCCTTGTCCACCTGGATCTGGAGTAAACCCCCCACACGTACCGACGGGACAGTACATGTTGACGTACTCGTGTGTGTGTGTGTGTGTGTGTGTGTGTTCTTCGACGGAGACGGACATGCACTGTAACACGCACTTCCAAACACATACACGCTGCCCGTGGCCCCAGAAGTAAATCGATAAAGACTTTGGGGAAACTGAGGCACCAGAAAGCAGGAAGAAGAGGCCCGGTGTAGCTTCTGCCACCAGACGCCTGGCCCCTGGTCTAGGGCCATATCTGCCTCCGCAGCCGGGGCGGGGACTGTCACAGGAAGTCTGTGGGGTGGGAGGGAGAGAGGGCACAGCTGGGCCTACTGGAGACTGGAGCTCCGCTCCATGGGTCACGGATGGGGCCCCTGAGCGCAGGGCTGGTGTTCCTGGCGCAGTGCTGGGGTGAGTACCTGGTCCTCATTCACTTGCCACCCCTGCTCTTCTCCATCACCCCACCTGCCTGCCTCCCCCTCCCCCAGGGCCCCCCAAGCCTCATCCGCCCTGTGCTCCCGAGAGGCTTGTCTGATTCTGATGCTGGTGCTCCGAGCCTCACCAGGAGTGGAGGATCCTGTGATGCGGCCCCAGTGAGGGGGCCCTGGGATAGAATCCAGACTCCACCAGGACACCCCACCCCCACCCTGGCAGCCAGCCCGATGTGGGTGTGAGCTGCCCGCTGGTCTGTTCTCCCCTTGCCCCCCACCCGTGTCCTCCTCTGACCCACTGGCTGTTCATGCTTGCTGTTCCAATCCAGACATCCCAGGCTGGGAAAGCACCTCAGGGCCTTTGCACGTACTGTTCCCTCGACCTGCAACACTCTTCCCCCCCAGGATAGTCTCCTCCCTGCCGCAGCTCCGTCTCAGAAGCCAGAGGCTGGAAACTCTGTCCTCTCCTGGGGGGTGGAGGTGGGGGTAAGAGGCCTTATGGTGGCCTCCACAAAAACATCTCTCCCCCACCGTCCCTTTCATGCCCGTCTCCCCCCCCTCTCAGTTCAAACCCACCAGCACGGAGGACTTGGAGGGGGACAACGGTCAAAGGCCATTGCACGCGGCGAGGCGATCTTTCTCAAACGGAAACGGAACCCTGCTTCCGTCCCCCTCTGGGTCCCGGGGTTTCTTGCCATATTTGGATTCAATGCAAGCGGTGTCTCCACCTCTTATCCCCAGACCCTGCTGTCAGCAGACAAGGTTTGCCTGAACCACCCTGCCATCTTCCTCCTCTCCCCCTCGCTCACTCCCTTCCAGCCACAAGGGCCTCCTCACTGGCCCTGCCACTCACCAGGCCTGGTCCTGCCCCAGGGCCTTTGCATGCGCCTTATCCTC
>NW_022111359.1:4899700-4901062 GCF_000313985.2 Echinops telfairi | reverse complement strand
GGATTCATGGCTTCCTTGAGTCTTCAGTGTCTCCCTTAATCCCTCATCCCTGCAGCTCGCTAACACACACACACACACACACACACACACACACACACACACACCGACCACCCCCTTCCTCTCCTGTCCCCCAGCCCTACAAGGAACCACAAGTCTGAGCGTGAAGCAGGCACCCCCATCACTGTGTGTGGAGCAGGGCAGTCAGGTGACCCTGACCTGCCAGGTGGCCCGTGCCCAGGCCTGGGAGCGGCTCCGAGTCTCCTGGATCAAGGATGGCCAAACCTTGTGTCACTCGGTGGTCACCAACGGCAGTCTCAGAATGGAGACCTGTGAGCCGGGACGGCTCTCCTGGTGGCCCCCGGGGAACCTGGCCCTGGGACTGGACCCAGTGAGCACTAACGACAGTGGGCAGTACGTGTGCCGGGTCGCTGTGGAGATTCCGGAGCTGGTGGAGGACGAGGGCGAAGGCGTGCGGCTGTTGGTGGAGGCAGGTATGTGTGCACGTGCGTGTATGTGTGTGCGCGTGCAGGGAGGTGTTTAGTGTTGCTGTATGTCTTAGGGGGGACTTGGACGACTCCTGGAGACCCCGTGTGTGTGGATTCAAACGGCTCCGGAGTGTTTTCTTGCCTGTCATCTTTTTTTGGGGGGAGCCCGGGGAGGTGGGTCGAGTGGTTCTGAGTTGGGCTGCGATCTGCATGGTCAGCAGTTCGCAGCCAGCAGCAGCTCTGAGGAGGAGAGACGGGGCTTTCTACTCCCGTCCACAGTGGCCGTCTCGCCAACCCATGGGGCCGGTTGCGCCGGTCAGCATGGGCTTGAGGGCAGCACGTGTTCGGCTCTCTGGAATCTCTCGGGAAGCAGATGGCCAGGCTTTCTCTCCCACAATGCCTTTGGGTGGGTTTGACCTGCCAACCTTTCGGATGGGAGTTGAGAAGCTTGGGGCTCAAGCCCAAAAGGAGGAGAGTCCCCCTAGACCTCCAGGCCCAGAGACGGAACAACTATCCTGGAGCCAATCTGAGAGACATCAGCTTCTTTCCACTGGGGGAGCTGGCGGGCCTGGGGGAGCAGCACAGTGCCCAGCAGCGGCTGCTAGGGAGGTGGCCCCTTCACACCATGTAGGAAACCGCTTGGCCTCACGTGGGCTACTGAAATGATCAGCCCCAGGACTTGGGGTACCTGGAACTCGTGGTGCAGGTACTGGCTGTCCTGAGTGCGCATTGACAACAGCCAGGAGGAGCCCACCTGGTTGTGGTCCAGCTGGCCCGGTAGGAGGGAGATCTGTCCGGACACAGCGAGAAGGCCTACCGAGCTGATGAGCGGCTATTTGGGAGTGTCAGCCAGTGTCCCGACAAGCACTTAGCCATT
>NW_022111359.1:4896434-4897788 GCF_000313985.2 Echinops telfairi | reverse complement strand
ACATGCACACAATGGAGTATTACACACCAAAAAAAAACAATGACAACCGACTCTCTTCAACACTGCAAGACCTGCACAGAAGTAGAGACCATTATGCTTAACAAACTCAGTCAATCCTAAAGATAGAGATTTAATAACAGCATTAATTTAAGGGGGGAAAAAACAAAGAAAAAGAAATGTGGTTTTTACTCTGAAGACTTAGAGGAGGGGGGCAGGGGGGTGGGGGCGGAACAGCAGGAGGGGAGGGATAGGAAATTAGAGAGGGAGCGAGGGGGCAAAAAAAAAAAGACAGCAACATGGATAGGGGCTTTGAAGGAATATGATTACTGACTTCATTTGCTGAGACGGGCTGTGTTACTATGTACGAGAGGCTTCTCTGAGAGCCGGCAGAACCACAGTCGAGTGAAAGGGAAGGCTCACAGGCTCACAGGCCTGGTCCTGAATATTGGTCTGACTGGCTCAAACAACAAAAGGAGAAAAAGTACAACTGAAACAGACTCAGTCTTCAAGTTCATTTCAAATGTATGAAAGAAAGAAAGAAAAAGACAGTAAGAGCTCGCAGGCTGAGAATGATGAGGGCAGCGAATGTACAAATGTGCCTGACACAATGGATGGAATGGATGGATGGTGATGAGAATTGTAGGAGCCCCCAAGAAAATAATTTTTAAAATTAAAAAAAAAACAAAAAACTCACAGGCATACAACCAGATTGTGGTAAGGGATACGGTTTGACCTCAGACGGCCAGGAATTGACAAGCACTCCACACGCACCAGAGACCTCTCTGCGGGGTGTACCCCCTCCAGGAGTGAGAGCCACAGCACAGACAGACCCGTGCTCGCGCGCGTTCATTACGGCGCATTCACAACAGCAAGGAGAGGGAAGCATCCCCAGCGCACGTCCATCGGAGAACAGACAAGCGCCATGCGCACCACGTGGTGGAATACTACACACCCCTGAAAAATGGTGGCGGCACCAGAAAGCCCCGCACGGCATGGATGCACCTGGAGGGCGTCACACTGAGTGAAGTCAGTCACGTGTGAAGGGACAAACATTGAGTTTCTTTCTTTTTTCTCTCCACCCCCTGACCCTCCTTCCTTCCTTCTCCCCCGCCTCAGGCCCTCGGCTTCTCTTAGCTTTCAGTCTTTTCCTTGGGTGGAAACAAAGAAAACATTTTTTCTTAATTTTTTTCCCCTTTACACGAACAGTGTCGTGAAGTATTTATCTTTATGAGATTGACTGATTTTGTCTTCTGACTTCGCTCATGTCCTGAGGTGTCTGACAGGCACACCATTGTTTTTCAGGGGTGTGTAATATTTCATCATGTGCATGGACCCGAGTTTACTTCCCCATTCC
>NW_022111359.1:4891801-4895411 GCF_000313985.2 Echinops telfairi | reverse complement strand
ATCTGTAGAAAATTGGACATCCTCTTACAGAAGGGTCACAAGGAAGAGACGAGTGTAGTATGGCACCGATGAAGCATACAACATTCCTCTAGTTCTTGAATGCTTCCTCACCCCCCAGCTATTATGATCCCAGTTCCACCTTACAAATCCGGCTAGACCAGAACATGCACACTGCTACAGATAAGAGCCCGGAACACAGGGAATCCAGGACAGATAAACCCCTCAGGACCAACAATGAGAACAGAGATACCATAAGGGGAAGGGGAAGGTGCGGGGAGAAAGGGGGAATCAATCACCATGACTGATTGTGAACAACAGAAAAGTGGGTGAAGAGAGACAGTGGATGATGTAAGATATGAAAATAATAATTTATAGTTTATCAAGGGTTCATGAGGTAGGGAGAGTGGGGGAGGTAGGAAAGAATGAGCTGATATCAAGGGCTCTAGTATAAAGAAAAGGTTCTGAGAATGAGGATGGCCACATATGGACCAATGTGCTTGTCACAAGGGATAGATGGATGGATTGTGATAAGAGCTGTAAGAGCCCCAGTAAAACGATTTAATAATTTTGAAAAAGGACCCTGAGCTGTCCCCCTATTTTTTCGCTGATGATCTTTGTGGTTCCGGGGCGTGTATTCAGCTCTGTAATCTACCTTGAGTTTGGTTTTGTGCACGTGGTGAGGTATGGCTCCTGTTTCATTCGTTTGCAGCTAGAGATCCGATGTCTTCCAGCGCCAGGTGGTCTTCATTGAAAAGTCCGGCTCTTCCGCACTGAGTGTGTTTTAGTCCTCTGTCAAAGATCAGGTATCTGCAGGGGCTTGGTTGTGTCTCTGGGTTCTCTATTCTAACCCAGGGGTCGTCGTCTCTGGTGGTGCCAGCACCGTGCTGTTGGCATGATCGTGGTTGCCGAGCAGTGTGGTAGTTCTATAATCATTTGTCAGTTTGAGGATTAGGAGTGTAGGGGTGGAGTCTAGTCTGTCAATCAGAGCATAGCCAATGAGGCCTCTGTGTGGGCATGGCCTTCTCCTGAGCATTCTGGGAAATCTGAATTCTGGGAATCCCTCCTTGGAGGCAGGAGAGATTCTCTCTCCCTACTTCACTCCCGGGGAGACATTGCACCCTACTTCACTCCTGGGGAGACATTGCAGCTGACAAGACACATGGAACTACCCTAGTGCCTTGAGCCGGACAAGCCACATGGATACAACCAGACCTCTGAAGCCGGAGAGGCCACAGAGAGACCCCTGCCAGCGCTGAGATGCTTACAACGCCACTGGACCCCCACCCAGGCTTTCTACCCACTGGCTTGTGATCATCCTGCATTTGGCTTCATTGCATGGGTTTCATGAGTCTGAAGAGGACTTCATAGATTGGTATCGGACATATGGGCTAATATCAGACTTATGGCCTTGGACTGGACTGGGTTGGGATGTTTTCTCCATGTTCAATTGCTCTTGTATATAAACCTCTTCCTTATACACATATGTGTGTCCATGGATTTGTTTCTCTAGTCTACCCGGACTAACACAAACAGGTGTCCATTTGGGAAGGGGAGCCTCCCTCCTTGGTTTCGGTTGGTTAGCTGGTGGTGATGGTAGTGTGCCACGTCAGTTCCGCCTCACAGTGACTCTGTGTGCAACAGAGCAAGACACTGCCTGGTCCCGCACCATGCTCTCGTGTCCTTCTGCGCTTCTGCGCGGACTCCTCAATGCAGCCGTGTGTCCGTCCGTCTCATCAGCGGCCTTCCTCTCTTCACTGCCCCTGCACGTCACTAAGCAGGATGTCCCTCTCCAGCACCCGCTCTCTCCTGACAATGTGTCCAAAGCACATGGATGAGGCTCCCCACCCCAGCCTCTAAGGAGCGCTCTGGCTGGCCTGTTGGTGCTTCTGGCCGCCCGTGGCACCAGATTCTGCTCAGCACCGTTGGTCAAGCACAATTCTTCCTCGGTCTCCCTGACTCAGCGTCCAACTCTCACGCTCACACAAAACCACTGGACATGCCACGGCTTGGGTCAGGCGCACCCAGTCCTCAAAAGAACACCCTCGCTCCTCAACGCTTGAAAGAAGGCTGGTGCAACAGAGCGACCCAACGCAGGTGCCCTTTGACCTCTTGGCAGCTGCGGCCACGAGGCTTGATGAAGGCTTCCAGCAAGGCGAGACCCTTGACAGCTTCAACCTCTCCTCCGTCTGTTGTGACGCTCCCTGTCGGTTCAGGTGTGAGGACTTGGGTCTTCTTCACCTTGAACCTTTGCTATTCAGGAGTGTCTGGTTAACTCTGGGTTTCTCTCCGTTCTGCGTGACATCGGTGACTGGTTTCGCCGTTCCATCGAAGAACTGGACTGGGACTTGGATCTGCAAAAGGACAGATGGTGTACGAGAGGCCACTGTGACGAAGACTAAGGCAAAAACAAGACAAGAAGCTGCAAGCCGAGGGGAAGAGGGACTTTGGAGGTTCACAAAGGAGGGGTGGGGGGTGAGGGAGGGAGGGAAGACGCAGCAAGGGGGATCAGGTTGGCGACAGGGTGGACTTGGGTCTGAGGGAGGTGCAGGTGCACCAGCAGGGCCAGGCAGGTCAGGTCAGAGCAGAGCCGGAGGTGACAGTATGCATGGGGCAGGGGGCCGGGTGGGGGCAGGCGGTTTGGTAAGTGGTCTGAGCTGTTGAGTGGGGATTTGGTGTTTGAACTGTGAACCACACCCCCCTCGCCTACTTCACAATAAAAAATAATTTTTGGAAAATAATAATCATTGATCAAGGGGTCACGAGGGTGGGAGGGTATAAAGAGGACGAAATGATCTTTAAAAAAAATAACAGTAGTAATTTCTAGGACACTCGTGGAAGAATTCCGTTATCTTCTCATCCCATTTTATCATGAACCTTTCTAAGCCCCTCCTCCTTCCCTGCGTAACCCCCGGCCAGGAGATGGCCAGTGGTCAGTGCTGTTGCAGGAGCGTGCGTGAGGCTGATGGGCCTCCCCATGCCGTGTCCTCTGTCTGTCCTGGTGACGCGTCTGTGTTCTCAAATGCGGAGCCCACTGCCTGGAACAGACTCGGCCTCGGAATCGGACTCGGACAGGGAAGGCCCACCCCAGGGAGAAGCCCGCACGGTGGGCTTTCCGGGAGCAGACTGCGCAGCCGCAGCCGCGGGGCTGGAGTTCCGACCGCCCGCGTCTCATTTAAGTAGCTGAGCACCGTGCTGTGGTTGTGAGTGACGTCAGGTCCATCCTGCCGGACAGACGACCGCCTTGGGCGCGGCCGAGGGAAACTCCGCTGGGTCCTGCGCTCTCCGCCCAAGCGCCCTGCTGATGGAGCCCATGCACTGAGTCCGTCCGTCCGTCCATCTCACCCAGGGACTTCTTTCTGACTGTCCCTCGGCGTGAGCAAGCACGCCGCCCTTCTCCAGCGCTGGCCTCCCTGGACCGCATGACCAGAGGCTGGAGGAAGTCTCGCCATCCTGCCATCCGTGCTTCTAAGGAGCGCTCTGTTGGTCCTGCTTATCCTCCGGCCGTTTGTGGTGCTGTCCACGTTCTCCCCCAGCACCAGAGTTCAATGCATCCACGCTTCTGCGGTCTTCCTGATTCATTGTCCGACTTTCACCTGCACAGGAGGCGATG
>NW_022111359.1:4888978-4891303 GCF_000313985.2 Echinops telfairi | reverse complement strand
GGGGGGGTGCGGTGGTGGTGTGTTACAAGTTCAAACTCAGGGCTCCGCAGTCCCTGGGGGAGCACCCTTCCTCGACTATCATCACTTCTGGTGGCCTCCCGCATACCTTGGCTCCTGGCCCCATCATTCCAGTCTCTGCCTCCTCCTCCTCTCTCCCCAAGTCTCTTCCCCTCTTCTTTCAACATCTGGGCCTCTTGGATCAAGGCCCGCCCACGGCAGTGGGACCCCCCATGACCCCCCCCATGACCTGGACACGTGCCATCTGCACAGACCGTTTGCAATAGGATGGTGTTCGCAGGTTTGGGTGAGGGCAGGACATCCACATTTTTATTTATTGGGGGGGGGCGGTGGAGGGGAGTTGAGGAACACCGAGTGAAAGGACCCGCCTTTTCTAGAACTAGTCTGCTATGAGCTTAAACACCCGAAGTGGACCGAGGAGTTTGAAGGGCAGAGAGCTCTGTGGTTATTGATGTTCGGCTCAAGTCGATTCAGCCCCACATGCACAACAGAACGCACAGCAGAAGGAAATGTCCCCGGGCCTGCGCTGCCCACTGTGGTTCCTGTGCCCATGACCATTGCTGTGGCCACTGTGGCCATCCACCTCCTCTTTGTCACCGCCCCTCCACTTGACCAAGCACGATGTCTTTCCCCAGGGACGGGCCGCTCCTGACAACGTGTCCAAGGTACGTGAGACGAAGTCTCGCCATCCTTGCCTCTAAGAAGTGCTCTGGCTGGACTTCTTCCAAGACAGATGGGTTTGTCTGTCTCTTGGCAGTTCATGCCAATATTCTTCCAATTTAAACACGCGGAGTTTTCTTTGGTCTCCCTCATTCCATGTCCAACTTCCCCCTGCACAGGAGGCAACTGAAAATACTCTGAGTCAGGCACCCCTTAGTCCTCACAGTAACTGTAACTCCCCTACTTCTCAATACCCAAAGAGGTTGACCTTCCGCAACGCGTCTTTTGATCTCTTGGCGGCCGCTTCCAGAAGCGTTGATGGTGATCCCACCGAGGCAAAGTGGAAGCGGTGGATTCTCCAAGCCGGAAGTGACTTTGCAGAGGAGTGAACCAGCCGTCTCATTTTACAGAAGAGAAAACCAAGATTCAGAGCAGACCACAGCCGGCCCCAGCATCGTGCACAAGCCTGGCTCACAGACTTCTCAGGAGATGGGCCAAAGGCTGGGTGGGGGCTGGAGCCTAGGCTGGCCACACGGGGCTTCTGCCCAGACTCAGCACCTGCTTTGGGCACATGCCCAGAATGGGGCACCTCCCCCCAGCTCCAGCTGGCAAGACCCCACCCTGTGCCTGCTGCCAGAGTTACTCCTATGGCCATCTTGCCCCCCTCCTCCCTTTGAGAACTGAGGGGGTGGCGGAGGTGGGTCAGAGAGGCGGCATGCTGGGGAGCAGGCACTGGCCCAGCTCTGAGAGCAGCTGGTTTACCACTCACCCAAGCCTCCTGGAGAAGCCAGAAGCTCCCCACCAATTTCAGAGTCTGCAAGACAAAGGGGGACAGAGGGCTCTGGGCCTCACCTTGGCCACAGCCGGTGGATCCCACCATAGAGACCTGCCTTTGATGTTCTATGTGGCCTTAGACAAGTGGCTTGGCCTCTCTGGGCCTGTCTCCTTAGCTTTCAAAACACAAATAACAGTGCTTCCCTCCCCCCCACCCCTCCCCAGGTTGGGTGGTTATCAGTGATTCTATCTCAAGTACAGGGAACCTGGGACGTTCGTGCCCAAACCAAGCCTCCAACCACTGGCAAGCAGAACTGCCCAGGGGTTCCAGGACTGTCATCTCTCCCGACCGCTGACTACCACGTCTTTCTCCTGAGGAAGGGCTGTTGGGTTTGAACCAGGCACCTTCCTGTTAACAGCAGAGCGCTTCAGCCACTGTGCAACCCGGTCTCTTTGGGACTCAGTAAGCACTCAATCAGTAGGGTTATTGCTACCCCCACTTATCAACACGGCTAGGTTCCCAAGACCAGATCCTGTGAAACTTGGCATGATGTGAAAATGGAGGATGACCACATCATCCCCTAACTGCCCAATGACATCATTCCCTAACTGCCCAATGACATCATTCCCTAACTGCCCAATGACATCATTCCCTAACTGCCCAACCCCTGAGAACCATGGTCCCGCCGAGTAATCACAGCCAGCATCATGCTTGCCTTGCGCCTCGGAGTTTGTCACTGACAGACACACCTTGCGTAGGCACAAATATTTTGCTAGCAGAATTTCTACTCTTGACATCAATGCACATTGTCCGGTAGTAAGCTCGTTGATGGATGAGGAGTAGGTGTTTCCAGGGTAAGAATGACTCAGCAA
>NW_022111359.1:4880870-4887883 GCF_000313985.2 Echinops telfairi | reverse complement strand
TCAAGAGGAAAATGATGGAGCTTGTGGGAATTGGCTGTGAAGATCCTGGTGGGGCTGGTAGAACCCATGAAGGTGATGGAGGTGACAGTCAGGCTGATGGAGTTTGAGATGGGGATGGTGGGACGCCTCAAGGTGGTAGAGCTGGAAATGAGGATGAGGGAGCTCATGCTGGAGATGGTGGAGTCATGGTGGGGTGGTGGAGGTCATGGTGTGATGGTGGAGGTCATGGTAGAGGTGGTGGGACTCAGGAAGGTGGTGGAGCTGATAGTGAGGGAGGTGGAGCTCACGGTGGATGTGTGGATTGAAATGAGCCTGGTGTGTTGTATGTAAGTCCTAACCCCGACGTGGTTATGATTCCATTTGAGGCTGGGTTTACTTTGTGATGATAATGATACAAGATTAGTTGAGGTTGGGTCAAGTCAGTTGCTGAATTGGCACACCTCACCTCCTCACTGTGAGAAAATAAATATCTGTTTGTGAAAGTCTCCCCTTTCGGCTATTTCGGTTATAGCATCATTACAGAACTGGGACAAGGTGGGGGGGCGGTAACGGAGCTCACCATGAGGCTGGTGTCCATATGGGTGTTGGGATTCATGAGTCAAGTCATGTATGTGCTCCACAATCGCCCAGCAAGAAAAGCAAGATTATCCTCATTTCTCAGCCTATCGCCCAAAGTAGCTGGGGCAGGGTCCTGAGGCTGAAGGGTACAGGGGGCTGAACTCCCTGGTGGACACCCCCCCCAAGATCAACATTTCTCCTTTGCAGATTGCCCTAGAGGGACCCCTTTCGGAAACGTCCCAGGTGAGCTCCGCCCTCCTGCCCCTCCCCCAGCTCCGTCCCCACACCCGGGGCCCTATTCAGACCGCCCTCTCCCCCGCCTCCGCCCCACCAGCACACCTCTACGTTCTGCCAGTGGTGGGGTTCCTGATCGTGGCCGCTGTCGCGCTGGCTGTTGGGGTCTGGGGCTACCGTCGCTACCGCCTCAAAGACTCAGGTAAAGACGCAGGTAACTGCGGGCGCTCCCGTCCTCTGGCGCCCTCGCCCCTCGTGGCGGAGGCAGGAACTGCAGCCTCCTGATAGCGGGTCTGGGTACCCTCGGAAAGCGGGTGGGTTGCAAGACAGGTGGAAGGGAAGATAGATGGAGGAGGGCAACACTTTTTGGCTGTTGTCACTCCCTTTCTCTCCCCTCCCCTCCCCCCAGAGAATCCTTTCTATAGCAACGTCCTATACCGACACCGGGGGACCCCAAAGGAGACAGGAGGGGACGAAAAGGGGCTGAACCCTAAACACGGCAGCCTGTATTCGGCCACGCGATACCACCAGTCACAGCCACGTGTGTCCCCCAAGCCTGGCTCCGGCTGGAAGTCCAGCCACCTCATCTCTACCATCCAGGCTTGTGCCAGCCCAGGTGCCTTCAAGAAGCCACAGCCAGAAGGATCTCCCAGAGTAGGAAGGGGGGGCTTGACCCCCAGGAACCAGAAGAGACCCCGCCAGGGGCTCCATCTATGTGACAATCTGACCTATGAGGAGCCTACTACTGCCCCCAGACCACTCAATAAAGTCTGTTGAAAATCCAGCCAGATGTTTGTTGGTCTGGGGTTAGAATTCTTGCCCCGCTCCCCACCCCCCACCCCCATGCAAACCAGTGTTCCAGCCACCCCCTCTCTCTGGAGTTGTCATGGCAGCAGGTTTCAGAGGAGCCTCTGGACTCAAGTGAGAGGAGAAAGAAACACCTGGCAAACCACGTTCGAAAATCAGTCCCTGGATCTCAGTGGGTGGAGCCTCAGCCCACTGTGGGGATTGGCTCTGTCATGCATGGGCTCCGGGTACATACGGGACAGCCTGGCCCGCAGCTGCCGGCATAATTTAGGGGCAAGGCTAAGCCACTGAGGGACCTTAGCTCCTGTGTCAGCGGAATGGTTAAGCGATGGACAGCAGTTTGCAAGGTGAGGAGTTCAAACCACCAACCTCTCTGAGGGAGAAAGACAGGCTTTCTAGCACCGTAAACAAGTTACACTCTCAGAAATTCACAGGGGCAGTGCCTCCCTGGCCTTGCAGGATCATTATCAGTCCTCCTGGACTCAACGGCGGTGAGTTTGGTTTGGGGAACGTACGGCCTAGTGGGGTTTTCAGAGCCGCTGGGTGGGTTCCAACCACCGACCTTCAGCTTGGCAGGGGAGTGGTTGTGCTGCGGATGGGTTAAGGGGTCCAGCAGCTCTGACAACCAGCAGGCAGACAGGAGGGGCGGCAGGGGGACCCAGAGACGCTGGAGAGGCATTCTGTGACAGCTCGCCAGTCCTTGTCGGGACACATGGGGAGGGGAGGGCAGGGAGACAGTGTGCCCAGCCGCCCAGAGGTGCTCTGAACAGGAAGCCCCCTCCCTCACAGGCAGCCCCTAGGGACAGGGGGGCGGGGCGGGAGAGGTCAAGGGTTCCTCCGTGTTTATCAGCCCCCAGGGAGGGTCTGCTGCTTGACGATCACCTTCAAGTGACACCAGCTGCGCCTGCTCCCCTCCCCCACGGATGCTGTTTCCATGGGGACAGATGTCCTTCCGGCAACTCCCGCCAGGCTGCCCGGCTGGGGGAGGGGAGGCCGAGGCTGGGCACCTCACAGCCTGCCCCAGCCCGGCTCTCTCTGGCATTGCTTCTGCCTCTGCCTGCTGGGAAGCCCAGAGGCCCTGGTGGCACAGTGCTTAAGCACTCGGCTGTTAACCGAGAGGCTGTCCTCTTGAACACACCCGGCCGCTTTGCGGAAGGGAGATGAGGCCGTCTGACCCCATCAAAAGTTAGTCTGGGAAACACACAGGGTCAGTGCTATCAGTCCCCTAGGGTCTCGATGAATTGGTTTTATTTTTATTTCAGGGGACGCCGTTACCCCATCCAAACGTCACAATCTGGTGCCTCTGGACAGCCCCCCTACCCCCCATCCTAACCTAGCATCACACTGGCTGCTCTCCCTGCGGCCAGGCCACAGAGGACACATGGGACTGCAGGCTCACATGGCATCCAGGGTCCACACGTCCCTCCCAGCTGCCCATCAAGGACACGGAAGACACAATAGCTTATTTATTTTCCAGGCCCAGGGGGGTTCTGAGGGGCAGTTCTGGGCCCTAAAACCCAGCAGCAGGCTGGCATGGCATTCCCAACTCATCCCCTGGCGTGGGGCATCTGTCCACTAGGCTGTGTGTCCCACTCCCTCCTTCCAGACGACAGCCAGCTGGCGGTGAGCCTGGTCAGGGGGGCTGCGTGGTGGTGACCGGGTAGAGCAGGGCCAGGTGCTCGGCGCCCTGCACGGGCAGCGGGCGGGCGCTGTAGTGGAGCAGCAGCTCAGGCACGCTGGGGAAGAGGCCGCTGTGCTGGCCCAGCACCACCTGGTTCTCCCGGATGCGTGCAAACTTCAGGTGCAGAAAACCTTGGCTGCTCCTGGGGGAGGAGAGGACACAGGTCAGTGGCAGGGGCGGGGGTACCCCAGGGAGCTCCGTCAGGTTCCAGGGGTCAGGCCCTGGCCTCCCCAAGGCCCTCTGAAACTCACTCACTACCCTGAGTCATTGCCAACTCACAGCGCCCCTAGAGGACAGGGTAGAACGGCCTCTGTGGGTTTCCAAGACTGACTCTACAGGAGTAGAGAGCCCCGGTTTTCTCCCTTTGAGAAGCTGGTGGTTTTGAACTGCTGACCTTGCAGTGGACAACCCAGCGGGTAACCGCTATGCCCGAAGCATTCTTGGTGCTATGGAGAGCTGTTAATTCTAACTCAGAGCGACCAATGGGGCAGGGGAGAAGCACTGCCCATTGTGTTTCCTCGGCTGCTGTTTTGATGGAGTGGGTGGTGCAGTGGGTTAGGCATTGGGGTGCTAACCCCCCCAAGGGGGAAAGAAGAGGCTGTCTGCTCCCATAAAGTTACAGTCTCATAGACCTCCAGGAGCAGTTCCAGCCTGCCCTCTAGGGGCGCTGGGAGTCGGAATCAACTGTCCATGGCGCTCCAAATTCACAGCCATCCAGCCGATTCCGACTCCCAGTGCCCCTAGAGTAAGGTGACCGGACGTCCCGTTTTTGGCGGGACAGTCCCGGTTTTTAACAATTTGCCCCGCGTCTCGCGGCATTTTAAAAAAGTCAGATTTTTGGAAAGAATGTACCACAAGCTAGGGTATACGGTTTTCGGCTGCCATGTGGCTATTTCACCAGGATATGAGTTTTATCAATAGTGTCCCGCTTTACCAATGTTAAAATCTGGTCACCTTACCCTAGAGGGCAGGTGGAACTACCCTTGTGGGTTTTCAATGTAACTCTCTACAGGAGCAGACAGCCTCCTCTTTCACCCATGGAGCAGCTGGTGGTCTCGAACTGCTGACCTCCGAGTTAGCAGCCCAACCTGTGGAAGGAGTCCTTGGGTGACAGAAATGATCGAACACTCAATTACCAGCCAAAAGGTGGGCGGTTCAAACCCACTCAGGGGCACCTTGGAGGAAAGGCCTGGCCATCGATTGCCAAACAGTCACAGCCTTGCAAACGCTTTGGAGCTGCTCACCCGTGTCACATGGTGTCACCGGACTTCAGCTGGGGCGCCTAACAACCACCACACCCAAACAAGGTGTCACCTCATTGGAGGGAGAGTGTTTCTTTGTTCTGCGAATGAAACCCTATTTGCCAAAAGAACAAACAAATCCGTCTCAGAGGAAGTACAAGCAGAGCGCTCCTCAGAAGCAAGGATGGAGAGACGTCGTCCTTGTGGTCAGGAGAGACCAGTCCCTGGAGAAGGACATCATGCTTGGTAGAGGGGCAGCAAAACCCAGCAAGGCTCTCAAGGAGATGGGGGACACAGTGACTGCAGCAACGGGCTCAAACCTAAGAACAACTGTGAGCACGGCGCAGGACCGGCAAGTGTTTTGCTAGGTTATATATCTGGTCACTCTGAGGCGGAGGGGATCAGGCAACACCTAGCGACAGCAGCAGTGAGCTAGAAAGGTACAGGCGAGGCAGAGTCGCAAGCTGGGGGTAGGTGGGTGGTGGCACAGGATGGAAGAGAGGGATGGGGAGGGAGGCACTTGGATGTCGCCAAGGAACTAGAAACAAAATCTGGACCTTTGGCCTCCTTACGTGTGAGGAAATAAATGTCTGTACACTCAGGCACCCCCCTGTGGTCTTTGTGTTACAGCAGCACCAGAGAACCGAGACAGGGCCAGGCTGTTGACTGACTTTCCTTTCCGCTGGCAGGGACATGGTCCAGGCCCTAGCCAGTTACTGGTGTGGAGAGGCCACCGCAGCAGTGACCATGAGAGAGAGCAGTCCACCAAAATGAATAAAGCTTGGTGCCTTCAGGCAGGGGGCTGGCTTAGTAACGTTTGTTCCAGGAGGGCAGAAGCTAAGGGGTGGCCTGGTGAAGAGGCGCTGGACCAGTGAGAGCCATGCCTGGCAGCATGACTGAGAAGAGATGCTGCTTTGGACCAAAGTACTGTATCCTTAATGTTTCTGAGCTTGAACTTGCTTCCTCGTGTCACCTGTTAGCTTCTTAACGTTGTTGACGGGTGCCGTGTGGTGAGTTCATACAACACAATGAAACAACGCCCGGTTCTGCGCCAACCTCACAACCCTTGTCATGTCTGAGCCTGGGGTTGTAACCACTGTGTCCATCCATCTTGTCTAGGGGCCTCCCTCTCTTTTGCTGCCCCTCCACTTTACCAAGCATGATGTCCTTCTCCAGGGACTGATCTTTCCTGACGGCATGTCCAAAGTCCGTGAGAGGAAGTCTCTCCATCTGGGCTTCCAAGGAGCCCCCATGATCATGAGGGTTGTCTGTGAGTTCTGTGGGGCCATGCCCCGGATGACCAGCAGAGAAGCAGAGTGCCCTGGGAGGGATGGTTGGTATCAGAACAGGGCGTAGATGGATGGAGGTGGTGGTGTATCTAACCCCTGCCTCTTAGCGATCATCCTCGGACCAATGAGGAGTTGGACTCTCCTTCTCCTTCGTGTCACCAGAGAAGCTCAGACCCTGCCCTCGGCCTTTCCTCGGGACCCCACCATTCTGTCTGGGGTCCCCTTCATTTCTCTCCCTCCTTGCGGATGGAATAACCCAGATGCAGGTTATCAGCATTATCATTCTCACTTGTTATGTTGTTAGGTGCCATCAAATCTGTTCAAACCCACAGCAGCCCGTGCACAACAGAAGGAAACACTGCCCGGTCCTGCACCATCCTCGCAATGGCTCCTTTGCCTGAGCCCGTGGCTGCAGCCACAGTGTCCTTCCATCTCCTTAAGGGCCTTCCTTTTTCACTGACCCTCTGCTTTACCAAGCATGATGTCCTTCTCCAGGGACCGGTCTCTCCTGACATCATGCTCAAAGTACGTGAGACCAAGTCTCGCCCTCCTTGCCTCTAAGGAGCATCTGGCTGTACTCCGTCCAAGACAGCTGGGCTTGTCCTTTGGGCAGTTCTCGCTAATGTTAACTAAAGACTGGCTGCTCCCCAGGAGCCATTCCCGACTCTTCATTTCGTTTCTCCAAACAACACCACCAAGTTGGGACATTTCTGATCCACACTGGAGCGGTGAGGGATGCAAGGCCCAGAGAGGCTGAATCGCTTCGCAGAGAGGGCACGCAGCACAAACGTGGCAGAGCCTGGTCCCATAGCCCCCTTCCCACCTTGTCCTCTTAGGACTTGCCGAAGAGTTTTATAATTAGATGGGCTTAGCAGCGCAGAAACACAAGCACCCTGCACTTCTAGTCGCAGATGGAGACACAGGAGTATATCTCAATATTTGGACTGGGTCTACAGGAAACCTGGACACTTGGTTTCTTCCCATCTCATCCCAGGCCCAAGTCTCTTGAGTGGCTTCCATGCCACCTTCTTGAATACCTCCAGTGACCAATGGGTACAAAGAGAGTTCGTCCCGGAGGCTCCGCCCACTAGTCTGAAAACCCTACCCACTGGCTTCAAACTCTACTCTCGTTGGTCCCAGAAAGCTCCGCCCGCTGGTACCAAACGCACCACCTGTTGGCCCTGGAGGGAGAAAGATGAGACT